>NC_141593.1:23725300-24320300 GCF_036417535.1 Chlamydotis macqueenii | reverse complement strand
CCTTACTAGAGACACTGTTGATTAAGTGTTATTATAACAAAAAAAAAACCAACTGTGCTGCATGGAGTCTTCATGTTTAAGTACCACAATTAAGAACAGAGAAATGTAGTTCATTCATTACAGAACCTTTTCAGGAAGTTGATTTTTTCTAATTCTTATTGTAATTGCATTGTTCTAATCCTGTATTATAAAGGCAGCTGCTTGCCTATCATTTGTACTTTCCTCGTTAATCCTGACTCAGTGAATTAACCTTTAATTACAGCCGTTAAAATTGAAATGAGCCTCTTGTCTGGCTGGGGCTGCCCCTTTCTAGTGCATGAGACTGATGAAAATTTTTAGGGTCAATGAATATGTCCCATGTCATGTCTGATAGATGCTAAAGATGTGAGGAGGTAAATGTTACCTTAGAAAGATGTGGCTGAAATTTTTAAGAGCTAGGTTTTATTGACAAAATAAAACAAAAGTACAGCTTAGGTTACCTCCCTCTTCTATAGGAGTTACATAGCACAACACACACACAGACACACTCTGTTTTATGCAGATTAGCACACTACTTATTTGAAGAATAACTTACGGAATCACCATCATGTAGTACACACGCCAGTTTTTAAACACCTACTCTGTTTACAGCAGTCTTATTTTAAGAAGCATAATACAGGTATATAGATCTAAGCATTTAATTCTCAAAAGAGTTAGATTAGTTTTAAAGACAGTATTGACTTTTAATGGAAGGCAAAAAAAGATGAAGGGTGTCCTCACAGTAACTTCTTTAAAGGAGTTTCTTTTTCGCAATAACCCTTCCGTAGTTTAATTTCTATTTTATAAATAGGATTTTAATATTGCAATTGCACTTCACTTTGCAATTCTAGCACTTCTATTTTTAAATACAGTATTTGAATATTAGTTTAATCTTTTTTACTCCAAGATAACAAAACAGCAAAATAACACTGAATCAAGAGCATTACTGTTAATCAAATACCTGGTTACTAAGAATACAATTTAATTAATATACAAGTTGCTCTCTAATTATACGTTATATTTATATAATTATACATTGTATACAATTTATAACAGATATATATATAATTTATATAATGTATACATTATATATAAAAGCATAAATAAAATACCTGATCTGGAGAATATGTAGTACTAAAACACACAGTATTAATTAAATCAAGGAGATTATGCATGATAATAATATAATATACCACTCAGACTGGGCATACTATTTTTTGGGCTAATGTCTTCTATGAGAAACTTGTTTCTGATTCAGAAGAAAGATCATATTGAACTTTCAACTATTTAATTTATTTAAAAGAAAAGAAGTTGAAGATTCTTTATTCTTAAGTGTAGAGCTTGTAAGCATTAATGTATTTAATAAACACAAGATGGGTATTTTTAAGGCTTGAACACTAATAAACATCACAAATACTGATAAATGGATTTCTAATTAAAGAATAAAGGTTAAATGGCACTTCAAAAATAGTGTCATAGCAGGGTTTTTTTCCAAGCTATCATTTTTAAAAGTATGTCAAAGCAATTTCTGAAAGGACATTCTAACTTTCAAATATTTGATGTAACACATATACTGTGTACCCAGCCTTTTATATAACAAATTTGTATAAACACAGAAAAATAAAATTAAGTATGCAGGAGACCTTTGTTTCACTCCTTCTTCTGTCTTGCCAATAGTTAATAACTGCTGATGAGTAGCTATATTCATTTGTAGATCTCCAAGTGCTTTCCCAAGGTGAGTAAGCATCATTATCCTCATTTTTCAGATGGAAAACTAAAAGATTAAGTTAGTCCCTCCAGATCACATAGCAAGTAGTAAGCCAAAAATAGAACTCATTTTCCATATGTAACACCCAGTTCTGTATCCACTGGACCACGCTGTCTTCCCACAAGCATCAGTCACACCTAATCAGCTGCACAGCTGACTTTTGGACAGCACTAAGAGAAAGTGGTTTTTAACTCTTAATTTTAAGACTATGCATTTTCACTTGCTTCATAGGCACAAACTTTCCCCGGCGCTCTACCAACACATATTGTAAAAAGTGGTTTCAGTTAAGCCTTATGCTACTTAAAAATCTTGTAGAGCACAGAGTAGAGGAAAATTGAGACAATGCAGCAACTTTAAACTGTTTCACGCAGAAAAAACACCATCTTAAGAAATGAAGCCGGACAGAAAACTATGCAGAACTCCAAAATCAATGTGCAAGTGTGGTCAACAACGCAAACAAGTTATAAGCACGCAAAGGGCTAGGATATATGTAGACTATCTTGTGGCACACTTCCCCCTCCACCTCCTCCCAATGAACCTTCGTAATTTCAATCTTTGTATAAAAAGGTGGACTTCAGAAGAAGTATAATGAAAACATTTAATGCATGGGAAAAAGCTCCCCTATGATGAGACACCAAAAGGATAACACATTACTTATACGAAGATGAAAAACAAGAGGTCAAATCATAAATTATAAAAACTAATAAGATTATATCAAGGATATCATAAGCCTGTGTTATCCTAACACAAAACCACAAAAATATCCGACGAGAGAAGATGTAGCTAACATTGAAAACCAATTTAAAAGAAAGATATTTTGTCTGATTAAAAGATTTTAGAAGTGGCCTAAGAAGGACTGGATATATTTACAGAAGTATAAAACTAGTTATTTAAAAAATAATGGTAGTTCATAAAAATCTCTCTAAGAACACGGGACAGAAGGGTATGAAGAATCTAACTGAACCATTGCACGCACTCCGCTGGTATCACAAGTGATTGCACTACATCTCTTCCATGACATTAACAAGTTAATGCTTCCTCTGATACATCCACTCCTGAAGTAAGAACTCAGATCAGAGTTTATATGAATGATAAATGTATCTAGTTATAGAACAACTACTGCTAACAAAGCTCTGAAAAATTAAAACGCATAAAGTTGAGTGTATGTCAGTAAGTGTTTGGAAGAGGTACTATTCATTTATCTACTGTAGGATTTTTCAAATTCTTAAGCACCTCATGCTATCCTTTCCTGCAAACTGCATACCAGGCTACAGTCATGATATAATCCATTATTAGAATCCTTGTGTTCCCAGTACTTCTAAGAAGAGATCCATCACATAGGAAAATAATATACTTCAGAGTCAGTCTTAACACTTGCTATAGTGGAATCAGAAACAGCCTCAACGGACAAAGCAACCTAAGTTATAGGAAAGCTCTACCCTGTAAAGAATACTTCAACAACTTAGAAATTAAAATATCATTTAAGGTATTCTCCTACTCTGAAAATATCTCTAGTGGAATATTGAGGGAGCTCATGTTTACTATTTCTTAAGGAATTCTGTAAGTGTGTGCAATTTGAAATTAAATGTATTTATCACCTGGTTTGACAGGTTTGCAGCTCGACCTTGACTTTTATCAAAAGCTATTATTTCTGCTCTATGCATCACCACTCTAAAGAAGTTCTCAAAGTGGATCTCCGTCAAAAGTTCTGCAGAAGACGTGAGACAGAAAACAAGATGATTTACTCCTTCCTTCCTAAACAGTTTATTTGGAACTCTGAGCAGTAGGAAACAACAAAAATGTACCATTCATAGTAACTACTATCAAAAGAATACACTGAACACACTGAATAAAACCTTAGTAAGTAGAGTGGTACCACTTCTACAATTACACCATAACTCCATATGCACAGTAATTAATGGTAACACTAAATTGTTGCATCTAATACTCTTTCAAATATCTCCTCACTAGACCAAGAGTTCCCCCTCTTTTACTACACGCTTTTATCATGAACTTCTCTTACTCACCCTTGACTTTTTCCCCAAATTACCCTCTATTTGGGGCAGGGCAAACAATCTTCTCCCTTCAAATCCTACTCCACTCAGCCCATACGTCCACACACTTTTTGCCCCATTCAACTGCTGCTACTGTCAGAGCTCATATCCAGCTGTTAATTCTCCCTTGCACTAACACTGTTCTGAATCACAACAAATTTATTGCTACCAAAGCAGTATTTTCTTCTCTCTACTTTTATTTTTGAAGGTACGTGTCATTTTTTACCAGTAAATTATCATATGCAGCATAGTCCGAGCTATACATATTTAGCAGAGCTGTTGCTTGCACATTTTTACTATCTAAAACCCTAATGAGAAAAGAATAGGTGGTTTGGCTTTTTTTTTCTGATCAGTAGTGTGATGGGTAGGAACAGATGATCACTCCCCTCTTCGGTTTCTCTCCGATACCATAGCTCTCCTCTTCCTCCTCTCACTATTCCTGCTTAAAATATTATCTCCTGCAACAGGTTATAATCCTCCCTGCCCTTGTGTCTTTCCTGAGTTTTGCTTTAAATTCCCTCTTCTCTTGCTTTTAAAATCTCCTTTTAGGGGACAATACCCATTTCCAGTATTTTCAGATAAACCCTTTACACTGACAGCTTGCAGCTTTCTTTCCCCTCTCCTGTTTTTCATCGGCACTGTATCTTTGAGTATCTTTCAAGCTTGCAAATGTATCCACAGAAAACTCAATTGACTCCAAATGCAGAGATTCCCCAAACACTTTGGTCTGACTTCTCTGGTGTGCACACCCCAAAAAGCCCCACAGCAACCTTTGGCGACCTCAGTTACCTGATTCAGTTGAGTCACCTGAAGATGGACTACGTGTATCAGGGCAGAAGCATGCAAAAGGATTTACTATGTTTTGCCTCCAGTTGGAAGAAAGTTACCCGTTATCTTGTTTTTCCTGGAAGAAACTATAACATGCATGTGTGCGTTTACATGAGGGGTAAATGTGCTCTGTGTAAACATGAATCAAAAAACCAAATAAGCTGCAGGACAAAGCATCAGATTGTGCACTGTATTCATAGAATTCATAGAATTCATAGAATCACATGGTTGGATGGGACCTATAAGATCATCTAGTCCAACCGTCTTCTCACTACCGTTGCTGCCACACCTACTAAACCATATCTTGTAGCTCCTCATCAAGCCGCCTCTTGAACACTGCCAGGGACAGCGACTCCACCACCTCCCTGGGCAGGCCGTTCCAGTGCCTGACCACTCTTTGGGAGAAAAAATTTTTCCTCACGTCCAATCTAAACCTCCTCTGGTACAACTTGTGGCCATTTCCTCGGGTCCTGCTTGTTGCCTGGAAGAAGAGGCCAAACCCCTGTTCATCACAACCTGCCTTCAGGAAGCTATAGAGTGCAATGAGGTCTCCCCTGAGCCTCCTCTTCTTCAGACTAAACAATCCCAACTCTCTCAGCCGCTCCTCATAAGACTTGTGCTCCAGACCCCTCACCAGCTTTGTTGCCCTTCTCTGGACACGTTCCAGGGCTTCAATGTCTTTCTTGTAGTGAGGGGCCCAAAACTGAACACAATACTCAAGGTGCGGCCTCACCAGCGCCGAATACAGGGGGATGATTACCTCCCTGCTCCTGCTGGCCACACTACTTCTAATGCAGGCCAGGATGCCGTTGGCCCTCTTGGCCACCTGGGCACACTGTCGGCTCATGTTCAGCTGAGCATCAACCAACACCCCCAGGTCCCTTTCCTCTTCACAGTCCTCCAGCCACTCAGCTCCGAGCCTATAGCGCTGCATGGGGTTATTGTGGCCAAAGTGCAGGACCCGACACTTGGCCTTGTTGAACCTCATCCCATTCAGCTCAGCCCAGCGATCCAGCCTATCCAGATCCCTCTGAAGGGCCTCCGACCCTCAGGCAGATCAACACCACCACCCAACTTGGTGTCATCTGCACACTTACTGAGGGTACACTCAATCCCCTCGTCTAGGTCATCAATAAAGATATTGAACAAGATGGGCCCAAGTACCGACCCCTGGGGGACACCACTTGTAACAGGCTGCCAGCTGGACTTGACTCCATTAACTACTACCCGCTGGGCACAGCTCCCTAGCCAGTTCTTTATCCAAAGAAGGGTCTATTCAAGGATATTTTGGGCTTGTATGTTTAAAGAGACCCATACCATTACTGTAAAGCCATTCTTGCATTTATGCTTTCTATAATGTTCAGCAGGTACGAATTTGGAGTTACAAGTTTTCTAAAAGCTGTATCCAATTACAGTGCTGAATGTTTTGAATAGACTGCCTGACATATTGCAAGATAAGTGACTGCCACATTTCTTTGATATTAGGGTCATATACTGTACTTATCTATTTTTACTCCATGCTCTCCATTGCCTAGTAATAAATTAATTTCTCACTGATAGTTTGGCATGTGCCCTACAATGATACTCATTTTCTATCCCACTGAAGGAAGAAAGTTTTCTGAAGTATGACAACTATCCTCCTTATTTTTAGAATTAGTCATCACAGATTAAATTCCAAACACTATTTTAAAAGGGACATTCCCATATAAAGTCTTAGAAGCTGTTTTTACATTTTAATTTCTATAAAATTACCTGATGGTGCTGAACAACACGTGACAATAGTTATTTAACTACTTGCATCCAATACTTTTTACAATATATGGATATAATTTGAAATAAGAGATTTTAACCTTAGTGTTTAATTTTTTGGGGTTCTGGTGCACAAAACACAGCAAAGAACCTCATGTACATTGGCAATCATTATCAACAGCAATGACAGTTCCCACAATTTTCCTAGATAAGGCTAATATCCAACATATTATTTGCAAGTCTACCATTTCAACACCGAATTTTAAAAACTGTAGACATGAAACGGAATCACCAACTAACATCACCTATTTCTTGATTCAAATCATTCATGCATCTTCTTTATGTAAGAAGTATTTGATTTTGCAAACGTATAGTTCAAAAAGCCAGCACAAAGTACTTTAACAGTAATTAGTAAAGTGGCAGTATAGGTTCTATATTTCAGCGTCATAAGAAACCAAGCTAGGATAAAAAATGCCTGTGCCTCTGGTATTTTTTCTGGTCACTGCAATCCACTTTCACAAGGATAAGTACCCGCAATTCTTTATTTAATTGCAAACTTAAACTGGACACACAAAATGACTAAAAAAAAAACCAACCAAAAAAGAATAGAAACCACTATTGTTTCCCCCAGCCAAGGAATGCCCTCTACCTCCATGACTTTGTTAACCTTAATTATACCTAGTTTTGAGATTCCCTAATGGAAAGTGCTACAAAGCAGAAAGCACTAACAGAATGAATCATGACACATACTGATACACCACTGATTGTAAATCTATACCCCTTCTATTTGCACCCAGGGGCTATGCTTCATATACTCATGAAAAATTACTTCCAAGTAGCAAGATTTAATAATTGGAGGCATATATGGTAAACAAACAGGCTAAGGACTAACAGGTATGTAAATTTCTTGTAGTTTATTTTTTGTAGTGTAGCAACTAGATGTTCTGAAAGATTGGTATAGCTTGGAAACTTAATTTGTGAATTAAAGTTTACCTGAGGCAGATAAAAAGATAGACTGAAACAGAAGGCTAGAAATCCTTGAAGGCATCCTTCTCAGACATGTAATATTCACACTTTTCTCCATGTTTCAGAATGTAATTATTACATATCAAAAAAAAGCTACCAGACTTGCATTTAAAACAGAATTTCATACAAGACCTTTACAGGCAAAAGTACTTTAAAAAAAAATCAGTTTAATGACTGCCTCAAACACATGTGACATACATAAATTAAGACACCCACCCCACTTTTTAAAGGCTACTTACATCAATGACTGATGAACTCGACAGACTTAATCCCTCTAAGTCTGCTGTTAAACTTGGGGACAAAACAGCGGCTGTAGGAACTGCCACAGGAGTTGTCACAGGACAGACTAGAAGTAAGAAGGCAATTCATACTTAACTTTAAAAGATACAAAATACTGGGAAGGAAAATGAGCTATTTTCATTAGGTGTAAATAGGTTTTACATCTTGATAAAATTATTTTATCCTTGTATATAGGCTTCTTAATAGCAGAAGATTATTTTTTTCAGACATACAGCCCCAATACTCAAAATAAACAATTATAATATAAATAAAACAGATACATGTATAGACCATGTTATTTACATTAAAAATATTTTGTCTTCCTCTCCCATTTTTTCCTCTGTTATATACTTCAGTCTGATCCTTACTATGCAGCACATTTTCATTTATAAGTTATGTACAAATTACATATTAATGCAATTCTAACATGTTTTGCCCCTACAGAAGTAAATTTGAAGAATGGCACTACAAAGCATAGCCAAAACCCAGTGCCAGCTCTGCTCTACCCTTCCAAGATTACATTTTAATCTGTTCTTCAAAACTGTGATTTTTAGTATCTTATTATAGTACCACAATTGGTTCACAGGTTGCACACATGTTGTATAAGTAACATCCATTTACATCTGAGAAAGTAAGCCCACTTTAACAGAAAACAAGTCCAGATATACAAAAATTCTCAAAAGAAATTTTTTACATACCAATATATTCTAAATTTTGAAACTATTTCTCAGTTCTAAAACAAACAAAATAATGCACTGTAATAATTATGCTTAAAAATAAGTTGATAGTCTGAGCATTTTTTTTCAGGAAGTGGGAACAGTAAATTAACAGAATCAATGTTTCAGATATTTAAAATTAATTGAAGTAACTGAATTGTATTTATGCCATGGGAAAAATGAGGCTTTAACCAAAATACTTACAATCATCTAGATCTAAGAGAAACACGTCTTGTCTATTTGGAGCTTTTCTATCTTGTACCAGTTTTTCTTCTTTCTGTCAAAATATATGAATATTTCATCTTTTACTACATCAGCAAAAGAAAAGTATTTAATACTTTTACAAAGTAAAGTGTATTTTCTGTGCTGTAAAAAGAAAAATGTATCCATTTTCAGGGCTTGGCATTCAGAGAATCACCTAGTGAGAAAGATTTCTTTGCACAGGTAACCTGAATCTAAACGCCACATTTGAATTATATTTACTCCTCTGAAGCCCATGTTTTCATTTAATATTAATAATGGTTGCTACTCAAAGAAAACTTTTGCTGACAGATCAGACACTTCTGCTGAGACCATTAAAATATAGATAAAAGGTTTTGTTTTTTTTTTTTTTTTTTTAAAGACAAAACACTTGGGTACTAACTTTTCTGTTTCCAAATGAAGAACAGGACAAAACCTGTTCAATAAGAAAGTAGTGTTGTTTGCACTTATCTAGGAGTACAGAATCCTGGTCCATCATCTACCGAGATTTCATTTAATTGCTGGACAAATAACAAAAAGTTTATTTCTGTCACAAAAAAAAGTGATAATTTTAAGCCTTAAAATGAGTTCTAATAATAAGGATTGGCACTACTTTAAGTAAAGAGGAGTGCAATAAAGTAATCACAATGACTTGGCAAACAGAATATTCCAACAAAATTTATTTCAATACAGCTAAATAAAAAGTTCTAAACAAATCTAGTATGAGTGCATGTTGGTCATACCTACAGAACATGTCTAGATAGTGATGATTCAAGACAGAATTTAGTGTGTTACAGCTCAACATAGACTCCCAACAGGGTGGTTTAGTGAAGACGCTTGATCTTTGAATGTAGCCAGAACCTGGACATGTTACCTGCTGGATGCTCATCAGTTTGTCATTCCTATCTGCTCTTAAGCATCCCTCATCCAGATCGGCTGAAAAACTCCTGCTTCAGCTCTCTCTGGTTCACTTACCAGACAGAAGGCTCTGCTGCTCTTTCAGAGAATTTGTCAACTGCCTTTAGACTTTAAGACAATATTTGATACCCACGGTATTGAAAGTAATCTAAACATAATCTTTCCAGGAGTCACACTTCTGTTAATCTTCCAGTTTACTAGCTTCCTCTTCAATAGCACGTGACAGCCAAATGTATATACATATATTATTCTTTTACCTTTTCTAATAAATGAACAGCTCTAAATAATCAGTAAAACTCTGTATGCCCATCTGGGCCTCTGTTTCTTGAGCATTTCTTGCAAGCTGTCACAGTCTATTCAGGCACTCAGGATACAAACTCCTACAGGAGGTTGGAGTTTTTCCAGAAATGCAGCAGCTAGAAAAACCTTCTTTAACTATCACCACAGAATAAAATTACCTCTCTTTTCTAAAGGTGCATTCCCTTTCTTCTAGTCTCTCAGCCTCATGGTCAGTTGCAATCTAACAATAATGCAAAGTCTATTTTTTACCAATTTTCGGAGAAATTCCACGGTTCCCTCCAAAGAACATGAAAGACACTAGCTAATACCCTCACTATTTGAAGCTGTTGATGTTAATGATTATCAGGCTTGACCTGAGCCAAAGTGACATTGCTCATAATTTTCTTCAAATAAACCCATGGCTCAAATAGACAGTAGTCACTTATGTGACGATGACAGGTGTGCTTTAGATATTCTGGGAGGAGAAGAATCTTCTCTGTTAGCAAGAATGGAAGCCGCTATTTTTAACATTATTTTAAAATCAACATACTTCAATGGTCCTTATCATTATGATATTTGAGTGTTCTACTATTGCTGATTTATCTAAAACACAAAACTCCTCTGGACAAAAGAAATATTATAAAATATCTTTAAAATGGTGCTAATGTTATTTGATTCCTTATATGTCTTGTCCAGAATTAGTCATAGAATCATAGAATGGTTAGAGTTGGAAGGGACCTTCAAAGGTCATCTAGTCCAACCCCCCTGCAAGAAGCAGGGAGATCCCCAACTAGATCAGGTTGCTCAGAGCCTCATCCAGCCTGGCCTTGAACGCTTCCAGGGATGGGGCTTCCACCACCTCTCTGGGCAACCTGTTAACAGTGTTCTATAACTCGCATCGTAAAAATTTTTTTTCCTAATATCCAATCTAAATCTACCTCCCTCTATTTTAAAACCATTACCCCTTGTCCTGTCATAACAGGCCCTACTGAACAGCCTCTCCCCATCTTTCTTGTAGGCCCCCTTGAGGTACTGGAAGGCCGCTATAAGGTCTCCCCTGAGCCTCCTCTTCTCCAGGCTGAACAGCCCCAACTCTCTCAGCCTGTCCTCATAGGAAAGGTGCTCCAGCCCTTTTATCATCTTTGTGGCCCTCCTTTCGACCCTCTCCAACTGGTCCATGTCCTTCTTATGTTGGGGGCTCCAGAACTAGACATAGTACTCCAGGTGGGGTCTCACCAGGGCAGAGTAAAGGGAGAATCACCTCCCTTGACCTGCTGGCCACGCTCCTCTTGATGCAGACCAGGATGCGGTCGGCCTTCTGGGCCGCAAGGGCGCATTGCCTGCTCATGTTAAGCTTCTCATCCACCAGCACACCCAAGTCCTTCTCCTCAGGGCTGCTCTCAATCCATTCCCCGCCCAGCCTGTATTTGTGCCTGGGATTGCCATGACCCAGGTGCAGGACCTTGCACTTGGCCTGATTGAACTTCATGAGGTTTCCACGAGCCCACTTCTCCAGCCTGTCAAGGTCCCTCTGGATGGCATCCCTCCCTTCTGGTGTGTTGACGGCACCACACATCTTGGTGTCATCGGCAAACTTCCTGAGGTGCACTCTATCCCACTGTCCATGTCGCCGACAAAGATGTTGAACAGGGCCAGGCCCAACACGGACCCCTGAGGGATGCCACTCGTGACCAGTCTCCACTTGGACATCGAGCCGTTGGCCACCACTCTCTGAGTGCAGCCATCCAGCCAACTCCTTATCCACCAAGTGGTCTGTCCATCAAACCCATGCCTCTCTAGTTGAAAGAGAAGGATGTCGTGAGGGACACTGTCAAAAGCTTTGCACAAGTCCAGGTAGATGATATCCGTTGCTTGTCCCCTGTCCACTGATGCTGTGACCCTGTCAGAGAAGGCCACCAAATTGGTCAGGCACGATCTGCCCTTGGTGAAGCCAATTAGTAAGGGACTTCACTGCAGAACCCGCTCTCTTGAGTTCCATTCTGGTCACAACTACCAGACTTCTTTTTTTTCCTCCTGTTCCAGTGTGATTACTGGCAAGTAATTTTTTTTTCTTTTTTAAATCTGTGAAGTAAGGATAAATTGTATACTTCATAAGCTACAGGTTCTCCTTGAATTACTCATGTCTATGAAGTGTCAGAGAGACAATTTAATGACAATTCTTTTAATGAATTCCAAGTCTTTTTATAGCACCATTTGGTGAATATTTAGCCCCGAATCAGGGGTTTAGCTGTTATTTGCAACACTTTTACTTTAAACTATGTATCATAACTTTTTTTGCTAGACTACAAACTCTTCAGATACCGCAACATTCTAAAAGAGAATACAGTTAAACAAAATGCACATATTTTTTTAAAAAAACCCTCAGTTTTTGAACTCTTTCATTTCCTACCCCATTTATCCATAAGATACAGTTCTATCTTCAACTATGATTAAGGTCCAAAGGTTATTTTTAGCTAGAGTCCTATATTTGCTAATTATTACAGCAGAGATGCGATTCCACCATTCCCTTTTATTATATATCTATAAAAAGTGGCTCACTCACATAAGAGGCTATAGCAAAAGGATGAGAATTCCGAATATGCTTCAGTTCTGCCAATGGCAGCATTGCTAGGTCAAGATGTTTAAAAAAATTAGGAGTCAGAGCCAAGACATTCTCCTACTGTTAATCTGTTTACTGGAGACATTTTAAGATGGAACATTCTGTGTCACAAATAACAGCAATAGTATGCTTCAGTTTATCTTTTCTGCTATTTATTTTGCCATTCTAAAGTAGTTACTAAAGACATATCACAAAGCTTGATATGTAATTTTATAAGAGAAAATGCATTTCTGTACTGATGTTATTTTGAATCTACTACATAATTCACCCTTAAAAATGGGGAGGGGGAATGCTTCAAGATAATTTATTTCTTACATTTCAAAATAAAATAAAATGGTCCTAAGATAAGGCACAAGTACAGAATCATTACATCAATGTAATGCATGGTAAGAAAAACTTCCACTACATGCTTTATCACAATACTGTACTTAAATATATCAATTTACTGGGAAAAACAAAACAAAACAAAACACCACACAAGCAAAAAAGCAAAAAACAACTCCACCATCTGGGAAATGTAAAATCAGAAGACAACTAAATCAAGATAAAGCTAATGTTAAAGTATGATCATATCTTATCTTCTATTTCAGACAACTGTGTCAAGCTTAAGTAAATACTCAGCTACTTACATGTGTGTGTATGCATGCTATAAATACATATACACACACAAATATTTCCATATTTACATGCGTATTTCTATATATGGGTATGTATATTAATTGTGTGCAATTCAGTAAAAAAACCACGTATTTTACAAATCTATTTACTTGGGTCTTGCCTATTACAAACATGATTATTATTTCATTTAGTTTTTCCAGGAAAAGAAAATTGATTGGCTTTCTAGGAATAATAAATAGCCAATGACCGCAACTAACACTACCAACAGACATTTCTATTGAACAAAAAAAGCTCTGCGTTTCAAATCAAGACAATAAAGAGGCTTTGACGTGTCTGGCATTTTTCTGTAACACAATTTTTCATCTTTTTTTGTTAAAACTTAAGTCTACAATATCACGCAAACAGTTTCCTACCAAGAAAGCTCACTATGAGAAAAGCAGAATACTAAACAAAGAAGTAAAGCTATATTCCATCAAACATTTCTCCATTTGCAATTCATCTTGGTAATAGAGACAGAACCTGGTAAATGCATATAGGACTTGAAGCAGGAGATTTCTCTTGCTCAATGCATAATTCATGTGCTCCGCCCGCAAAGTGTGTAAAATGAGAATTTCACACCGCAGCATGAGCCATGGAGCTGCAGAGAAAAGGCAGATGAAATCATATTTTGCTGTGTGAATTTTATTTCTTACCCTCCCAATATTTATACAAAACCATCATTGACAATCCAAATACATTGACAGATCACCCACTGTTTCCATTCTGTTACCACTTGAAAAGAGATCAGGCAGAAAGATAGACAATTTGTTTTTGTATATTTTTTAAATAGTGGATCAGGTTTTTAACAGCTGAGTTACTATATTATACTTGTATAAGGAGGTCAACAGTAGCTGATTTTAAAATCCCACTGTAGAGATACCTACTTACACATGCATCATCATCAAATCTGCATTTTAGCTCTGCAGTATTTATGCTTACAGTATAATATGTATCTGAACACCTCAAACTATCCATATTTCAAAATTATATAAAACACTGCTGTACATAAGAGTGACACTCCTATTCACTGCAGCTCAATTACAGTGAACACAACAGTTCTTCAAAATTATTCTTCATGAGAAAAAATATGAAAACATTAATAATACATCCAGGAAAAATAATCTGAAGTTTTTGTAACCTATTTTAATGCTAGTAAATGCATGGATGAATGCACAAATTAAGCTCCCTTGTGAGTGTAATCAAACATTTTTGATTACAAAAATTCCGCTGAACAGGGCAATGGTACCAAACAAAACATACAGAATGGTAAGTATCACTCAAAATATCAGCTATGTAACATAGTCCATGAAGTGTGGCAAACTGAGAAAGTATAATAGAGCCTGTTAAGTACTCCTCTTATCCATATGTATTTCGGAAAATCTTTTCAGTTTCATTTAAAAGGAAAGGAAATCCTAATAAGTCATCTTCCCATATACACTGACCAAATTAAGAATATCCTGTAGCAGAATAATATAAGCAATGGCTTTTCCAACAAAAATCTATCAGAATATAAACATGCATTTCTGAGAGCCTGGCTGAAACAGTTTGCATCCTGGGTGGTCAGGTAGGAAGGAAAATTCCAAGATTTTCCTGGAAATAAAATAAGCACGGGTGGTTCTTATAAAATGTGACTCGACACAATGGCTCTATACAAGAGTTTATCTATAATATTCTTTAAAGTTTGTTATCAATTGTGTCGTAGTTCAGCCACGATCAGGACCAGACTACGCAGTCTCTCTCTCGCTCCCCCTACCCTCTGAGAGAATAGGGGGAGATAATGTAAGAAAAACGGCTTGAGGTTTGAGATAAGGATGGAGAGAAAATCCTTAAAGTTATCGTTACAGGCAAAATAGACTCGACTTGGGGAAAACTATTCATTTATTACTACAAACAGCAGGATAATGAGACAGAGAACAAGATAATCTCCCCCCACCATTCCCTCTTCCCAAGCTTAACATTATCTCTACTACCTTCCCCCCTCGACCGGCACAGGGGGGAAGAGGGAATGGGGGTTGCGGTCAGTTCATCACACGTTGTTTTACGCCACTGCTTCATGGTCAGGGGAAGAACTCCTCACATTCCTCCCCTGCTCCAGCATGGGGTCCCACCCATACGCCACAGTCCTTCGTGAACCTGCTCCAGCGTGGGTCCTCTCTTCCATGGAGTGCAGTAGTCTCTCCAGAACGGCTGCCTCAGCAGGCCCTCCACAGGCCACAGCCACCTTCAGGCATCCACCTCCCCCGATGTGGGGTCCTTCACGGGCTCCAAGTGGATCTCTGCTCCTCTGTGAACCTCCATGGACTGCAGGGGGACAACCTGCTCCACCATGGTCGTCACCACAGGCTGCAGGGGAATCTTGGCCAGGAGCCGCATTACTCCTCCCCCTCCTTCTGAACAGACCTTGGCATCTGCAACCATTCCTCTCACAAGAAAAGTTCTCCACAACAGGCTGGCGGACGCCTCTCAGAATCTCTTCACATCATCCACCTCATCTCCTCTCCACTTCTTGCAGCCAGGCTGGACCAAGTCGGGCCCAGTCGGCTGCCTGGCAAGAGGCCAGAGGGTGAGGCCTGCAAGGCCCACGAGGCCTGTGCCTCCCCCTCTGCGCCTCTGCCCCCGCTCAGCTTCTTCCCATCTTCTCTTCTCTCTTTTTATTTTTTCTGTTTTCCCCTTCTTAAATACGTTATCGCAGAGGTGTTATGGAACATTCTGCTACCAATCGGCTCAGCCTTGGCCAGCAGTGGGTCCGCCCTAGGCCCGGCCGAGTCCACTGAACAAAGGGGAGCAACTTCTAGCAGTTTCGTACAGAAGCTACCACTTTAGGCCCCCCCCTCACTAAACAAAAACACAACAAATTGCTTTTCTTCCCAGCTTGGAAGGGCTTATCTAGGTTATTATCAGTTAGCTCCACCTGTCATCACAGGCCTCAAAACAGGTCTCTCTCAAAAAAAATCTATTAAGCTAGTTAGCACAAAAGTCACCCTTGACACAAAATATCTGTGATTCTCCCTTCTAACCTCTCATTCAATTACGCTTCTGAATAAAACCAAGTATCAGAAACACTTCAAGTATAAATGCAGGCAACCAATGTGGCTTAAATGGAAACTAACTTCCTGGTTCTAGAGATTAATGTAGTACACTGAAACAGTCCTCTGTGTTCAAGAGTGTTAACTTTCTCCTTGCCCCCTTCATATATGACCATTGCTGTTTACAGTCCATCAGACATAGTTTGTTGCCCTTACATTACACGTGCTCATTTCTTAGTGAAAAAGAATTTAAGGAACACAGACATTTAGCTTTTGCATAGTGAACTCTATGCTATCTTTTCTTCTCAATAATTTCCTTGCTTCTTGTCTTGCTGATGTGCATATAAGCCCATTGTTATTTGTTTTAATATTTTTGTGATGTTTAAAAGCTTTGCTATTTTTCACTTTTACCCTTTGACTCTGATCAAGTCTTCTGTCAATTGCTTATAAATACTTTTTGTTCCTAGCACACTTCTTTTTAGGTGCTTCTTAATCAACTAAGACTTCAGGACTACTGCAATGTTCTTTCTCTTCTCGTAAAATCCAAGCGCTTTTCCATTCACTTCAACAAAACAATCCCAAAGTTTTTGGACATTCCAGCTCTCATATTATTCAGTATATTTGACTTCACACGTTCTCAACTGCTGTTTTAAAATACAAAAAGCTTCTTTATGCTAGTAGTCCTCACATTTCCTGTGAAAGAATCAGAACAGTTTAGACAACTGTAGTGAAAGAAATAATGAACAATGGTGCCGATACCCTGAGAAAAATGAACAAATGCAGCAGAAAGAAGACACTGGTGTTCGAAAATGGTTTTGCAGTGGCTGCTCACAACTAAACAAGTCAGAGTACCTATTACTTTCTGGTGAAAAAATACTATGCTAATATGAGAAGCTGCAAACTGTTAGAATTAATTCATGTCCCATCCAGCGTAAAAGCAGTTTATTCTGAGATGACTTAGGTTATATATATTGTGCACCATTTTTTGGCAAGATCCAGTTTGGCGTCTCTGGTAGAAAAAAACTTTGATATAGGTGCGTTACTCAGTGTTGTATCTGGGAAGGAAACAATGATCAAACCAAGGAAACACACATCCATTTCTCAAACGCTAGTCTCCCTTCATCTTTTGTTCTACTTGGTAGAAGAAGGGAACAGATTAAAAGTTAAGGTTACAACTCAGAGCTCCTAGGCAGACCTATAAATTTACAAAACAAAGACCAGGTACAATATAAGTTTAAGACTTAGAGAAACAGAGAGCCTTACCTCCTCAATTAAAGGAAATGCACAACGAAACACCTAAATAAAGTTACAGCCTTCCTTCTTAACCGCTCAAAACACACCTGTCCACTAGCTTCTACAATTGCATCAAACACAACAAATTACATCTGTTTTAAATATTCAGCATTCTATACAGGAGTCCTGACTAAAATATCTTGCTTAATTTAAAATGCATCAGGGAATCACTTAATTTTCAAAACCAAATATTATGATTAAAATAGAAACTTCTGAGCTACAATTCTACCCTTCACATCTTTTATAAAATATATAGAAAGAAATGCACAGGAAATAATTGATAACAGAAAAATAAGTTTCAGAAATTCTTCTGCTCTTCTGCCTAACAGAATCAGCATAAAGTTCCTCATTTATTTTTTAAATGAAAGGTAGGTAGAGACATAGAAACCAATTCATGCTATTAGCTTTAGATCTGTAATGCTAGCTTGAGTATAATGAACTACTTTTAACCTCTTTTTCTTCACTAAGGCAAGCAATTAAAACTTAACTGACACATGAATGGCTTTGCTGAACACTTTTGCATCTTCACACTTTCTGAATTGAATTTAAAAAAAGACGTATTTGAAGGTTTGCTACTTCATAAATGCTGTAAGAAAACTAATAGAATTTGAAGTAATGGAACCCTTTAAAAGCTTTATTCCCATCAAACACAGAGAGTAGTAAAAGTTGATTACTCATTAAGAGTATTAGTTCTACTAATCTATGTATACACCTAAACTGCACTATTCTCAATTTTCAACGGGAAATTTTTCTCAACAGGAAATTTTAAAACAAAGCCAGTAGTTCTACTAGAATGTCTTCAAACTCTTAAGAAACAATGCACTAACATTTGTTTTTTTGGTTTTGTTTCCTGTCAGACACAGGTCCTGTAGTAGTTATACTTTAAAATCCCATTTTAATGCAATAATCATCCCAAATCAGGATATTATTTTTGTGATCTACCCATGTACTATGCTTTCACTAGTTCAACTGTACTCTAAAAAAATAGTTAGGTTCTATTATTTTTCAACTATCTGGAGTAAAAATGTAACATAACTAAAAGAGAAATATTCTTAGATGCTTAAACTACTTTGCCATTGGTCTTTCTATGAAAGGTCAAAATTTTTTTTCAGAAATTATGGGTTTTTAGATATCCATAAAACCACTACCCATGTCCATTCCCACAGAAAGAAATACGTATAGATGGGCAGATGCATCTTTTCATATTTTACAGAGGTTTTTAAAATACATATTTTACCTTACTAGAGGTAGCACTTCTGGATTTTCCAGACTCAGAGTCACTTTTAGAGTCTGATTCTGACTTGGAGTCTGAAGAACTTTCTTCTGATGAAGTGGACTCTGTATCAGACGAACCAGACGTGCTTCTCTTTTTGGAGATCCTCTTTGCTTTCTTTTTAATGTCATCTGAATCACTACATATTGAAAAAAAAAAATCTTAGGAGACACGCAAAACTACCAAAGGAATCTGCTTAGGTAACATCCTACATTAACATTTCAAAGCTTTATTAAATTAGTTATAAGTCAGTATGTCAGTATTTCTTCATGATATAAAACTCAGCCAAGATGGCAGAAGTAGTAGCTTATTTAAGAGTGCACAAAATTATTCTATCACACTATACAATGAATCATCACATATAAAGTAAACCAGCAAAATTGCCAAAGAAAAATGTGAACATATTAAATATAAAAAATATTATTTGCATGCATCAAGCTTGTGACATTTCAGAAAGATGTGCAGATACCCTATCATGTAAAGAAATTTTCAGATTGCTTCACCTATGGTTAACAGGTGATAGTTGTAAAATACTGGGGAGGGATGCTATCTAGAGTAACCTTGACAAGCAGGAGAGGTGGGCCCGTGCAAACCTCATGAAGTCCAACCAGGCCAAGTGCAAGGTCCTGCACGTGGGTTGGGGCAATCCCAGACACAAATATAGGCTGGGCAGAGAATGGATTGAGAGCAGCCCTGAGGAGAAGGACTTGGGTGTGCTGGTGGATGAGAAGCTCAACATGAGCTGACAACGTGCACTTGCAGCCCAGAAAGCCAAACACATCCTGGTCTGTATCAAGAGAAGTGTGGCCAGCAGGTCAAGGGAGGTGATTCTCCCCCTTTACTCTGCCCTGGTGAGACTACACCTGGAGTACTGCATCCAGCTCTGGAACCCCCAACATAAGAAGGACATGGACCAGTTGGAGAGGGTCGAAAGGAGGGCCACAAAGATGATAAGAGGGCTGGAGCACCTCTCCTATGAGGACAGGCTGAGAGAGTTGGGGCTGTTCAGCCTGGAGAAGAGAAGGCTCCGGGGAGACCTTACAGTGGCCTTGCAGTACTTAAAGGGGGCCTACAGGAAAGATGAGGAGAAAGTCTTCAGTAGAGCCTGTTGCAATAGGACAAGGGGCTATCAGATTAGATATTAGGACAAAATTTTTTACAATGAGGGTGGCAGAACACTGTTAACAGGTTGCCCAAAGAGGTGGTGGATGCCCCATTCCTGAAAACATTCAAGGTCAGGCTGGATGAGGCTCTGAGCAACCTGATCTAGTTGAAGATGTCCCTGCTTCTTGTAGGGGAGTTGAACTAGATGATCTTTAAAGGTCCCTTCCAACCCTAACTATTCTATGATTCTATGGTTCCGTGTTTTTGTAAAATAATATTACTTTTAAAAAAAAATCAATGCATTAAATTTATTCCTTCATTACGTCTTCTAAATCAAACCACCTAGAAATAAGACCTATAATATCTACAAATATTTCAACTCATTAAAGTGTTTATACAGAAGAGCTATTACATTATATGACACCTTTGGTCATATTGAGTACCTAACAGCCAATGGACTTCAGAGACACTATGCTTCACATAGTAAAGTTCCGTTCACCCTGGCAATGCTGGATTACGCTACTCTGGGCTAACAGCTACTGAAGATTATTAAAATCTTCCTTGCTAACTTCTAATAATACTATAACTACCAATTAATAGATTATCCTTTTGTCTCACAGGAAATGAAAATTGTTTTCTAATAGTCATCATGGAGCAGATAAATTAGTATTGCATATAGAAAAAATCTTCTGTTCTTGGCTCTGCAGGCAACCAGTTTATACTTCCAAATCATACACTACCTGATTCAGCTTCCTCCCTGACAATAAATTGGTTATTAAAGTGCTCGAAGGCTAAAAAGGTCAACAATAATTAAACAAATCCATACTACTCAACTATTAAGAGTCCCTTTGAACTCAAATGAAGTTGTTATACACTTTTGCTTAGTGTTAGGAGCAGTAGAAAAGAATCTACTATGCTGCATTACTGTTTGAGAAAGCAATATTTGTAGAAGGGAAAAATACAGAGAATGGGATTAAAAAATCTAATGTTACAGAAAGGAAAACAGTTAGGGCAATGCCTTCCTCCTCCCAATTCACAGGACTGAATTGCCTAAATGAAATTTAATCAAAACTATTAAAAATCAGTACTAACATTTAAGCCATGCTAATAATGCCTACCCATGTAACTGAAGTTGAAATCAACCCCCCAGATTTTGGTCAGGAGTATTTTTTTCTGAAAGTAGCAAAATTAAAGCTTGCAAAGCGAAAAATGAAACAAGAGTATACTTCACAAAAACAGACTAAGTAGCATATCTGAATGTTAAAATCATTGTGAAAAAATTAGGTACTATCAAAATTACATTTCAATATGACAACATTTAAAAACTTGTCTGAGATCAATGAGCTAAATATAAATATTTGCTAGTGTATACTGTTTAAAGTTTCTTCTTCATGATGTATAACACAGGTACTGACAAAATTATCTACATTTCCTTCATCACCATTGACAGAAGCTGCAGTTGCATCAACAAGTAAGTTATTATAAACCCATTAAATAAATGAAGTAAGTTGTTTTTCAACAATTTATCTTTAGCTTATCTTTAAAACTAAATTTGATGATTAAAAATGTTACTTTATTGTACATCAGCTAGTTTTGATGGGTAATCATTGTTTACCTTACTACTTAAAATTTCAGATGTTATTCTAATGAAAAAAATTTACTGGTAACTAGCTTCTTAACTTTGCAATGATGAAAAGCCTGTATTAATTTAACCTACAGATTTCATTTGTTCTGAACAGGAAAAACAATATAAATCACTTTTAAAATCATTAAATCCTGACTTAAATTAATAAAGTCATAATTAGGGCATTATGCTGTGTTTGTTATGGAAGTGGCAAGGCGAGCTGCTTTAATTACTGTCTGTAATAAAAGGAGCAAAGTGCGTACTGCGCCCCAATCAGTGCTGTCAGCCACGACTGAGCTGAGCTGCAAACTCATCAAGTGAGCTGGCAGCAGACTACAGAGTAAAGGGCGATCATGTCTGCAGAGGCCACTTGCTGACAGCAGTGGAAGAAACAGATTCATACAATCCAAGGTATTAGCCCCAATTACTCAAAATTTTAATGGTACTTTAATACATGATAATGCTGTTGATAATGGGCAATCTTAAAAAGCGCTAACACTTAAATATCTTATGACCATTTCCCTTCACAGTCCTTGCCTCTAATATTTGGATCATAATCTTTTTAATATAACATTATTTAGAAAAATCAATTGTCTTAGTTACATAATGGCAAAGTGTTGAAGGACTTAATTTTAGCTCTCAGCAAAATTGCTGCAAAAGGTAATTAAGTGTTTCACACAACTGTTTGATCACTTATTCAGCCTCCCAAGGTTACATCAATTTTCAAAAAGCCACCCAAGATTTTACTGAAGTCAGGAATTAATTCCAAACATAAGAGTAGTCTGATTAATGAAAATATGAACCCAGTTCATACACTGAATATTACTGGCATACACTGAAACAGAAGATGTCAATCCTTGGCCAATACACCTCCAAAAAGGCCTAATTAAAGGCTTAGCAGACTGTTTACAGAAGACAGCTTTAACAGCTAGTATCACAAAAAATTAAAACCATACAGATGTATACTTACCTTTCATCAGTAGCTCTAGATGCTTTCTTTGCAGTACTTCCTTTGCTGTCTGATTCACTGTCACTTGATTCTTCACTGGAAGAGGAACTCCCACTACTCTCATTACTGCTGCCTTCCCCCTTATCTTCCTTCTCACTTTCACTGTCAGACTCACTCTCTGAAATAAAAACAACTCTTACAATTTTTTTCTAAATATCTTACATAATTGGTATTTTAGGAATCCAAGTTTGTTTTAAATAAAACAACGTTTTAGTATTTTAAGATCCAATTGCAAGTTTTAGAATTATTTACCCTGTGTCAAAAGCAGGCAAGAAAATAAATTTTCCCTAAAGTTTATAAAATCTAGTTGGTTAAGGACCTGTCCTCTTCAGCCTACAGTACTATATTTTATCAAATTAGAAAGCTCAATAATAAATTAATTGCATGTGGATTCTTCAAAACTACATAACCCTATCAGGAGTCAGAGATGACCTCAAATTGTCTAATCTATCCATTTACTTAACTGCAAGATTATCTTTTCAACCAATTGCTTAATTAGATAATCTGTTCTTGAATACTGATACTGACGATGATTGAATCACTGATTTAAAGAAATTATTCATCCTCTAATTAATCATACAGTTAAAAAATATTCAAATATCTGAAGTGACTATATTCTTTTCTTGATTCAGAGACCCTTAGTTTCAGGGACAGAATTCTTAAGCACTACTTCTGCATATTTCCTCAGTTTAGAAATCAGAGCGAAGAAGCTCCATAGTCAGATTTTAAGGTGCCTCTCTTCCATTCAACTAGATGCTGGTAATTCTTTTAAGTCTCTAATGCTAAACATTTTCTGTGTCTATTTCTGGGACAATGATCTTCTTCACTACATCTGAACCATATTAACACCTACTGAAAAAGCTGTTTTGGGGAACTGCCTCTCTGGCATTAAGTGGGAGACTGGTCAAAAGAACCTTTGCCTACTGAGCTCGATTGGCAGCTGTCACTTACCATCATCCCCATTATAATAAATATAAAATGTCCTGAAGAACTTGAGAGCAATAACACAATTTATTGAATAAAACCCATGACAGACCACACAATAAAACAAGTTTTGTCATTTATCAACACAGCAGCACATGCTATCAAAAGTACTTCCTCAACAACAAATTCCAAGAAACATTCAAGACTTACAGTGCCCAACAACCAAGCATATGGGCACTCTTCTCGGAAAAAGTTAGGTGCCTTTAGTTTTAACCGGAGTTACAAACTCTAACTATACTTACTAGACTCAAAGTAGCATGAAAATAGCATGCCAGCTTTTTTACCTGGAAAACAGAGTAAAGTCTAACTCATTCAATAAACACACAAGTCATAACTGTAAAATCAGCAGTTATTGCACAGCTACAGTGAGTGTAAAATTTTCACCCTGACTTTATATATAGCTCCGGCTTTTAAATTTTTTTTTTCTGATTCTCTTTAAGTAGCGGCCAGTTCTGAAGATACAGTTCTCTAGGTAGTGGAGATGCAGGCTGTTTTCCAAACACCTACCTGATTCACTGGTACTGGCAGAGTCATGTTCCTCCTCTTCTGATTCAGAGTAGAACTTTTCCGTAGGTTTCTCTTTCTTTGTCTTACCTAGAATTCCAGTCCATTCCTTTGCCTGTAAATAAATTTCAACTTAAGTTTACTTCTACAACCAGCAATACAAAAGTATACACACAACATGGCAAGAAAAAACACTCGCAGTAGTATTAAGCATTTTCTAAATAAATACTCTAAGCATGTAAAGAGAAACTATTAAATTTCTCTTACAAAACACAATTAGGGGACCTAAAGTTTTGTACATATCTATAAAAGGTGAGATACATCTGTTAGAGAGTCTAGAAAAAAAGATTTACTAAGGCAGATTAAAAGCATCAGCAACCACAAATAAATTTCTATGCCAAAAGAACCTGAAGTCTGAGAGTTTTATCTCTAGATCAAACTGACTCTGGCCTTTGACTAGAATGAAGGACTAGTCACCACCTTTATCATCCCAAGTTTTAAGGCAAAATCCAGAATGTAGCAGAAACTCCAGCAGCCACAGAGGAATTACATTTAACTTCCTTTGCAATTCTCCAAATAATAGTTAATTCTTACCACCAAGAGAACACCAGTACGTGGCAAGACTTAGGCCAGATTTTTTTTCCTTTCCATATCCCCCGATACTACTAAAGAAGCAGAAGAAAAATTCAGGCCAGGAAAAAAAAACCAAATAGGCAGACAGCTGTATCAATAGAGTGATACAGGTGTGCTTCAGTGACTGCTCTGATCTGTTCTAAGATTAACTTTTGAAAGAGCTCTAACAGTGACCTGCAGTAGTGTACAGCTCTACAGACACACTGGCTTTCTCTTAAACACCAAAAGCTGCTAAAGCTTTGTAATGCTCCACCCAGCAACTGGTATTTTTAAAAGCCAGTATTATTTTGGATATAAATTACAATTTAATTGTGAATTGCAGCTTAACAACTCAGCTTTGCTCACATACATTGTGTAGGCACATGCAGTATTAGAGGAACCACAAAACTAACGACAATGAGACACTCTCCAACAAAAATGCTTGCAAAAAACCACAGAGTAAGGATTTTCATGTTTGTTTTGAGGTTTAAATGGTTGGAAGGAGATGTTTTCTGCCACGTTGTAGATAGATGTTACTCCATTTGATAATTTCCTGCAATACTTTTTGGTTTTATGGACAAAGGTGCCTCCACACATTCTTTCACGCTAACTCTATCATTTATAATCCCCTACTTGAGCTGATTGCCTTCAGATTCTCTTCATAAAAGCTTTCAAAAGTTTGCATATGAATACCTCATTTCCTGAAATACATATAAGGCAGACAAGCAATATTAAAGTACTGAGGAGAAATGCTTATTCTACCACATTGCTGTTCAATGGCTTCTGCAAGTCATAGCTGTTTTTTAAGAATTTTCTCTACTCATTCTATGCCTAGCGTCTTATATGCAAATTAGTTCACACACAATATGTTGTAGATGTTGGCTCATGACAAGGACCATGTGTTTTTCTGGATATACCTGTTACAACAAGATACCTCCAGGAGCACAACCAGTACACGTTTATATTTCTGTTCCTGTTCAATACCTTTGGCTAATATTTAGTAGGACTCTGGTACTTGATGCTTAAATCACAATGCTAGTATCAGAACATGACTTTGCCTCACAGTTTACAGTCCAGTAGAAAAAAAGCTATTGGTAGCAGACTAGCCCTGTAACATCAACAAATGACTAGTGCACTAATAGATGTATTTTCCTAATATAAACTTTGCCAATGCTCTCCAGATGATCTTAAACGCAAACCCCAGTCTCTTCCAAACTTTACACATTGAAACATATATAGTTTTTCCCCTGCCACTTCCTTTTATTTATATTATCTATTTTATTCTGCTTAGACTTGGATTTGTACAGAAACAAACCTTCGCTCAACCCCTACTTTGGTAGTCCAGCTACACCCATCATCAACAGCAATTAACATATTGCAGCACAGTGAATACAAGAAGTATGAAATAAAAAGTGAGATGGAGGGGAAAAAAGCCCATTTAATCCACAAATGAAGCAGAGGTGGCCTACAGCTGATACATTTCTCTCACTGAAAAGAGAAGAGTAAGCATCCTGCAGGTTTCCAAATGTTTCATTTCCAAGCTAAAATAAGCAACATGGATGTTCACATGCATCAACATTTTCCAGTACAGCATACAGATACTATTTAAATACTTGTATTTTAGGCTAATATTC
The DNA here is from genome assembly GCF_036417535.1 of Chlamydotis macqueenii. Classification (NCBI taxonomy): domain Eukaryota; kingdom Metazoa; phylum Chordata; class Aves; order Otidiformes; family Otididae; genus Chlamydotis; species Chlamydotis macqueenii. The sequence goes on along the minus strand of NC_141593.1, from coordinate 24,294,085 downwards.
TACATTGACAAGTGCCTTCAGCGAAGTTACTTTCAATGATGGTGACGTACCGACTCGGCGACGTCGACATTTCGCACAGAGCTGTCAGGCGCCACCTCTGGCCAGTCGGACAGCTCCAGGTAGCCGGTGGCTCGGCTGTTCAGTGTGTGAGACAAGGTGCCAAGCTGGAAATGATCCCGATCTATTAAAAAATAAGCCGGGGGAGGGGAAAAATACACAAACACCATGAGCTCCACCACAAAGAGCAATCTTAATCAGGGCTAAAGGTAATTGCCATTATATTACCTGAAATGTCATGGAATAAATATAAACTACGAAGCTCTTCATAGGTCAAAAAACTGATTTCAGTCCATAGATTACAATAATCTCCCCCATAATGGTCAATAAAAAAGCTAATCAGTCAGTGTGTTTAGAGGTGTTGCTCTGAAATGTAGCTTCTCTAAAAATTACTTTACTGTGAATATTAAGAATGACAGCACAGTTAAACAATCCATATACATGTCTTGGCACAAACACATCCAGAATTTTAATAGTTTTTCTTCAAAATGGAGCTTCTTTTAGAGCTTCAAAACTGGGAATAAGTAAGTATGAAAATTAAAATTGCAAATCGTCACAATAAGAGAGCATTTTTAATTAAATAACCTGAAAACCTTTTAATATGAGAATACAGACAATGGTTCTTCCTTCTAAAAAGACAGGGAAAACACACAGGGAAAATAATTACTTTGGAGAAAAATCATAAAAACCTGATCTATTGAGATTCACCTTATTTCAGATTCATAAAACATTTGCAATAGTCACATTAACAATCTTCTATTAAAATCCAGATAAAAGACTAGAGCTATTTTCCCAAACTGAAGAATAGTTTTCCTGAAAAGACACATCTTCTGTTATTTAAATCAAATTTAAATTCACATGACTAGAAATGGATCAGTTTGTCAGGGTTTATCATCAGAGAAATGCACTGTGTTTCAACTATGCAAACCTTGCTGGCTGAAAAGCAAGTAAGCAGAGCGAGTACCCTTGCATATTAATCATTTGTATTTGCTAAGTGACACAATTTGTGAGCATATTTGAAATACAATAGGCTGCCACATTCCTTTACACAATTAACATTTACCAAATTATTTTGGCAGTTATACCTTTAAAAGGGGACTCAAGCAATGGGGCAGGTTTCTGTGCCAGAAATATTTTTTTGGCATATTTGCTTAAAGCTCCACTCTTCTCATTCGGAACAATAAGCTGCCTAATAAATCTTGTACGGTCTCTGATGTCGTAGCTTTGATCATACTTGCCGAGATTTAATACGTACTGGGTAAGCAATTTTGTCTGTGGAAAAAAACAGGGCAAGAACAGAATACAAGTTATTTATGATTATTGATAACTCTGGATAAACATATTTAAAGAGGTAATAAAAATGAATGGTTATGTCAAACAAATGTTGTTCCACAGGGAATATGCATTTCTAAAGCTGCAAATGGAATTCTGCAGCCAAAGCACATGTCCTCTTCTGTATTGGGGAGGTGAATGCTGAGTACTGCGAAGCAGCCATGTGCTAGATTATTAAACTGCTGAAGTGGAAAGAAAGGCATCATTAAAAAAATAATCATATATGGCAAACCCGCTGAAGGGTCTACGTGAGGATAATGAATGTGGAAATACAACTAAAAACATGGCACTCAAAACTTAATCGGAAAAATATGCAGGACATCAAAACATCAGAGGGTATTAGGGGGCTGGCAAACTGCTTCTGCTGAGGTGTGTTTTATGAAGAGATACTGTCCCTGGCATAAGCAGTGTCTGCACTCTGACTGCACTCAGTTACTTTATCCTGAATTATGACCCATTAAAGCAGACACATGAATCACTGAACTGGATTACTGCAAATTATTTGCAGTGCATTTAGCTGTTACTTTTTCATAAAAGCAAGCTGCTGATGCCCTCTAAAAACCAGGATAAAAGACTCCTTCCATTTTTTCTTGAAGCTTAAAGCCTTCAGTAATATCAGTAATTTATTTATTTATGTAAGAGAGCAACTTATATTATCATAGCTTTTCACAGCATAACAGGACTTCCTAATTTGATGTCTGAGAATATTAACATGTATTAAATAATGTTAATAATTCCGTTAAATTTTTAAAACAAAAAAAAAAAGAATATAAAAAAATCAGGGAGACTTTCCCAGTATTGTAGAAATAATGTAGAGTAACTCAGAACAGTAGTGCTGAACAGACTTGCATACATCATATATATTTGAAAGAAGTATGCCACTTTCTTTATATACAAGCAAACCGGGAAAAGAGTAAAAATAATATGCCATCATAAGGAAGTAAATTTTTAGTATTTCAACTCAGAATGGATAAATAACACATGGTTAAAAATGTATTGTCAAGGAGGATTTATTTTCTTTCTATAAAGAAACAACCTTCCATATATATCGTTTCTCATGCTATTGTATAGCAATAACAGTTTCAATTACATGAGCAGAAAAATATGTTTAAAAAAATCAGTCAATTTTGTTATGTGCTATTTGCTAAGAAAAGTTCAGTTCAATAATTTCCACCTTGACGATGCACGTTAAAGTTTTTTTTAGAGATGTAAAAATACTTCATCAGAATACTGATTAACTCCTGTAAGTGAAATACACAGTAAACAAGAAATGGTTTTAATTTTAACCACATACAATGCAATTCATGCAAGCATTTCACAAAATACCCTATGGTACCAAAGATTTAAAGTAATTTGTCATATTATATTAGAATAATAGTTAAAGCATCGCAAAAAAAAAAAAAAAAAAAAAACAACCTTTCAATGAAACATTTTTTGTTTCTTTTTTCTCACTGATACCCAAGTGCATCAGATAGAACATACGTAATCTGCACTGAAGCAGGACTTACGCTGTTCGGTCTAAGTGGAATTGCAAGGGAGGGTTCTCAGGTAGCATGAATTAAACTAAATGAGGGATATCTCCTGCAGCTTTTGCCATCACATCTCCTCTGTAAAACAAAACAAGACTGCTTGCTGTCATGGCAGAAATCTCAATAGAATGGATCATAAAACACAGTGGTCTTTGCTTGTGAATTGCTATAGGGATGGGAAAAGTTGAGGGTCTTGCTATCATGGTGGGCAGTTTTTCAGTGAGCCCTGATGGAATTAGATAAAGACTTGGTCCTGAAAGCCTGCATTTTCTTTAATGGGATCATTTTCTCCATGATCCTTTCCCTCTTCCTCCTCCCTTTCCTCTCCCTTAAAATATCTTTTCTGTATCTATTTAAGAATTGAATGCCTATCCTACATTAGCTGCAATTAACCCTTTGGTAAATCCTCACTTGAAAAATTCTATAATACAAGTATCAACAATAGAGGAGACTCTACAATGGGAGAGAAACAGCTTTCTATCCACTCTTTGATATCATTAGCTTGCAGAAACTTGATTCTTTAGATACATAAGACAAGGCTATTGTGCTAAACCACTTCCGGCACTTATTTACATACTAGGACTACTCAGGACTTTTTCTGGTGGGACTCCTACTATGTTACACAACAGAAATCCATCAAAATCCCATTATTCTTCCTGCTATATGCAACAAACAGCTAAGGCAATTAGATTACATATTTTCTGCATAACACTTTCTCTTCAATGAGCTCCATTTAGACACTTATTTAGCATATTCATAAGGATTCGTTAATCCTTAAGTGAAGAAAAAAGGAAGCAAGTTTACCAAACAACATAGACAACCAGAGGAAAGCCTGCTCTTATTACAACTTCATCCAGAAAGGACTGAATCTGAAACTCTTCCTTAAATTATAAACAGCCTTTGGAAATTCATGGAGTGACCACAGGATTTAAAGGATATTGGAAATTCTTACAAAAAATCCTGAATCTTAAAAAGCATTCCTGAGAATGCCCTGCATTAAGTGTTTGAACATATGCCCAAGGAAATTATCAGCAAATAAAATAACATATTTACAGAAAGGGAAAAAATAACAGTCTTATTTCCCCCAGAACTGTGTGCTTTTTTCCAAACAAGACTTAATAGATGAGTTTTACTTGCCTTTCCGTCACCTGGGGAAAGAGCTATTTTCATCTGTTTCATTGGTGTTGATCCTCTCTTGGGTATCCTACCACAGCTTTTCAACTAAGTGACATTGTATCTTTGAGATTTTCACACCTCCTCTGACTTTGGATGAAACTGATACAAGATTCAAAAAACTATTATGTGGTGGAATAAAATATGGAGGGAGAAAATATGGAGATGAGGAGAAATGGACAGAGTGACAACTGAGCAATCAAGTGCACAAGATTTGCCTTCCAGTTTGAACAACTAGACTCAGAAATGTCTGGACTTTTTAGGACCTGAAGTCTTTCCAGAGAGAAATGTTTTAATACTAAGTAAATAAAGGAGAGTTAGTCCTGGGAATAAGGATGCAGAGGTACAAGATCCTGGGCTGTCCAAGCTGTTGTAAAATAAAGAGGTCTAGCAGCCCAGGAAAGCGTATACATCTCAGATAATATATTTCTTCTACATTTGGGGGGAAGAAAAGTATTTGATTTTACAACCTTTTACAGTAATAATTGGAATTACAGTGAAAAATTAGTGTTAAGATGCTACACTCCATAGACAGAAAGTGACAAAGTTCACAGTGCCGTCATTGAGAAGAATGAGGCAGCTGACACCTCTCATAGCTATTGTTTTCAGCTGCCTGGAGATCTAAGTTCATCTTATTGTACTATCTGATATTTTTAGATTATCTGTATTACCACCTTCTCCACAAGGTAAAGTGAAATAGTTAGAAATACAGAAAAAGGGAAAGCAGTTACTGTCTTTAAGATGAGCACTAATGGAAAGACATAAAAAGGTCTTTTGCTGGCATCTCCTTTTAGATATATGAACGAAATTGACAGTGCTCCCTTGAAAATCACATCTGGAAAATCTCCTAACTGATATTAGTAACACAATTTACAAATTCCTATTTATGGCAATTAAAAAATCCACAACTGCCCCAAAAAAGAGGCAAAAGAGTGATCTCAACACTACATTCATATTTACAATCCAACACATACTCAAAGAGTCAATGGTTAGATTTAGCTTGCTGGATTTCTCAAAAACTGATGCTCAGCTTTTCTTTGTAGAGTAACAGGGATTAGGTTTGGTTACTTATATAAAAGAAATCATCACAGATCTATACAGACTGTATAAAACCTACCATGACTCTTCCGAATGTAAGCTTACCTGCTTCGAGTTTGTTAAATAGAGTTTTGCACCCAAATTTAAGATCTGCAACTTTACAAGGTCGTCTTCGTTAATGAAGCTCTTGGCAGTCTTTCTCAAAACATCAGGTGCGATCTTTGGAACTCGTTCACAGTACTCACCGATGAGCCAGAGGATGCTGGCTCTGGCTACTGGAACCTGAGAAAACATTGAGCACTCTAAGTTAACACACTCACAAAGATTACTTGCGTACTTGAACGTGTCTGTGTTCAGAAACAAGTTAAACAAAATATTGTTTAAAGACAATTGCCATACAAGAAATACAGACCCATTTTCAATACAGCCACTGTGGCAGGATGAATATTTGTACGAACAAGATACAGATCCTGCCCGCAAAAAAACATGCATTACAAGTTGACAAGACAGAGCAGGAACAGAAACAGAGGCACACAGAAGCAACACATTCATGTTCACAGTACAAGCTGGTGGCAGCTGGGAAGAGAATATAAGCTTTTGAGGTATGGTTGGGAATTCTTGTCACCAGGTTACACTAAACACCACATTGAAACAAAACAGTGATTTTTGTGGCTATATTAAAATAAAAATGGTTTACAGCATTACAGCTTCCTCAAATCTTGCCTACCCACTTCAAAAGCACAAGAACTTCTTTAAGACTATTGCTATCTTTCCTTCATTTTATTTAAAATTTTATGAAGTAAGATTCTCATTTTTGCTAATGTCCAAGGTCAGCTGAACATAGAGTTTAAGAAAGACAGGAGTTCAAAATTAGGGTTCTCAGCTTCTGAATAGGATCTAATCCCTTAACTGAAAACACTCTGACCAGAAACTTCACACAGGTATTATTTTTTTTTTGTGCTACTTGACTGCTTCACTGAAAACTGTCAGTAGTAGTTTTTAGATTAACTCCCAGCATATGACACTGACTTCAATAGCACAATACTGTCACAGATGGAGGGGAATCAAAATGGAAAAGCACAGAAGGAACAGAAGCTCATGCTCCATGTATAGTTTAGCCAGAAGTAGTCAGGAGTTAAATGAAATAATCGACATACACTCTTCTCAAAGCTAACCTGTATTACCTGGTGGTTAAATTAAAAACTGCACCTATGTTAATATCTCCCTGAAAACATTTTTCTCCTTCCTTGAGAGGAAGGAAGAAAGTATGTGACAAGAAAATTCTTCTAGGCAGAAGCATGTCTTGCATAGCGTCTACAGACTGTGGTGCTCTCATGTTCTGTACAGATTCTCGTTCAACAGATGCTGAAATACTAGGGAAAAAATATAACTGTTCCATGCTATGAAATGACTGACTGTAGTTTAGAAAAAAGGAAAGCTTCCTACTGTAACTGCAATTTCAGCTGCTTTTTCTAAAAAAGTAAAAGCCATTTGTACTAACACTTTCCATTACTCTCTAATCTACAGAGTGATCTTTTTTAATAAGCTTACACATAAGACAGTGTGTGTTCTGCCTTAGGTAAGATTCACAGAAGAAAGAAGCTTTAGAAATTTGGCACTGTAGTTTTCAAAACACTAATTCCTAGTATATTTTATATATCTTTTAATTACTTTTCCAGCATGTCAGTTATTCATAAATGAATATCTATTTCTCAGAATTACAATGGGAACCAACTATTAAGTAGTCTACCCTGTACGTATTCATAAAATTTGAAAGTATTGCTTTCCAGTTACATTCATAAAAGGTAACAAATGCAAGCAAACTACCAAGGTTCAGGATAGTAATTCCCAAACTATGATACACAGTCCCTCAGAAATGGCTTATTAAGCTATACTAAAGAAATACTAATTACGTTCACAAGAAATGTTAATGATTAAACATGTTTTACTGCTACAAAAAGCATGGAAACAGCTTTGAATAAAGTTAGTCTTACAATATGTGCCTCTGTACCTCACATTGTTGCAAATATATATGCCAATAAAAATACAAATAGGCATGTGATAGGGAAAACAGATGACTGCCTCTGCTGAAACACAAAGCAACCACATAATGGAAAGACAGAATACAGGAGCCCCAAAACAAAAATTAAAAAATCCCCTCAAGAGGTAAATGGCAATTCTAAACACGGAGAAGATGTTAACAGTAGAGGTAACGTAATATATTAAGAGTGGTATAACACAGTGATTTAACATACATAAATATATGCAAATACCGACTGAGATACAGATGAATCTATTTTTTTGTGAACTGACAAAAAATTTAAATGGTCTTGGAACTCTGAGAGAGGGGAATAAGCAACTGCACAACTGCTAAATATAAAAACTTTAAATGCAGTCAGAGTATGTTCATCTGCGAAACAGTACGACTGATGCCATTACTGTACACTGATTTCTGAAGGGAAAGAGGTTATTTCTAATGTTCCAAAGGTTACACTGCATTAAGGCCTCACTCCCAATCTATTATTTTAAATTGGGCTAAAGAACATTAATTGAGTGGTACATTAAATTTTCCAGTATTGGAGCAGTTCAAGTTGCCTGCTGTACAGATAGATACCTCTAAATAAGAATATATAGTCAACTTCAGATTTCAGTTATGCTAGATTTATTTTTCTAAAATATTTCATTATAGACTTGTTAAAATACTAGAATTCTACAAGAGATCACCAAGTACCACAGTTTGGGCAGCAGCCTATTAGAAACATCCCTCTTCCTATTATCACCTTTTCATAAAGCAAAAATAGCTCACAGAACAGACCAATTTTCAGTAACACTATTAATTATGAAACACAAACATCAGTATTGCACTTTTCCTAGTCAAGTCTAGGACGACACTTTAAAACCACAATGAAATATATTTAAATCTATTTAAACAGTGTGCATTTAAGCAGAGTGTTTTACTCTTTAAAAGTTTTTTCCCAGTTTGTAAGATGCAATCATTAGAGTAATAAACTAGTTTTAGAATGTAAAATAAATAGACTAAAAAAAACCTAATTTGAAAAATACTGACAACAGAAGACAGATTAAATTTCTCACGAGACTCTGCCTTTTAATCAGACGGTTAGTTTACTATGTAAATACTGTATATATTAAACACAATTTTGTGCAACAGACTCTTTGAATCAAACCCTTAGTGGAAGCCATTTTAATGAAAAGTGTATGTCGAACTGATGAACCCAATGTTTCTGTGTCACTGGATTCATTTGGGGTCAAAATCACACAATATTTTCAGACTTCTTTTTCCCTGTTTAAGTCTTCCAGTCCTCAACCATGTACTATCCAGTGCATGATCCTGCAGCCGTTGTTTCCAGGGCATTCAAAAGAGCAAACAAGAAATGAAGCCACTTCTAGACCTTCATTGCCTTTTCTAGTATAGCTTAAGTAGGGACCTTGAATTGACAAAAACGCAGGAAATAATACTTTCATTATTCAGCCCTGCTCTGCATTATCCTCAAAGGCAAACAAGATTGTAAATTACTTTCCCTGATGTTTTATTCCATATGCCCTAAGCAAGTGGTTAAGTGCACTTTTAAAGCCTTGGTACTAGAAGGCAGTTTCTACTGCCATTTTAACCCATTATCTGTCTGGAGGAAAATAAATAAATGGTTAAAAAATAAAAAATAAAAACCAGCCAGACCTTTCCCCTCAAAGCAACATTCTGGTTACTTACAGCAGTTAGAGAAAGACATTATAAAGATCTTACAGATCACTCTAAGCAGCACAATTAAAAAACTATTACAGTTCAGCTCTAACCTTATTATACAACATACCAGGCTAAAGTACAACTTAAAATTGTCAATTCTGGTTATCCACCTTTGTCACAAAACAAGGAGATATTCAAATTGCAAATGAGGTCTAATTCTCTGCTTCCAGAAGAAAATTTGCACAGCTAGCAATTTTTAAAATTTTACTTGGGATCAGAAATGGAAAGAGGAATGAGGTTAATGTGAAATGTCAGACTAGTAGTAAGAAAAAAAGGTACACAGGAAATAACAGGAGTAATAGACAAGTGTTGGGTTTTTTTGCTTTAAAATAATAGACCTTCAAGGACTGCTCCATTATTTGAACCTCTACACATAAAATTCCTTTAAAAAAGGTTCTCCATTGATGATTGTCATCTCTTACATAGTGTACAAGTTTTATTTAAATTATGTTTTATTCAAGCTGAATATTTGTTTCAAGTTCAGTGTACAGTGTCCCTGAACACAATGTCCCAAATGCCACATATTCCTCTTGAATTCTAAAACATTACCTAAATATTAGAATAAGTAAAAAAAATTATCAAATTATGAGAATTGTTCATTAAGGCATTACTTACAAAAAGGTTTAAAAATACATTATTTAAGTGTATCTTAGTGAAAAGAATGTGGCTAGAATTTGAAGCTTGCAGAACTGAAATACATATGAACATACGAATATCATAGCTTGTGATACTTTCCCCTTAGGGGAAGAAGAACTTAAATTAAAGCAAGAAAGCCACCTCTGCTGTGAATTCACATCAGAAACATAGCAATAAGCAGTACTTACATATGAATACTGTAGGGGAACTTAAGTTTGCTATTGTTGGATGAATGAGCAGTCCCAAAACTCTCATTCACCTACTACAGCAATAAGAATCCCAACCCAAACCAGTAATTAGTAAATTGCTTCCATAAGTGACACGTTTTTCCCCACATACTAAGCTCTTCAAAGTTACAAGCATCTATCTTATTTTTAATCTAAATTTGCAATTCCTTATCCTGTCTTTATCCCATCAAGAAGTGTCCCTTCTCTCTCCAGATTAGAAAACACTTCAGACTTCTCTCATATTCTCAGTCGTATTCTAGAAGGAACTAGGAATAAGTCTGTAATGAAAACCAAGGATGTCAGAATTCATCATCAATCAAAAGAAAAAAATCCTGCCTTAGTAGCACTATAAGAGGAAGTCTGGAAAAAAAATCACACCATAAGTACAGGATTCCCATCACCGAAAAAGCAATCACTACTTGGTACAATATACCATCATAAATTATTTTTTCTAAAAAGTAAAAGGCAGAAACTAATTGCGAGACTACTGCAGCTTGTTTATATGAGGAAATACACAAATGTAGAATGCCATTGAGACATTCTTACTCAGAGCTAATTCTTGCTAGGTTGATTTACATTCATTCATAGCTAAAATGATTTAAGATAAATCAAAAGAGGCATACTTTGGATGTAAACAGAAGTGTCTTGTGTTAATCCACTGTAATCAATGCAATCTAAGCAATCCACTTAAAAACCTAATTCAGACTAAATCTGCAAGTATTTGCACTTAGACAAATTCTGGACAATAGGTGTTCTGAAGGAAAGATTTTCTACTAAAAGAGTAGGCTATGGGACACAGATTTGATGAGAGAATATCCTAGAAGGTTTTGAAAAAGGCCCTCAACATCTTCGATAATGTCATCCTTTACAGGGTGGAAATGCACTCTCATGAATAAACAAGAACTAGATAATAGAAAAGATAGAAACCCAGTTACAATGGAAGGCAATCGTCAGATGTCCCACAGGGACCCATAGGGGAAAACACGCTGTTCAACAAATTTGCAAGTAACCTGGAAGACAGCTATCTAGTGAGGTGACAGTCTGCTGACACAAAATTATTCAAGGTAATCTAAAATAAACAGACTCTGTACAGTTGAAGATTATTTATTAGTAACACTTAAAAATTTGGCAGAAGTGATGCAGTTGGCCTTGAAACATTGCTAACAGGACTTCAGAAAAAAACTTTTAAACATACTGATGAATCTCAAACTATTTCTAGGGAAAAATATATTGGAATCATGAATATTTTCAGAGAATTGTAGAATTGTTAAGTCAATGTTCTGTAAAAGTCAAAAGTCAAAAGTCAAAACCCCAGAAAAGTGAGATAAAAAAAAAAATACAAAAGAAGTAATATCATTATGTCACTGCATAAAATTTCTCCTTCATACTTTGACTGCTGTTCACACTTCTGGTCATTCCACTTCAAAAGCCATCAGGAAAGACAAAGAGAAGAGGGAAAGGCAGATGAGAGATATGGAATATGAGGAGAAATTAGAAGTTTTAGATTAATAAGTATGAGGATGTGGATATCAAACTCAAGCTTCCAGTCAGTGGCTGAAAAGGTACACTGGAGGTGCACCACAACAAACCTGCTCTTATCTTTAAATCCCTCTCCTTAAAGCACCAGGTTTTGGTGCTCTTGAAGTTGAGACCACTCTATTAAGAGGACTTCTGGACTCAATCAGTATAATCCTTCTTTAAATGGCTCTTTCCCACATGTATATTTTTTAAACTCCTGTCACTCTAAAAACTATACACACAATATTCATTAAGCTTACCTCAGAGTGAAAACCTAGCACAAAGTAGCACCGCTTAGTTCTCTGGCCCACAACTTACGAAGCCATTAAATTGTAAAGCATGACAACATTATTAACACATTAGAAGTCAAATGGAAACATTTTTATGATTTTAAAAAACAGAAGTTTAAACAGATCCAATTATTCTCTTGTTTAATATCTTCAGAACACCATCAGACATGCATTTCTCAGTTACAACTTTTGAAGTGTATGTAGGAAAGTAGATGGAATACAGCTAGATCCTGCTTCTGGCAGGGATGGAGTTAATTTTCCTTTCAGTAGCTGATGTGTTTTGGAATTCAGATGTGAAGAATGTTGATAAACACACTGAGGATACCAGTTGTTGCTAAAGAGACCAAGGACACTGTCCAGCTTTCCAGGTCTTGCTAATGTGCAGGTATAGGAAGCTGGGAGGGATATAACCAGTACAGTTGACCCAAACTGGCCAAAGAGAGTATTCCATGCCATAAATGCCATGGTGAGTATATAAGTGGGGGTTGCCCAGGTCGGGAGGTGGGGGCATGGATTTATCTCTCTTGCTCTCTCCTTCTCGCTCCTTTGCTTGCTGCTCGGTTTCATTTCCATGATCACTGCTCGGGATGGGCTGTATCAGTCATTGGGACATTGGGTGGTGAGAAATCGTGCACTGTTCACTTTGTATATTTATATGGCTATGTTCTGTTATTATTGTTATCTTCCTTTGCTACTCTAATAAACTGTGTTCATCTCAACCCATAAGTTTTTCCTTTCTTCTCAATTCTCTCCCCAGTTCCACTGGGGCGGGGGAGGATGAGCAAGAAACTGTGTGGTAACTTGGGCCAAACCACAACAACTATGCACAGGCACTAAACAAATATCAGACGCAAAATAGATCTCATAGATCTTGCCTTGGTACACTGGAGATAAAAGTTTAAGGTAAAATGATAACACAGAAAAGCAAAGGAATAAAAACAAGCACTAATTTCAGGTATGTAAGAAACAATCAATTAAATGGAAAACTGAAATGGACCTAGTCATAAACTACTGTAAATGAGAATAAGAATCTACAAAAGCTCAGTAGTTTTTAATTGAACTTCCTAATATTTCTTATGGTTGGTCAGATATATTTAGCTTATTAACCATCCTATCAGTTTCTAAATGGCTTCTGTAGACAAAGAAGACGAAGACAAGAATGAAGACAAGATGAAGATGAAGATAAGAATGAGTAAATTTCAGATCAGATGACTTTCATTGGTATGAAAGATTTTTAGGCACCTCATCATTGACAACCACAATCTCAGGCTAACTCAAGTAAAATTTATCACAACATGAACGAAACAAATTCAGGCATCAACTCAAAAACATAGTGCATCCAGTTTACATCGATTTTATTTTAGCAGCTAAGTGTTCACCATTTACCTAAACTAAATCAAGATAGAACAATCAAATATCGGTAATCTTTACCTTATGTGCTTTTCTATTTAATTGTATTTAATTCTGCTCATGCTTTTGGCTGTGTTTTACATGGTATTAAATTAATTTCAACTCTAAGAAGTACCAAATAATTTCTTCGCCCGCACTCCTCCACTCTCCAGTTACTTTCAAGTTCATTCAAGACCATATCATTTGGCTGCTCCTCATATGTACAAATGCAAGAGTCTTTTAAAAACACAGAGGAATACGATACGTTGCTGAAGTTTCATTTCCAATTTAAAAATACGCCCAGAAATACTTTCCCCAAGAGAAGAGGTCAGGAAAAAAATATCTGTGTAAAATATGTATGTACAAAAGTGTGTATGTATGTATGTATGTATGTATGTAAATTGTATGTCAATGTAGTAAGGGTCAGGAATCCTTGCTTCGTGTCTCTACATATTACAGCTGACAGAAACCAAGGCAGTTGTGTTATGTCAACTCTTGCCACTCCTGGCATAGTAAGATCAATCTTTAAAATACACATGCAGATCTCAGAAATTCCAGTAATGCTTTATTAAATGTTGAAATTTCAAACTCAGAGGGTTAGTAATTATACAATCGAAATACAACCTCCCAAAATGTGTAAAAATACACTTATCCTTTTTGGAAGTGACTGAAGGGGTTGGAGGGTTGAACTAGATGACTGACCTTTAAAGGTCCTTTTCAATCCAAGTAATTCTGTAATTCTGTGAAGGAATGCATCTATTTTCAAATATAATAGGTGCAAGTTATTTCAGGATAATGACATGGCATTCAAATTATAAATATTAAATTCTTCTAGATTTATTTTTTTTTTAATCTGAAGTCATAAATATAGAGAGGAAGATAAATTTCTGGAAGTTATTATTAAAAAATTACAGAGAAAAATGTTAAACAAGATGTACAACAACCATCCTGGTCAGCCTGCAGCAGCACTATCACTGCTTCCTTCTTGAATAAGAAGTATGATTCTGATTTAGATTTTGATTTTTAGTTTATTCCTATGACTGGTCTGTTCCACAGACTGTTCCCCTCTTATTTACCATTTTCTAATATTCTCTACAAGCTCATTATCAGAGAATGTGAGTACATCAAAGTAGTTCAAGGACTGCATGCCCTTTCCCCCGCCTTTCCGCCATTCAACTTAAAAAAGGATTTTATTAAAAAAACAATCCCTTTATTTCAAACTTGAAATATTTATTCAGAAGTATTAATTGTATAAAACAGCTACAAAACTCTTTTAAGTGTTAAACAGAATATTTAGAAAACAACTGTTTTGTTTTCTATAACATGTGGAACTAAGATGACAAAGCCATTTGGCAAAATAACATGATGTGTCGTGTAAGGCTATACACAATTACGTAATTATCAAGCAGAACACTGCATAAATTTTCTGAAAACACAGGTGATTGTTATAAAATAGGTAATACTTATTTGATATGCAATTAGCAGCAGTATCTTATAGCCCCTTTTAATTCTGGTTATGAACAATCCAGTAGAATTATATTTTCTTTACACCAATTATGAAGTTTGATCATCAGCTCTTAGCGGCCAAAGATTTATTTGTTTAATCTGTTCAGTAAGCATGAACTGAGAAGATCACATTTCCTTTTTCTTCTAATATTCCAAACTTTGCCAAATTCAACTACAGAAAACAGAGAATTCATTGATTTCATTGCTCCATCATCGATAAATGTGTAATTACACGAAACTGTAATCTACAGAAAAATAATTATTGACAAACCAAAATCTGTCACCTTTCGGGTATGACGCAATAGGTAGCCAATGGTCTTTAGCCCTACACTATAACTTAGGATAGACCACAAATATTTTATCAATAACTGGGACCGTGAAGAGAACTTGGGAAGTAAATATTGACATACCCAAATGTCAATTTAATCTAAGGATAGGTAATAGGCAATAATGCAAATTTTACTGTTAAATGACACAGAATCTTAAATATCCAGGAGATAAAAACGCCACTTCAAGAACCACTGCAATACACTCACAGTAGCAAGTGTGGTACCATGGAAAGGTCAGGTGATTTGGGGGTAGGGAAAAGGATTTAGAATAATTTTTTTTTAACTCTGCCCCAGATTAGTAAGACAGTAGGCTGAGAATCCTCAAGTTAAGTGCAATACTCAGCATTTCCAGGGATCTGTTTCAAAATAGGTTCCCAGATTTAAGGCACCAATTGATGCCATCTGATAGTTTCGACTTCCTTCTCCTTACGATAATGAAAAATGATATTTTATGTAAAAAATAAAAAATCACGTTGTATTTCTCTAATATTTCTATTTCCACTTATGGTCCAAATTCAAAGGAGATGATGCGATTTTTATCAGTCAACATGGAAAAAAAGACACTGTGCACAAATACTCACTGTAATGTTATCCAAGAGTTTGGCCATATGCTTAATAATTTCGCCATGGTGTGCTGGCTGGGTTTGCAGCAGCTTCTTAATGACAACAACACTTTCAGCAACCACAATTTCTGTTTAAGACAAAAGAAATTATTAATTTTAAGAGCATTTATGCAAAAGAAAAAGCCATAAATAATTGATTGTAAAAGATGTCATCAGCTTTCAAAATATGCTTTGCAGAACTGAATTCTAATTACTTGGTAACAAAGATGTAAACCACTCTACTAAGTAAAACAAGTTCAGCTTCCAGAATCAAGTTTTAAGCAGCAAAAAGAGGACACAGAAATGTTCTAAATGTAAAAACATCATCCTATCACATACTTCTTTTGAAACTGCCTTTTAGTAAAGCTGCACTTCATATTTTTCCTTCTCAAACTGAGGAACAGCATGAAAAAAAATCTGCTTTTCATTTAAATTATGCATATTCATAAGTAATCCACTGTCTGCATTAAAATCACAAATGCTTGCTTAATTTTCAAAGAAATATACAACACTAAAAGTAACAGCTCATTCATAAACAAGATAAATATCTAAACACTTCCCTTGAACTTTTTCACCTTCTAAATAGTCTCTCCCAGGCCTCTAACCTAACCTCTGGCACATTCAAATCAAGCTTCTAAATAGCAAGCTGTTGTAAGATTTATGCCAAAGTCATGCACTGGAATGCTTAACTACTGTAACAAGTAACATTCACAGCCTGATCAACTTGTATGAAATCCATTCAATTTCTGAAGCTGAAAAAAACCCACTGGTGCACAGGTAAGCCTCCATGCAAGTGTAAACCCATGCTGTAAGGAAAGTTGAAGGAAAGCCAAACACAGCCAAAGTTGAAACCAAACCAAAGACTACTGTAAGAGTTAAACGTAATTCTATTTTTCATTTATACTACAAAAAGGGAGTAACTATCAATGTTTAAAACAAAGAAAAAGCCTAATGACCATTTGTCAACCATCACAGAAGTATTCCTACATTTCAAGAATTAATCTGACACATGGACCATTCATTCAGCAATCACGCAAGCTGAACTTTCAAAAGAATGGTATAGGGAAAAGATCTCTTAATTTTTTACTTTTTTTTTTTTAAAGCAAATTTATTTATGAAAAACGGCTTTTCAAAAGTTCCAAGTATGCATCATTATGTCAGAAGCCTCCGAAATGTTTAAAATTTAGCCTGCAGCTTTTTGTGTCATCTTTTATTTGACATGACATCTCAATCATTTTTCTAGACTAATTTCTTGAAGCAAGGTTAACATGTCTGCTTCACATATCTCAAGGTCTTGCACAACCCTACAGATCAATTTCATTTAGATTGTGTTTTGCCAGATATCAAAATAAGAAGACAATTCTCAAAATTTTAAAATTACTATTTGGATATTTAGAGTGGGGGACACTGTAATGACAACCTTCACCACTGAGTGCTTCGTGATACTACTTAACAAGGAGAATGGTTGAGCAAAATAAAACTGTACCCAAAAAACGGAGTGAACATGAAGTCATTACTAAAAACACCTGTTGACAACATAGAACTGATTATGATAAAATGAAGTGCAGTAGATGAAGTGTCACTATAGGAACTACTTTAATACAACCTGTGGAAGCAAATTTAGAGAACTGAATCAGAATTGTAAGCAAATAAACTTATGGTTCCTTTTACATAAGTCTAGATACCCAAAAAGAAAGTACAAACAAAGCTAAATGGATTTGTATTAGAATAAGAAATGACATAGTCCAGAAAAAAAGAAAGGCTCTTTGGGGCTTGCTTTGTGCACACAAAGAATCCTCAACACAAGCGTGAAATAAAAGACACAAAGACAAAAAGAAAACAAAAGAGGGAGATAAAATTGGCATTCTGAATGAGGTAGTCGGAAAATTTTAAAATGTAACTCTTCTAGAATTGTCAAAGTGCATACAAGGCAAAAATAAATGAACACAAGAATTTCAAAACAGAGTGTAAATTATACCTAAAGGTCATAAAAAGTAAATCAAATTCTTAGAACAAAGACTAAATATCACAGAAAATCTAATCAGGAATGCCTTTATCAATAAATAAGACTACAAGAGGTATCAGCCACTTCAATTTTCACAACTTATAGTAAAAATGTCAGTATAATGTTCACTGCTAGTTTTCTTCAAACAATTTTGAAGCTAGATGGAAAAGACTACTCTGAGTAGGATAATCTCTGAAGACCCCAGAGCATGACAACTTCTCAAAAATCTAAAATCTATTCAGTCATACAATCTTCCATTTTGCCAAATAATGATGTATGTAAAAAACTAACAATGTAGTGGACAATAACTTGAGGGGACCGTATTACAGACTTTTTCATAATTGAGGATTTGGCCACATTATAACAAAACTCAGAAACTAAGACCTCAGCAAGAAGATTACCAAAGAACATTCAAAAACTGCATTCTGAAACACTATATTTGATATTGTTGATGTTGAGTCAAATTTTCTTTCACTTATATTAACCAATACTTGGAGAAACTAAAACACACAATTGAAGACTGATTTATCAACAGTCTATAATTTGTATAATCACCACTTCTAAAAGTAGTAAAACTGCATCAACTGTTTTTGAAGGCATATACCAACTGAATCTCATAGATTAAGTGCACCCTCAGCAAATTTGCAGATGACACCAAGCTGAATGGTGCAGTTGACACGCCTGAGGGATGGGATGTCATTCAGAGGGACCCGCACAAACTCAGCCAGTGGGCTCAAGTGAACCTCATGAGGTTCAACAAGCGCAAGTGTAAGGTCCTGTACATGGGTCGGGGCAACCCCTAGTATCAATACAGGCTGGGAGATGAAGGGATTGAAAATAGCCCTGCAGAAGACTTGGGGGTACTGGTGGATGAAAAGCTGGACATGAGCTGGGAATACGTGCTTACAGCACAGGAAGTCAACTGCATGCTGGGCTGGATCAAAAGAAGTGTAGCCAGCAGGTCAAGGGAGGTGATTCTGCCCCTCTTCTCTGCTTTTGTGAAATCCCACCTGAAGAGCTGCGTCCAGCTCTTGAGTCCTCAATACAGGAAAGACATGGACTTGTTGGAGCAGGATTAGAAGAGGGCCATGAAGATGATCAGAGGGCTGGAACACCTCTCCTATAAGGACAGGCTGAGAGAGTTGGGGCTATTCAGCCTGGAGAAGAGAAGGCTCCAGGGAAAGCTTACAGCAGTCTCCCAATACCTAAAGGGGGCTTATAAGAAAGATGGGGACAGACATTTTAGTAGGGCTTGTAGTGATAGGACAAGGGGTAATGGTTTTAAACTAGAAGGAGGTAGATTTATATTGGATATAAGGAAGAAGTCTTTTTACAATGAGAGTAGTGAAAAACTGGAACAGGTTGCCCAGAGAGGTGGTGGATGCCCCATTCCTGGAAACATTCAAGGCCAGGTTGGGCAGGGCCCCGAGCAACTTGGTCTGGTTGCAGATGTCCCTGCTCCTTGCAGGGGGGTTGGACTAGATGAACTTTAAAGGTTCCTTCCAACCCAAACTATTCTGATTATCTGGGTTATTAGAAGGTTATGCAAATGGTCAAAACTAAAGTTAAAAGGCAATTGTTAGAGCTAAGTATCCAGGCAAACATTAAGTTTCTGCTTTTCAGAACTGCCTGAAGTCTAAACTTTTACCTGGTTAATTTTTCCACCCTAGTAATATAAATAACAGAACTCTGAAACCACATTAATACCTATAAACTCAACGCTCCAAGAAGCTGGTTTTCTTTTACATCATTCTAACAGTAATTCCAATAGATAGGTAGCAGTTACCTGACGTATTAACATTCCAGTGATTTTACAACTTGCCTGTTGAAATGTTTATAGATTGGTAGGAAAAAAAATTGTTTCACCTATATATCCTACAATTGTGTTTACATTCTCTATTATCCATAATCTGCAACTTTCAATAGAAAAATGAAAGTCATCCATCTGAGAAAAATCTACAGGATCTCTAATATATCCAGTACAGACAAAAGAGACTTTCTATAATCCCATCTGTCTCTTACATCTAAAACGACTTTTATGTCATTGTGGGGCCAGTGGTCAGTTGAAATTATCAAGGCAATTGCTTAAGGGAAATGCATCAGTCAAACATCAAATGTCACACTGAGGAGCCAAAATAACTTTTCTTTTTGTACTTCCTTCAGCAGATGAGGAAGGAAAATAATTCTCAGCCCTCAATATGGCCTCCAGAAACAAGGCTCTGGGGAAGTCGAGAACTGCTCTTTAAATTTTCTTTGTCTATTTATGAGTGCGTTGTTTAAGGTCAAATTTCCCCTACTCAGGGAAGCTGGGGGTGTAGGAAAAAAACCCAAACGTTTGAATCACAGAAGCATACATAGAAACTAGAAAGTTCAACGACGAGACACTCAAAGTTATCCCAGAGTTATCCCAGCTGGCCCTTATTGACTCCTAAAGAGCCTGTTTTGTGTAAGGACACTCCACTCTCAGCACCCAAGTTCCATGATGATTAATGGCACAGCTCCTGTGCCAGACACAGCCAAGGTATCTGGGCTGTTGGGCTGTATTTGCAGTAAAGGTTTTTCCAGAACAAGAGCACAGAATTAGAAGGTGATTTTGTCACAAGCTCCTTCTCCAGGATTGTATTTTGATTTCGTAGAATTAATTTGGTCACCTCTCCTCTGCACTCAAGTGAATTTCCCATAATGAGTAAACAGTACAGAGAAAGCAGAGCTGACTCTGCTTTCAGGGACCTCAGAACTTTCTGGACTCACCAGTTTGGGCTTCATGCTATGCAAAGATAGCAGAACTGCTTCCAGGCTTCAAAAAACCATGGAACAAGTAGGATGGTAAAAAGATTGTTTGCACACTTTAAGGGTGAAAGTTGGAGGAAAGCAAGATTAACCAAGACTCTTAAATCTATTCTCCTACACATGCTAAATCTTTTTTTTCCTCTCCCTTACCACGCCCAAAACTCTTCTTATGCTCAGTAAGCTGTGACTATCAGTAATTTCCTGCCACCTGAGGAAAGGTATCATGTAAATTATGCCATTGTATTCATTTCTTGAAAGAAGGAATAAAGACACTGCAGCTATGGTAAAACAATTTGCTAGCTGCCAGGTTTAAAAGATTCTCAATATATCCTTTGCAGTCTTTCAGAACAGTAAGCGCAAGAAGATAATGTTATTTGCTAGACAACTACTCAGAAACAGTCAAGAAAACTAATCTTGTTGAGACAGACCTTTGTATACATGCACATGCATATGTCTGTGTGTATATACACATATGGAATTAGTTTGAAGAAAATATTAAATTTAGAAGCTATGATAAAAGAAAAAAGCCTTTTCCTCTTACCTTGTTGCCTTCTTAGCAAAAAGAAAAACAAAGCACAAAATCAGAAAGTATTATTAAGTAACAAACTCAGTATTCTGAAGTGATAGCTTTATCATTTTAAGACAGGGGAAAAAAACGGGATTTGTACAAGCTCAAAAGAGCCTGCTGACCTAGAGGAAGACTGCCAGTAGATTTAAGCAGAATCAAAAACAACCTTTGAAGCTGGTATTTTTAATACAGTCATTGCTGAATGTAATAAAAAAGGTGCATTGTGAAGATATGGCCTCATAACACAATAAGGGAAGATATTTTAAACACAGTTGATAACCAGAGAAGCATAAAGGGACATAAGTCTGGAGCACCAGTGGATTAAAGTTACATATATTAAAACTATTAACCTACACACTGAGGTGTCTCAGGAATTTCTCATACAAGGTAAAGTGGAAGAAAAGGAGGACTTACAGTTTATAAAACAAAAAAGAGAAAGCTCTGAGTGTATGAGCGGGTCACAGGATGACTATGTGCTGCCAAAGTGAATCTCTAATAAAGGCCTTCTTAGGATTACCTTGAAAAATATGTCCAGTAGATACAGAGAGGAATTAATGCTGCTTTTCAAAGCCTAGAGGAGACATAATCTGTGTTCTTGGAACAATTCTAATTACTCCAGGCCATCCAAAAATCATGCTTTTCCTCTTTCCTGACATTATTATTTTTAACTACATCGTTCTTAACTCTATTTCCAATATTTAACCATATTCATGTACACTTTACATTATAGAATAATCTTCCGATTCTCTTATTGACTACTTCTGTGCAATATTAATCGGTAACTAGTAAGAATATACAATATTGTCAGGTATTGATTTACAGATCATATCCTATTTGACTTTATCTGCTTCTCATTGTGTTCCTTAGTGACTTACTGCTCCGTCTCATTATATAAAAATAACAGAAGGTTTAGATTACAAAATCAAGCCAAATTTGGGGCCATTTATCCTAAAACTACTTAATATGGTTTTTTTCAGTTAGGCATTGATGCACTGAAAAAAAACATTCTAAGCTTTCAGCACCCTCTACAGGCTAACTGCTTTGATACAACTAAACATACAGCAGTAAAACTACTGTCATCTATGATAACCACAACAGCACACTTTAACAATTATGGTGTTTTGAGAAAAAACAGGTAAACATGTAATTGCAGGCTACAAGGAATTAATTTCACTAACAGAAGAGAAAATAACTACTCAATGATTATAAGAGCTGTCTGAAGTACTTCAAATAAGAAGCACTGGAATCACTACTTTTATCCAGTCATGTCAGCTAAATTCTTATAAAAGTCAACTCCCACATACTTTTTAGGGTGACTTGTTCTGTGTGGTTCTCCTTAAAAAAAGGCTTCACATCATCAGCTACTCAAAAAAACCCAGAACATTTAGCTTACCATCCCTGTTGGACAGCAAACATACGAGGCCGTTAAGGCATGTGTCAGTCACTTCGGTGATGTTCGTTGCACATCTGCCTATAGCCTGAATTGTAGCTGCAGCAAACTGTTTATCTTGGCTTTTCACGTACGTCTAAGGAAACAGGATTTTCATTAGTCAATACATAAGTCTTGTCAACAAAACACTTACCACTTTATCCTAATAAGACAGACATACTGTATAATACATTCAATCTAGAAAGCTACATTGTGCATCAGAAGTTACACTTTTTTCACCTCACTGTCACTTTTAGAAGACATTTTCTTGCCAGCTTTGGTTACCCATGGCCATGCAAACCTCTGATTTCAAGAAAGCTTGGGGTAGGGGGCAATTACTCAAAACCAGGAATTAGTTTTTGTTCAAGGTGGGAGGAGCTGATGAGCTTTCTCTTCAGACAGGTTTCAGTTCATTTAACTAGGAGCATCTGTGAAACTATGAACAACCTACCTGCCTGAGAACCAGTACCTTTCAGAGAAATCCAGCCAGAGAACTGAAGCAATGAAAATAGATCTTAAGCAAAGAGGAAAGAAAGGACAGACACTGTTTCACAATATAGGCAGAACATCTTGCTGATACATATACAGATATCGGAGATAATACTATTTCATCAAAAGACTTACAGAAATGAGGCTTGGCAATAAATGCTAATGGCCAAATGTTGCCAAAATTACGACTCTATCATCTAGTGACTTAGAGTGTCAGTCAAGTTGGTAGAATTAGTTTTAAATAATTTTGAATTACTGAGTTTTCCTAGCAACTTTTTTTGTTTTCGGTAGCTGGAAGAAGAGTGAGAAACAAAACATTGAAGCTCCTTTGCACGTATAAAAAGCTCCATTATCCATTATGATATGAGACAGTTTAATTTCCATTCTGAGAATATTTTATCCTGGAAAAGACTTTAACTCAAAAAATTAAAGACTAGTAATCTAGAGGAAGCATCCAACAATGGCAATTGGCCAACAGAGAGTGTTTCATATAAAAAGAATAGACTTTTGCACAAACCTGAAATTCTCGAAGCAGAGTTGATATGTTGGCTTCATTTGCTAAATTTGTCAAGATTTCAAGCTACAAGAAAAAAAACCAGATATTCTATCAAAAGCTAAAATAAAATATTAAAAACAGTACCACATATACACTATATTTTTAACGTATGCAAAGAAAAGATAATACTAGTAAAAATACTGCCTAGAATTCAATTGGGTATACCAGATTTCAGTATAAACTGACAGCAGCATTGCACTCAGGAAGAATGTGCTCCTTTGAACATGCAACGTGTTCAAAGCAAGACTCTAGGTTTCAGTGATGCATCTTCTATGAGCTCTAGCTTTAGTGTTGCATTGCATATCAAATGGGCTTCAAATACTTTTGGTAGCATTATGTCCAGTGTTAAACAACAGGCTTTAGCATATAAGAACCATGTGACACTGTAAGAAGAAAAACAGAAATTACAACTGCAGCTGGGGAAAAATAAAGTGTCCATTATATTCAGATGAATTGCAACAGAAAACCTTTAAACTCAGAAAAGAAACAATTGCATCTATGAGACTCCTCAGACCTTAACCAACATCAACAATATCAGACTCTGAAAGGCCTCTTCTTTGTTCCTGGTGAACAAGATGATGATATACAACACTTAGAATATATTGCTACAATGCTATGCTTCCAGGCTGTTTTAACTTTGAAGAAGAAAAAATTCCAGTACAATGTGAATGAGGTAAATTGAATAAAAAGACAATTCTGTCTCTGTAAAGGGAAGTCATGCCTCAGAAATCTGTTGATATTTTTTGAGTTGGATGCATACAGAGAAGGATGCTTAATTGATTCAGTCCACCTGTACTTCAGAAGCAATTTGGTAAGACCTGTCACCAAAGGCTCTTAAAGATACTTATCTAGCATAGCATACAAAGCAAGTAGATAAATGAAAGAGAGGAATAGGCAGGACAAAAAAGACATTATTTTACAGCACCGGAAGGCTATCAATGGAAACCCACAAACATCTTTGTTGGTCTTTTGCTTTTCAGCATATTCATATATGAACTATGAAAGTAATGAGAAGACAAGTGACGAAGTTTTCAGAGAAATGAAGACAAAGGCTGACTAAGAAAAGCTACATAAAAACTTCAAATATTATGTGACTGGCTGATAAAATGGCAAAAAAAAATTCAACACAGATAAATGTAAAGTGAAGTTCATAACTGAAGGAAAACCTTAACCGTATAGAAAAATGATAGGCTCTGAGCTGATAACTACTAATTATAACTGAGATTTTTGTGATAAAAATAGATAACTCCATGAAAATACAAGCTTAAAGCTAAGCAGTTATCAAAAAAGAAAACTTGATGTTGGGAAAGAAACAGTGTAAGTGCAGCAGATGAATTCTAGGGTAGTCCTACATCTTACATACTGCCATAGGTCTTATCCTCCTATCTTAAAGCAGATAGGATAGAACTACAGGGGTAGGGGATGGAGAAAAGCACAAGATTTTCTTACATATGTAACAGTGTAGGTTGTCCTAAATTTTTCAGTAACCAAGAAAGAAATGAGACAACTAAAGGAAAAACCACAATTTCCACTTCTCCACTTCTTCACCATTGTATTATCAATTAATATGGGAATTTATAAGTAACAATTATTTCAGAAGTTACTTTTCCTGGGTAATACTAAGTCTTACTAGTATTCTCAACAGTTTTCATAATCATTAAATACAAGGAAGATATTTTTCCTCCAACTGCCTCAAATTTACTTAGATTTAATCTTGGCCTAATAAAAATATGACAAGTTGGGCAGAGCCATCTTGGACTGCACCACTCTGCACATGTAATGAAGGTGCAACATGAATCTAAAATGAAAATAAGAAAAAAAATAATGTTTCTTTAAGAAACCTGGACCTTCCATGCCTAAACACAAGTGCCTATGACAATCTAAAGCAAAACAAGAGAAAAGACACATAATGGTAGACAATTTTTTAGCTATTGTTTTGTCAAAGATTTCACATCCATTAAAGACTAAGAATAAATAAAACAAGAAGATGATAGCCTAAAATATGCATTGAGACGTGGCCTTGAGGAAAGTCTAAAGTACTTCTCATGTTGAATGCTGACTTCAGAGGGAATCTGGGACTTTAATACTGTCCCATTTTGTTCAGGGAAACATTTAAACTATTTTTAAGCCAAAGTATTAAAGACTGTGTAATGTCATTTATCTTCATTTGAGAAGATTCTTCCTCCCATGAAAATGGAAATAACTCTAAATGTTTGAATGGCTGGTTAGATAAAAATAGTGATGCTCTGTAACACTGAAAGATACCAAAAGCTGTAAAGGAAAAACTGCCCATCTGCCATCTACAACATGGTAACAAGAAAACTTTCAGATAGTGTGACAAGCCTGAAGGACACTTATGGACTTAGCTAAAAGCCACAGCTCTACACTTCTTAGTGAAAAAAAGGAACAGCACAGAATGATGTGTGTCTTATCAATGCAAGAAAATTTTACCTTCCTGTTGCAAACAGATTTGTCCAGAAGTATATAGAAAAAAATTGCTTTTAAACTCACCTTCAGTGTTTTGATCATTGTTGGGTCAGTTGATCTAACATAGAAACTCTTCAGATAAGGTTCAAACATGCCCTGAAAAGCAGAACATATTTAAGTATCTCACCTGTGTTTCATATAAAATGTGATTTAGAAAATTTTAAACAGGGTATACCTTTCTCTGAATTGACATAGTGGCAATATTTTGCAGAACAATATATTGCACCTCCCTAGAATTTGAAAATAAAAACAAGAGTTATTCTACAAAATTACAGATACACGGAATAATGCAACATTGCAAAGAAAGTCCAATTATATTTGAATCCAAAGTTAGTTACACATTTGACTTGGCACAAACATCAAAGGAAAAATTTTATTGCCAACTGCTACAAGTTCATCATCTGCCTCACAGGAAGACAAATGATGAAACTAGGCTCTCCTTTTTAAAAAAATCACTAAGCAAAAGAAATCACTGACACTAGTGCAATGGAGCAATGCTTCTTGTAGGCCTTGGATCTTTGTTTAAATCAAAAATTAATTTAAAACATCGTTATTCTTGGCATCTCCATAAACACCTCACAAAAATCTCACATTTTTTCCACCATTTTGAAACTTAAACATCTCAGGATGACACAGCTGAGAACAAAAACACAGGGGCTTTCTCTGTAGTGTGGAAATGACTGCATTAGTTATAAGACCAGCTAATCCCTGCACAACTAGCAAGAATTGCTATAACTCTTTTGGTCTTAAAAAATTTCAAATATTTCTCAAAAAGGGCCAGGGTCCCCTGTGACATAAAGAGTATACACTGGCAGGCATATGCATCTATTAAGAAGCATTGTCTATTAACAAAATAGACTTTGTCAAGATACAGACAACACAATTATGTAATACTCTAAACACAAAAATATTAAACATGTTTGGAGGATATTCTCATCATTAATGTATTAGTTTAAATGCCTCAGCAGGAGTGAGCAAAAAGAAACCTGGGTACTAGTCTAACACTGTTAAACTACAGAGCTTCTGCCACCAATAGCTTAAAAACTAAGTAATAATTTACATGCAATTTTTCTGAACCATGAATGCTCAAATTCTTTCATGATGCAAACCCCATCCTAATAGAGAAATCATCACATCCATTATCTACACTTATCCAAAACTGTCTCATAGCCCTGTGGTAATTACAGTTGTTGCTTACAAAGAAAAGTAATAATAGAGAAGTACTTAATATATTTTAAACCTATTTTTATGTAATTCTTACATAGGTACACAGAAATAGTCAGCTGCACATGATGAACCAAGACTGGAAATTGCTACGAAATGCTCTTCCAGGCACTCTCACCCTGACTAGATTATAGTGTATTTGACATTAATTTAAAGGCCATAGGCACATAACTTCAAGGGCAACCAGCAAAAGCTTATTTCAGAGTGGCTCTAATAACAGAAGTATTTCATGCAGACTGGTAACAGAGAACAGACCAGTCATTCAACATAGGAAAATCAGAACACTAGTGCAATTTTAGGCAGTAGTTGAGGTACAGGAAAGATATGATTTCTCCTTTGATGAAACCGGAGTCTAAATGATAAAGAATATGCAAAAATAGTCCTTTCAACTTCTCAGTTTAGTTCTATACATTACCTCTACATATGCCAAACTGCTTTAGCCATTTTACTTATCTTTGTATAAAGAGAATGTGAAGCATACTATATTAAAAAACCAAACACAGGAATAACAGTAATTAATTTTTATCTGAAATAAAAGCATGAATACTCTACCAAGTCCAATTTTACTTCTTTACTAACTTTTAAATTATAGAGACATTAGCCATAGGTGAGCTGCATTAGTTTACAGAGAAAGAGCTCTACAGTGACTGGACTTAAAAAAGTTAAAGCCAATCTAATCTTGTCAGATACAACAAAAATTTTTTTTTTTTTCAAACTTTTTGTCTGTTTGATGTAACCAACTTTCAAAAATTAATCATTTTCACAGTGAATATCCAGCAAAAATCACCATGTTTAGCTAGAAAGTTATTCTGAAAACATCTTAATATTGTGTCTCCTATCACTCCTTCCAGGTTTTCCATACAGATACATGGAAGTTAAAAATCTAAAAACTGACGGGAAAAAAAATTACACAGCAAATATTGGCATAATATGCAAAAACTATCGAACACAAAGAAGAGTATTATCAATATTATGAAACATAGAGCCAGTGAGATCCTTCATAGGAAAGTAGACAAGATCATACTGAAGATGATGAAGTCAAAATTAGATGTCCTGAATGAAACAGGAATTTGTTCTTTAAAAAAAGTTCAAGGATTAACAAAACATAGGAGATTCAGCCGCAAGTGGTGTTTTAACAAATATGTTTTGTAGTTTCTCTGTCAACAAGAAGTCTTCAATATAAAGCACAGAAAACTAAAATGCATATCTGAACACTTCTTTAGTGCCTAGCAAAACAGTAAGGAATTCCAATATATTTAAATTTACAATAGATTCTAATAATTTAAAAAATCAAGACACTAAGCAAACTAGTTAGTAGTGTCTCTATTTGTATGCTAACTAGGCAGCTGTGATTGTTCTCAGAATGAAAGTCATAAATAAGACACTGAATGATCACTGGATGTGATAATGAAAATGATAAAACTACTTTTAATGATCTGCATTTGATTTACGGAGTGAAAATAAGTATTACAGGAGAATTTTAAAATGAAACTCTAATAGTGCAATAGTTATATTTTTATAACTAA
Source organism: Chlamydotis macqueenii (assembly GCF_036417535.1). Lineage (NCBI taxonomy): Eukaryota > Metazoa > Chordata > Aves > Otidiformes > Otididae > Chlamydotis > Chlamydotis macqueenii. The sequence continues at coordinate 24,265,625 of NC_141593.1, read as the reverse complement.
GACTAAACAAGTATGTACAAAAAACTCTCACAAAAAAGTAGATATAGCAATGTAAAGTATAGAATCAACTTACCTATTACTACGGAGTAAACGCACCAATGACTTAGAAACAATACCAGCTTCAGATTTTGGTGCCAAATGCCAGTAAAGCTGTGCAACTGCCATTACCACCTAAAAGAAAAACATTCAGAACAGCATGTTAACCTCCAATTGTCATACATATCTATCACATTTGCTTCAAACCTGCAAAACTACCAACTCACTCTTCCACGGAAAGCAAAGTGCATACCTGTGTTTCAAAATCAACAAAACACATTGGGAGAAAAACATCAGAAGAAAAATATTTTTATTTCTAAAATCAAAGCTAATTAAGTATCTCATTTCTCCTATTATTTATTGTATACTATAATAGACAGAAAGACAGAGGATGAGGGACAGAGAGAAAAAATGTAAATAATTCAAACTTTAAGCATACTAATGCATTAAGGCAGTATTGCTAATATCAGCTGTGCAAATTAGTAAGGAAACACTGTTGAAAACTTAGGCAAATTTTGTGCTTTTATTTTTATTTAATACAGGTTCAATACTACCTATTATTTAGTTTCCACTTAAAATCTTTCATTCTATTATTCTATTATGCAATCTGTAAAATTACAGCTGCCAATACTTGCAACTTCTAAAGTCTCAAATCCAACATAAAATAAAAATTACAGGGTTGTATACCAACAGCCTGGCTAGCAGAAAACTGAGATAAAAGCAACTTAAAACCCGTACTTTTTTTAAAAAAAAGTTTTCTCATAAGTAAAAGGAAAATTATGAACTTTATGCTAACGAATGAGTGATGTCATAACCTTCCCCACAACACTGTCATGGTCAAGTTTCTGTTCAAAACAAAACAAATCATGGAAAAGAGACTTCAAGTAAAGCCATTATTATAACACTTGACTTGGTATCTTAAATCTTAGTACAAATGAAACAAAAAAAACATTATTAAACAATAAAAAGTGATTAAAAATATCTGAAAAGAGGGAGTAACTGGAAGATCTGCAGCAATATACTACAGAGATCTTTTATCATTAACAAGAATCTAAGGTCAAAGAGAAAGCAATTAATTTAATTGCTGGTAAATTCTGCGAATGGTACAAAAATTAGTGTAATCGCAATACAAAGCATGATTTCACTCTACAAACTGCACTTAAACACCTCAGTTAATATCAGGAAGTTAAAGATCATAAATGTGAGAATCAATACTATATTTAAAAGATATAAAGAAAACTATTTATGGAATGTGGAACATAAGCAACTGAACCCGTTCTCAGTGCAGTGTGATGGCAAACATATCTAACGTACTTGTCCTTTGCCTGAGATGAGGAAATCTCAAATATATATTGAACAATGGTTTTAGCAAAAGACTGTGCTCTAACAGAATGATTATTGTAGAACTGTATTCGTTTTCCAGAGTAAGTCAGAAGATTTTAAGCGGTTTTGAAAAGAGTTAGACATTAGTTGGAATCTAGAAATATGTTCCAGAGGAGAAATAAAAATCTGATCTGTTTAGCCTATCAAGAACAAGTTGGAAGGTGACTTAATGATAGTGCAGTAGTCATTTTTGCAATGATATAGAATCATAGAATAGTTAGGGTTGGAAGGGACCTTTAAAGGTCATTTAGTTCAACCTCCCCCTGCAAAAAGCACAGACATCTTCAACCAGATTAGGTTGCCGAAGGTCTTGTCCCACCTGACCTTGAATGTTTCCAGGGATGGCGCATCCATCATATCTCAACCTGCTTCACTGTCTCATCATCCTCATTATAAAAAATTGTTTCCTTATATCCAGTCTGAATCTGCCTCCTTCTGTTTTAAAACCATTACACCTCATCCTACCACAACAGGCACAACAGTGAAAGAATTTCTCTCCATCTTTCTTGTAAGGCCCCCTTTAGGCACTGGAAGTCCTCTACAAGGTCTCCCCAGAACTTTCTCTTCTCTAGACTGAACAACCCCAACCCCCTCAGCCTGTCCTCATAGGAGAGGTCCTCCACCCCTCTGATCATCTTTGTGGCCCTCCTCTGCACTCCAACCTCCTCCAACAGGTCTACATCCTTCTTATGCTGGGGGCTCCAGAGCTGGATGCAGTACTCCAGGTCAGGTCTCACCAGAGCAGAGTAAAGGGGAAGAATCACCTCCCCTGATCTGCTTGCCACATTTCTTTTGATGCAGCCCAGGATGCAGTTGGCTTTCTGGGCTGCGAGCACACATTGTCAGCTCATGCTGAGCTTCTTGACCACCAGCACTCCGAGTCCCTCTCCTCAGGGCTGCTCTCAATTCATTTTCCCTTCAGTCTGTATTTTTGCTTGGGATTGCCCTGACCCATGTCCAGGACCTTGCTCTTGGCCTGGCTGAACTTCATGAGGTTTGCGCAGGTCCTCCTCTCCAGCCTGTCAAGGTGCCTCTGGATGGCATCACTTCCCTCCTGATATGAACATTCATTATCACTTTAAGTCTTCCATCTAGTCTTGATTAAAAGGAAAACTGAGGGTAGAAATAAAGTTCTGTGATCTGAGTACTGTCACAATGATTCACCATCAGCATGGCTTTTTATGGTTCTAAAAATTTACCTGCATCTTAAAATCTCATGGAAATACTGCAGAGTATATTACACTTACAATGTCATATCTAGCCTGGAACCCTGCCAAGGCACCAACACTACAAATCTGGCTTGGACTGACAAAGAATTTAAGTATATAATTGCCTACTTTAAAAATGTGAGACTCAAAGGAAAACACAACTTAATGAACCAATTACAGCCATGATTTTCTTTGTGAATCTCTACCACCAAAACTGACAGTTTGTGCCATCCTAGTTGCTGAGAACATAAGCATTAAAAGCTAGCTATGGTATAGTCATTACATGCTACAGAAGTTGGATTCCAATGTTCTCATATTTTCTCTAATATTTTGTTTGTCCTTAATATTCGGAGCATATATCACACTAAGTTCAAGTGCTTTACTTAGAAGCTAAGTTAATTAAAAAAAAAACAAAAACAACCACCGTACTTCTGCTATAAGCTACTAGAGATTATTAGCACCACTTTTAAAGAGGTGTATTTTACTTTTCAGTATTTTAAATTTTCTATAAGCATACACATTTATTAATTTAACATTTTAAACAAAAAGGAATTTTTCATACAGCAGCATTTCGGCTTTGAAGCAAGGGCTTTGTATTTCTTAACAGCAGCCTGTGATCTGGGTCCATAGTATAGGTGTTTTTCACTTTTGGATCCTTTTCCTTCTGTTCTTCATCAGATTCATAGAAATTATTTTCACTGTATTCTTCCACCGCCTCATCATCCTACCAAAAGACAAAATGACAAAACCATAGAAAGATTATTTGAATCAATTGGTTTTATTCATTAAGGAAATAACATACAACACCACAATTTCATTTAAGATACATGCATTTTTAAAAATATAGCTATTAGCTTTTCTACTCCAGTTTCCTTGAAGCGGTAAATGTATCGGCACAAAAAATAGCTTAACAATATATGCAAAATTTCCTTAGAAAAATATGAACCGCTAAATGAAATATCTTCATTAATATTCTATAAACTAGATTAGGTATGAATATTGGTCTTTTTTGGACTTAAAGCCCATGATCCAAAATTGACATTTCTGGAAATGGTCAGTTGTTTAAATTTCCCTCTTTTTTGAAAACATAATGCAAATCATGTGCATTCTTCCCTCTCTAGCAATATAAAAATTATCTGTGAAAGTAGCAAATCCCAAAAGAACGGACTGGTTTTTTTCTTAAGAAATCAGATGGGAAAAAGTTTACGTATCCTGAGGCCAGCCTTTTCTGATGAAGTACAAATCCTTGAGCTGCTTAAATAAAATTACGAACTATTAGCATAACGTAACTTAAAAAAACTACACAAGATATTGAATAAATTAATTAACATTTGAGATGTTAGTAGGTTAGGCCTTTCTTTTACACCAGAAGGCTAAATAAAATAATATAAAAGAATTTATCTGATTATGGAAACACGACTAATTAAAATAAATCTAAGATTTCTGATGTGGATGAAAAAAACGGATGAAGAATACATTTAAAGTATTCCATTATGTTTATATTTAATTAGCACTAAAAAGTCTAAAACCTTAAAGAAAAGTAACACAGAAACCATCAGGATTAGATCAAAACAGACTATCAGATCTGAGAAGCTGTGGTCTGGGTTATCAATATTGTGAGTATTCAACATTACAAAACTTTTTTTAAAAAATAAGCTACTAAATTCTGCAACTTGTTACATTCCAGTGTGTCCTTGCTCTCCTAAATTCTTCTGTTTCACTTTGCCAACAGAACACCCAACAAAGACAAAGAACATTACTGTGTCTAGCTGGAGCTATTCACATTACAATGGGCTGGCTGATACCAAACACCAACCATATCAATACCTCTCATCTCTCTCTCCAGTATAACTACTTTAAGGAACATTCAACTCTACAGAATGGTTTTAGGAGGATTATTTGAGTCATATACCCAACTGCTGAATTTTTAAAATATATAATTACTTTTGAGACAAATCTTTTTAATTATAGCTGGCAGTAGCAAAATGATCAAAAGTGAATGGAAGAATAGCTAGAAATGAAAACAAAGACCTACTTAATAGGTCTTCAGAAACCCAGGCAAGGGTAACTTCAAACCTGTGCTGCATAGAATTATAGAATAGTTTGGGTTGGAAGGGACCTTTAAAGGTCACCTAGCATGCCTTGGTCAAAAATCATGTGTAGTGAAAGAGTCCATAAAGGTGTCTTCAGTAGAGGCAGGGGGAGGGAGAAAAGAAGTGACAATAAACGAAAGTTGTAATTTTATTCTGGTTTTTATTACAATTGGAAAGGACACTGAAAATAAAACCTCCCTTCACATTTCTTCTAATTTTTATTCCTTGATGCCAACAGTGCTCTCAGTGTTTTACAGAATCCCTACCAAGCTCTTAGATTTCTTATGCAACAGCAACCAAAGTGATTTAGTTTGTTTACTTCTCTGGCTACACATCTTTGTAACAGTCACCTTTCTAAACTAAAAACTCAAGATGCTAAATCAAGAGTACTGGTAACTGAATTCCTCTCCTTGTCTACAGGGCAGGCAACTTGAAAGCAAAATTGCTGATACCAGTGCATCTCAGCCTTGCAGTGAAGAAGCTTCCTCTAACAGAAGGAGGGTAATTCAGTCTTCATTGATTCTGTCTTCAGTCTCCCTGCCTTGACTGCTAACAGGCACACACATCAGTAATACTGAACTCAAGAGGAATACAGAGTAAGAAATTGTATTTAACTCATTAAGCACTGTTGTAAAGAAACAGATTGAGCTCTCACATTTCTGTTGGTTTTTTCCTTAAAGAATTGATGGTTAGAAACATACTTTGAGCAGAGTTCCAAAGAACTGTTAAACAACTTATGTCTCTTACAAAACACTTTTAATTTACATCTCATTAGAGTCTTTATATTGAATCTCCTTCTTCATACCCCCAAAGCAGGAGCATTAATGTGGTCTTTTCTCATAGTCGTGTATTTTACAGCAATCTTACAATATTTCTCTTCTCTCAAATCTGTTGAGATCTAATATGAAATAATTATGTTCCAGACAAAGGATGATGATGACACACAGGGAAGTAAGTTTCATAGACTGAAAATCATTAAAATCAAGTTGATGAAGTCCAAATTAGTCAGAATTTGTAGCCACAGGGACCTTACTAGGACAAAGAGAATATCTAACACTGCAAGATTTGTACATTATCATAGAAAGAAAAGCAAAGTATTATGTAAAAGAACCAGGAGACTGAGAGATAAAAACCTGTAGGTTTCTTGGTGTGCAAGAATTGTTTCAAATTCTATTAATCATCCCAGACATGAAGAGTAGTTACCAGCAGATGTGAAAATATTCAATCACTCGCAACACTTTAAGCCTCAACCTAAACTGCTGACTATACTCACTGCCAAAAAGAGTGTACCCACTGTACATTTAGAATCACAGAATCATAGAATCTTACAGGTTGGAAAAGGCTCTTAAGATCAGTGAGTCCAACTGTTTACCTAACACTGCCAAGTCCACCACTAAACCATGTCCCTAAGCATCACATCTACAAGTCCTTTAAATATCTCCAGGGACAGTGACTCAACCACTTCCCTGGGCAGCCCATTCCAATGCTTGATAATACTGTTGGTGAAGAAATTTTTCCTAATATCCAATCTAAGCCTCCCCTGGTGCAACTTGAGGCCATTTCCTCTTGTTCCATCACTTGCCACCCAGCTTGTTACAACCTCCTTTCAGGTAGTTGTAAAGAACAATAAGGTCTCCCCTCAGCCTCTTTTTCTCCAAACTAAACAACTCCAGTTCCCTCAGCTGCTCCTCATAAGACTTGTGCTCTAAACTCTTCACCAGCTTCATTGCTCTCCTTTGGATATGCTCCAGTAACTCAATGTCTTTTTTTTTTTTTTTGTAGTCAGGGGCCCAAAACTGCACACAGTATTCAAGGTGCGGCCTCATCAGTGCCATGTACAGGGACACGATCACTTCCCTACTCCTGCTGGCCGCACTGTTCTTGATACAAGCCAGGATGCTACTGTCCTTGGCGACCTCAGCACACTGCTGGCTCACATTCAGCCAGCTGTCGACCAGCACCTCCAGGTCTGTTTCCACCAGGCAGTTTTCCAGCCACTCTTCCCTAAGCCTACAGCATTGCATGGAGTTGTTGTGACCAAAATGCAGGACCCAGCACTCAGCCTTTTTGAGTCTCATACAGCTGGCCTCAGCCCATTGATCCGGCCCTCTATAGAGCCTCAAGCAGACCAACACCTCCCACATCTGCAAACTTACTGAGCATGCACTTGATCTCCTCATCCAGATCACTGATAAAGATATTAAACAGAAATGACCCCAACACTGAACCCCGGGGAACATCACTTATGACCGGCCGCCAGCTGGATTTAACTTCATTCACAACTCTTTGTGCCCAGCCACGCAGCCAGTTTTTTAAGCAGCGAAGAGTACTTCTGTCCAAGCCATGAGCAGCCAGTTTCTTCAGGAGAATGCTGTGGGAAACTGTGTCAAAGGCTTCACTGAAGTCCAGTGTCCACAGCCCTTTCCTCATCCACTAAGCGGGTCACCTTGTCATAGAAGGAGATCAGGTTAGTGAAGCAGGACTTGCCTTTCATAAATTCATGCTGACTGGGCCTGATCACCTGGTTGTCCTGTACATGCTACGTGATGGCACAAGATGATCTGCTCCTTAACCTTCACTGGCACTGAGGTCAGACTGACAGGCCTGTAGTTCCCTGGATCCTCTTTCCAGCCCTTCTTGTAGATGGGAGTCACATTTGCTAACCTCCAGTGAACTGGGACCTCCTCAGTTAGCCAGGACTGCTAATAAATGATTGAAAGTGGCTTGCTGAGTACTCTCAGCACCTTTGGGCGGATCTTATCCAGCCCCATAGACTTGTGTGTGTCTAAGTGGCATAGCAGGTCACTAACCATTTCTCCTTGGATTATGGGGGCTTCATTTGGCTCCCTGTCTCTGTCTTCCAGCTCAGAGGGCTGGATACATGGAGAACAATTGGTCTTACCACTAAAGACTGAGGCAAAGAAGGCTTAAGTACGTCAACCTTTTTCTCATCCTTTGTCACTATGTTTTGCCCCACATATCCAAGAAAGGATAGAGATTCTCATTAGCTCTCCTTTTGTTGTTAATGTATTTATAGAAATATTTTTAAATTGTCTTTTACAGCAGTAGCCAAATTAAGTTCTAGTTGGGTTTTGGCTCTTCTAATTTCCTCCCTACATAACCTCATGACATCCTTGTAGTCCTCCTGAATTGCCTGCCTCTTCTTCCAAAGGTCATAAACTCTCCTTCTTCACCTCAATTCCAGTCAAAGCTCTCTGTTCAGCCAAGCTGGTTTTCTTCCTCACTGGCTCATCTTCCAGCACATGGGGATGGGCGGCTCCTGCACCTTTAAGATTTCTTCTTGAAGAATGTCCAGCTTCCCTGAACTCCTTTGCCCTTCAGCATCATGTCTCAAGGGAATCAGTCAGCCAGGGTCCTAAATAGGCCAAAGTCTGCCCTCCAGAAGTCCAAGGTAGCAGTTCTGCTGATCCCCATCCTTACTCCTCTGAGAATCAAAAATCATGCTCACTGTGCCCAAGATGGCCTCCAACCATCATATTATCCACAAGCCTTTCTCTGTTTGTAAACAACAGGGCTAGTGGGGCGCCTTCCCTAGTTGGGTCGCTCACCAATTGTGTCAGGAAGTTATGTTCCACACACTCCAGGAAACTCCTGGATTGGTTCCTCTCTGCTGTAATGTATTTCCAGCAGACATCTGGTAAGTTGAAGTTCTCCATGAGAACAAGGACTCGTGATCAGGAAACTTCTCCCAGCTGCTTACAGAATATTTCATCTGCCTCTTCAATATTTCATCTGCCTCTTCAGCCCGTGGTGCAGCCCATGGTGAGGCCGGCTGTGCCCCTGCAGCCCATGGAGGCCCACGGAGGAGCAGAGATCCACCTGCAGCCCAGGGAGGACCCCACACGAGGGCAGGCAGATGCCTGAAGGAGGCTGTGGCTTGTGGAGGGCCCGTACTGAGGCAGCCATTCTGGAGGGACTGCACTTTGTGGAAAAATGACCCACGCTGGAGCAGCTTCACAAAGGACTGCAGCCCATGGGAGGGACCCCACGCTGGAGCAGGGGAGGAATGTGAGGAGCTCTTTCCCCCAATGACGAAGCAGTGGCATAAAGCGGCATGTGATGAACTGACCATTACCCTATTCCCTCTTCCTCCCTGTGCCGCTCGGGGGTAAGGAGGTAGAGATAATGTTAAGCCCGGGAAAAGGGAGGGGTGGGGGGAGGCTATATTGTTCTCTGTCTCATTATCCTGGTTTTACTAATAAATGAGTAGTTTTCCCCAAGTCAAGTCTGTTTTGCCTGTAATGGTAACTTTAAGGATCTCTCCCCGTCCTTATCTCAAACCTCGAGTCTTTTTTCTTACATTGTCTCTCCTTATTCTCTTGGAGAGTAGAGAGAGAGAGAAACTCTGTAGTCTGGTCCCGATCGGGGCTAAACTACGACACAGTCTTTACTTAAACTGCATTAAGTTCACTTCACAGTTTGTAATAGCACATAATTTAGTTGTGCAGTTAATAGCTTTTCTAAATTGTGAGATCACTAAAAAGTTCAGAACCCTGGGAGAATGAAATGATTAAAAATTGAGAGAGACCACTAGCATTCCAGGCTAGGAATTGCAAATAGACTCAGTGCATTCCCCATCTTCTGCAGTTTATTCAATCCAGTAGAGAAGCAAATATTTTAGTGTGAAAGAACACGTGTAATTCTTTTTTATGTTATTCCAGACATACAGTTTAGGGACATCTTCATAAAATATTAACAACTTAAATGAAGAAACTGCCAGATAACGAGTTCCATTAGCCTGTTTTAAAAGTTGCTAGGTAAATGAGCTAACATTTAACTAAGATCTTGCTTGAAATTACATTTAGTATGGCATTAAAGTTGAGAATGTGCCTTCTGTTTAAGGTAAAGCACATTATGTGAATGCTACAATCACCTCTAAGCAGTGCTTTAAAGATCCACAAACTCAGACTTAAAGTAAAACTTCACTGAAATCCTAAGCATGAACACATACTATTTGCCCACTCTACCAGCTTTAACTCCATCTTCTATTCAAAAGTGATTCAAATATTTGTATTCCTAGGTTAAGTATAACTGATTCTAAAGCTATAGACTTAATTTCTCTCCTCAGATTTATTAGGAAAAACACTCACAACTTTTTTGATTTCTGCAGCAGAACCATTGGCAGAGAGGAACTTAGCTATCTTCCAGAGCCCATTCTAATACTTCTAAGAACTGCTCTCAAAAGAATTTTTGATAACCTAGGTTTTGAAGGTAGGAAGAGGTTTGGGACTATTCACTAGTTGGTGAATCTGACTGCAATACAAAAGTCACCTTAGCCAAACAAGATCAGCAGTCCACTTACTGTATCATTAACAGTATCCTTGGAAAAGGGAAATGGTAGAAAATGTATAGAACAGTTTCCTACTTAAAGAATTAATGACATATCCAAGATATATCTGAAATTTTGATGCTGTGTGTGAAAATGCCTACATAAATCCTTTCACATTATCCTGGTTTTATTGGGGGGTTGGAGGTATGGTGGCAGCTTCTTAAGAAGCTGCTAGAAGTTGCTCCCCTTTGTCTGGTGGACTCGCCTGGGCATAGGGCAGACCCGCTGCTGGCCAGGGCCGAGTCAATTGGTGGCAGAATGTTCCCTGATAACGCCTCTGCGGTAATGTATTTAAGAAGGGGAGAAACAGGGGAAAAAAAAAAAAAAAGAAGAACAGAAGATGTGAAGAAGCTGAAGCAGGGGCAGAGAGGGAGAAGCATGAGCCTTGTGGGCCTTGCAGCCCTTACTCTCTGGCCCCCCGCCGGGCGGCCATCTGGGCCCAACTCCGCCCAACCCGGCTGCAAGAAGCAGAGAGGAGATGAGATGTGAAGAGAACCTGAGAGGCGTCTGCCTGAGCCAGTTGTGAAGAATTTATTGTGAGAGAAATGGCTGCAGACACCAAGGTCAGTGAAGAAGGAGAGGGAGGAGTAATGCTGCTCCTGGCAGAGATTCCCCTGCAGCCCGTGGTGCAGCCCATGGTGAGGCCGGCTGTGCCCCTGCAGCCCATGGAGGACCCCACACCTGGGGCAGGCAGATACCTGAAGGAGGCTGTGGCCCGGGGAGGGTTCACACTGGGGCAGCTGTTCCTGAGGGACTGCACACTATGGAAAAATACCCATGCCGGAGCAGTTTCACAAAGGCCTGTAGCAGGGGAGGAACGTGAGGAGTTCTTCCCCAGAGGAGGAGAGAGCGGCGTAAAGCAACATGTGATGAACTGACGATAACCCCCATTCCCTCTTCCCCCCTGTGCTGCTTAGGGAGGGGGTGGGGTATGGGGAGGAGGTAGAGATAATTCTAAGTCCAGGAAGAGGGAGGAGTGGGGTGAAGTTATCTTGTTCTCTTTCTCATTTTCCTGCTTTGGTTTTAATAATAAACAAGTAGTTTTCCCCAAGCTGAGTCTGTTTTGCCTGTAATGGTAACTTTAAGGATTTCCTCCTCTCCTCATCTCAAACCTCGAGCCTTCTTTCGTAAGTTATCTCTCCCTATTCTCTCAGAGGATGGGGGGAGTGAGAGAGACTGCGTAGTCTGGTCCCGATCGGGGCTAAACTATGACACATGCTTCACAGATGGCTTTTCAAACACTACAATAGACCTATCTTCAGTCTATCAAAGCAAACAAAAAATGATCCTCAAGGTACTAAAAAAGCCAAGGAGATGAGCCATGACAAGTTTCTGAAAGATGAGCAGACCTCAACCAATCTCACCTGTTACAACTACATGCTGTCACAAGTATCCATCTCTACGCAACAGGAAGTCCTTTAATAAGATACAGGTATGACAGTGCAAGTAAAGCTTGACATGAAGAATTGCTAGTGGTTTAAAAAAAGGCACAATCTCACATGGTAAATATATTTGAGAAATGAAAGCATAACCAACATAATCCGCAGCCTGGATGGAGAAAGGCCTTAGAAGGCACAAAGCCAAGTTTCCCCACAGAGATCTTCAGGTAAAGTGTAAGAGCAAGTTATAACTTCTGTCTTGTTAAGTCAAAGGGAGTTGAACAGTCAAAGGATAAAGGGACCAGATCCTCCACTCCATAAATAATTGCTTCCTTTCCAGTATTAACCAGCCATCAAAGTATATTCACCCTTTTTTAGGCAGGCTGCCATTATAACCTGTTGTGTGATAAAGACTTGTGCTACTGTGAATGGACTAATGGGACCTAGTAATGATCTGACGAGGTGCTGTGATGGCCATGTGAAAGTAGTGGAGTATTTCAAGTGCCTAACTATAAGTATGTAGTGCCATTTTATACTCCCTCAAGTATAAGAAATATCTGTATGGGTCTGGCAGATCCTGAAGGAATGGAGCCTACAGGAGGTCCATAACAACTGAAGATTGGCAGGGCATCTTGTAGCATTTAGAACAACACTAGACTCTCAGATAAATTAACTATATCCTTGTTTCTCCAAAGGTCAGAATCTTCAGATACTTCCTCCTCTGTAGGACCAAATTAATGAAGCAAGTAATCAAACTATTTTCCTATTTAAAAATAGCTATTGAATCTTTTATTGTTATATTGAAGGAAAACAAGTTACCAGCACTTAACAAACTCCTGCTGATGCTCTTGTGTATAGAGCATCAGAAAGGAATGGGCTGTGGATTACAATACAGGCAAGAAACAAACCAGATCAGAGGGCCAGGATACATGTTACAGTAATAGTGACAAACAGTAGCTATTCCTGAATGGACAGAAAGCAGGAGGTGACTTTGCTGTCCAGAGACCAGAACAGCACGTCCTGTGTAGTCTTAGATACCATGCATTCACAGCTTCCATGAGCAAAGTTACTTAAAAATGAATCAGAATTTTAGAAACTTAATTTATCCTTTCTGCCATACATAGAATATTAAAAGATTCTGGTAATGAAGTAGCACTCTGGGATATGGTCTACGTTCTACCAGGAAAGAATTTGTAAGGAGGCTTCCTGAAAAAATCTGCAGTCATAGGACCAAAAAGCCTATGTCCATTATTCCTTTCTAAATTAAGGCAAAACAGACTGAACACTTTCAGTCCAAAAGTCAGCAAATACAGAATGCAATGATTAGGTAGTGTGATATATAAATAATGATATATAGCCTACAATATTTATGTAAAATATTAATGCAAAATTATCACACTACCAAACATCATATTCTATCACTCCACTAGGGACCAGACCTGTTGCTCCTGCACAATTCAAAAAGTACATACACATTTTCAGTTAAGTGAACTACAATGGAATGAAGAACCAATAAAGATCACAAGATCATCATAATATTACTCTGATATGTTTGAATACTGTAATTTTAATTATAACCACAGTCTATTCATTACCATTGGGACAGAGAGGTCAGAAAGAAAACCTGAGGTTTTCGTTGGATTCGTACCACAATGCTGATCTGAAGCCACTGAAACAGACTTAGACTCCTACAGTGCCCTCTTCTGAGGATAAATTTTCAGATTACAACTCTATTCAAATGAGTCTGCTGGAATTATACTAAAAATGTAATATATTAATACAGTTAGACAAAAGATATTCTATAATTCCAATAAATTACAATGGAAACTGCTACATTAGTTTTAAGTTTTAGATAAAAGCTATCATGTTCTGGTCAAATGAGATTTCATGGTTCCTTGCACAAAATTATATGCCTGGCTTTTAAAAGTTTATTTATGTAAAGAGATAAGCATGCTTTCAGCGAATAGAAACTGAAGTGAGTATTAATGGAAAGGGTAGTTGTGACAAACTGAATTGTGTCACACTGTGAATTGTATTTTCTGATTCTAACCCTCACTTTACAACCTTAATATTGGGCTAACAGTCACATGTTGTTGAAAATGAATCTATTTTTCAAATGCAAACATCTGCCAGGAAATGATACAACTTGAACAAGGGTTTACAATGTGAGTACCATTGAAATTTCTTAACAGATTTTCTACAATTCAGCAGCCATTATGGTCTCAGACTTCTATTAACACAAAAAGTCAAGAGACACAAAAAAGAGGCAGGTTGATAACTCATAACCTAAAAATGTATGAAAATAATGAGATAAGAAGTTTTCAAAGAGAAAACTCTTCCCTTCTTTTCTCCCTTCACTGTGTTCATACATGTAGACATGCTTTCCTATTTTCAGGTTATTCACCAAAACCAGGGCATTTTCACAGAAGAAGTATCGCACCCAGGAATAATTGTTTTCTCACAGATTTCATCTCACTGGGACACAAAAGTTCTGAAGTGTCCTTGAGCTCAATTAATCCATTCACTAAAAAAGGCTTTCAATTTTCTTTTAACACTAGGTTGTTTCAAAGAGGTTCAAGAGTTGAGGGAAGGGAGGAGTACAACTTCTAGAGTTGTATTTCATAAGGGCTCAGGATTGTGGCAATGGTCTCATAGCCTAAAGATCAGTTGCACAGTTTCACAACTTAAATCATTTGGAGTTTAGTATTATCCAAACCAAAGTGATTTCATGACAATTACGCATTACTAGTAAGAAAGGACTGCATCAGCATGTGACAATAGTTCAAAGCTGCAAAAATAAGATTAAAATTAGATGAGATTATAAACAGTATCTATTCTTTGGCTTTAAAACACTAGCTTTAGTCTCAGTTCAGTTCCAACAAACAAGAAAGCCATGGCACAAAATCCTCCATTATCTTCTTGGTACTCTTAGCAGTTTACTGACTATGATGTTGTACATCCCTGTAAACAGCTATCCTAGGGCAACTTTAAGACATTATTCATAAAGGGATTTCTCTTCCAAGTCAGCTTGCCTTGTGGTATCAATAGCCTTTGGAGTTGCATGTGTCATACTCACAAAAACATTTTCACATTTCTTTAAAAAAACTAAATTTTAATGTGGCTAAGGAACCCTTAACAAAATTCTATTAGTTTAGGGAGATTTCATACACAATTCAAAAAAAGCTTTCTATATAAAAAGTTTCCAAGTTGTAAATATAGCAGGCTTGATACCTAAGCTACACAAAGGTACTAAGACACCTAACTCAAGCTTGAGAATCAGACTGCAGCAAGTGAAATTTAACATTAAGGCATTTTCAGTCATAACATTGTTCTTAGCTTAACTTCTGGCATATATAAAAGTTACTTGATAAGTGATAAATAAATGAAGCTTCATTTGTAGTTTACTACATCTTTTCCTCGCATGTACATATTCTAAGACTATGTCCTTGTATATTCTCATTTAAACAATATCCTGTATAATCCCAATGCAGATGTACATGTTTATTTCATTCTTCAAAAAGCCGCAATTTTCCCATATAGTATGATTATGTAAACTCATTTCTCATATGACTCTTCAAAAACTCTTCAATCCAGCCTCGCAGTGGCTTTTAAAAATTTGCCTAACCAGTAACATAATTTTGAATACAAATTCAAAAATGTAATGAATTAAAAGACTTAGTGAAAAATTAAAAAAAAAAAAAGAAAGAAATCTCAAAATGTTCTTCAGAAAGCCTGTACTCATACAAGTTTTATACTACAGCTGAGACAAGGGCATCACATAGGTCTAAGTATGGGTTTGAGGACCACTAAATATTAAATTTTTCCCAATATATAACAATTACAGGAACATCTGTGCTAAGTAAGATCATACCAAACTAATGTGAAAACTCAAGCAGTGTTCAAAAGCTAATTCTCATTTCTACAAGGAGCAGTAACTAAGTCTAGGACTGCTGTCTAAAAACAGGGGCAAAGGGTTAAATATGTCACAGTAATTAACATCTTTCTGCAACAACCCCAAATTCCCAATTATTGTTGTAACAAAGTCCCATGATACTTGCTGCTAGAATTAAAACAATCAATTATGATTTTTAGATCACTTCAGTTTACTCATAACAGTTAAGTTCTCCTCAAAATGGAAGTGAGGCATAAAACAGCTTTCTCTCCCACAAAAACACACTCATTACAGTAGTGTGTGGAAAAGGTATGATAATGAGAGTGCAAAGACAGATCTGCAAAGCAAAGAACAGAAAAAAAACTTTAGAGCATAAGAAGACAGGAAGGACAGAAAATACAAGGAAGAACAAGAAGGAATAAAATAAACATTGCAAAAGCAAAATGGAGAAGGAGCAAAGGTGAAGGGATAAATTAAAGAGAAAAGATAGCATCTGCTTCTAGCTAAAAGAAAAAGTTAAGGAAGCTTATTTTGCAAGACTTCTAATTATCCAGAGAAAATCCTAGTATAACAATGAAAAGGCCACACAAGTTACTAGACAGAGAATAATATCCCACAGATAGCTGCCCAGAACAAAATTCATTAATATTTTGGCATGCAGGAAGGCCCAAAGGTATTATAAGAGTGTGTTCATTTCATATTGTTCACACAATTTTCTATGATTAAGTGTCATTGAAATGGACAAAATTAAAGCTAGAAACTTCGGTAAGTCATGTGCTGATGGGGGTCTGGTACATCTGATATTTAAATAGACAGTTAGACAGTTGATACTTAGATTTCTATTAAAATATTTCAGTGTTTCCTTCCAAATAATCTTCACCTCCATAAGTCTAGACAGAGATAAAAATAATTTTAACAACTTATTTGCAACAAATGGCTAAAATGCCTTATATCCTATATATAAATAATAAAAAACCCCTCATCCTGAGTCAAGAAGGTAAGACTACAGCATTGGATGGAATACACAGAAACTTTGTTGGTCAAATTTATGGGAAAAGCAGGGGTTGCCTTCTTAATTTGATAGAGATGTCCTAGAGTACTTGCCTACACAGATTCTACCCACTGCTGCTATTCCACTGCAAGTCTGTTGTGGGACTAATGGAAACTATAGCAATACACTTTTCTGCAAAGATAAATGGCTTTTCTTCAGACTATACTTCTCTTTTGCCAGCAGTAAGTGCTTGGCAGCAATAATGCAAACCAAATTGGAAAATTCAGATGGTTGAAATTTAACCCTCCCTGTCCCTTCAGTTATTCTTCTCCTGGATCAATTCCTTTACCCAAATTGCTTAGAACCACTACCCTAACACAAGGGAATGCAGGGAGAAGATGGAGGGAAGGTAGAAAGACAATAATACTCCCTTTCAGTAACAGAAGAGACTATTACATAGTGATCATGAAAACAGTCTCAGATTATATCCATAATGACCAGAAAGTTTTGTTTAGAATTTCAAGTAATCAACTTTCCACAATCAATTGGAGGCCAGTTTTTGTTATAAATCTATGCTCTAAGTTATTCTGAACTTATTAAGTAGTACACCTGGTAGGGAAAAATAAATCTGGTATTACAGTTAAATAGCTAGCCAGTCAATTTTATGCCCCAAATGCTTCACCCAATAGCCTCAAGTAAGTAAATTTTATATTAAACATTAACCCTTCCTCAATGTATATCTAAAATAATCTGGTCAGAGACTATCGCAGTCTGCAAAAAGGGAAATAGTAACTGAATCCAGAATCCTCCAATTCAGACTGAGGATTCTGACAGGTATTCTAAGAATGGAAGAGATAAATAGTATAACATGTAACTTCACTGTACGCTAGTTTCCCCAAATTTAATATTTTAATCTTATGAGACAAATCAGACTCAAGTAAATCTACTATCTATGTGGTCTCACACTTGCATCTGAAAAAGACAGCTTAATGGATGCTGAAAATGAGATGACTGCTTTTGATCTCTGGGGAAGAAAATTCTCTGGCCTCATGATCTTTTAGGGTAGGGGAAAAAGATTAAAAAAAAAAAATCACCAAAACTATCATCTGCTAGAACCACACAGCACAAGTATCTACAATGAAACTTCAATAAGGTCTACAATGTACTAATACATAGCATATCTTGATTGATTTTATCCTAAAAGACTGAATGCTATTCTCAATATTTCTTAAATGTGTTTGATTATCTGTGTCTCTGAACTCATCATCCTGTTGCAAGAGAGCATAACAAAAAGTAAATCCTCTGCTGAGAACAGAAGAATGGAAAGGTATATTCAGGCTGACAGCCTTTAACTAGGTGAACTACCTAGACAAAGTGATAAAAATTAAAGAAGCTTAAGTACTTTAAAAATATTCTGTATGTAAATAGTTCATTTAGTAATGAATCAACCTGAATACACCTTTCCCTTCTTTCTCAGCCTCAGTATAGGCTTTAGAAGTTTTACTATGTTCTCCTGCAACAAACCGAGAGAACTGATTCAGAATAAACATAACAGAGTAAACAAGTTCTACAAAAGTTAAGGATAGATAGTATTCCCTGTATGCTGTGCTTGAAGCTTTATCATTTACAAGCACAGGGAACGAAACCCAAATATTCAGAACAGTACTAGACACTGCTGAGCCGTCTTAAGTAGCCATTAGACATTGTATTCCATCACACATGACCTTTATGGAATACACTAAAGATTCATAACTGTAACATACTAAGAAAACACTACAAGAGTGGGAAAGATTTTAAGGCATTTAACAAAACACTAGAGATCACAGAATGGCTGAAGTCAGAAGGGACCTCAATATTTTGTCACAGCTAGCAATCAAAATAAATGTTTTCATAGAATCATAGAATAGTTAGGGTTGGAAGGGCCATCTAGTCCAACCCCCCTGCAAGGACCAGGGACATTCTCAATGAGATCAGGTTGCCCAGAGCCTCACCCAACCTGGCCTTGAATGTTTCCAGGGATGGGGCATCCACCACTTCTCTGGGCAACCTGTTCCAGTGTTCTACCACTCTCATTGTAAAAATTTTTTTTTCCTAATATCTAATCTAAATCTACCTCACTCTATTTTAAAACCATTACCCCTTGTCCTGTCACAACAGGCCTTACAGAAGAGTTTAATTTGTTTCTTCTTGTAATTCCTCAAGAGTTAGGCTACTTTCCATGATTCATGGTTTTAGGTATTTACATTCTAAGACTTGCTATTTTTCTCCTAGAAGCCCTTATTCTTTTAGATCATTTTCTTCAGGCTTATTTTCTGACCCCTTCCCATCAGTTACATCAAATTCTGAGCACTTTAAATTCAGCAATACTTCAATAATTAATCCTAAAAGTGTAAGCTTGAGACACACTTCTCATAAGTACTTGTTTACAAATAACTTTGTTATGACTGAAGCCCATGATCAATCTGAATTCACCATTGTTTTCCAATCTTAATTAAATACCAAGAATGTTTATTTATGTAACACGGAATTGTCTGAAATGAAGCTGAGCAGCCCTGAGTAACTGTTTTTTTTTTTTTTTTTGCAATACTACAGCTCCCAGCTCCATTTTGCTCTCTACAATGACCGTCAGCACTTCTGACCAAGTCAGCTGTTCTTAGAAGACAGTCTCCTAGACTGCACATGCATTTAGGGTGGATCTATATACCAGGACAGCTGAAGCAGTCACTACCTCCTGTGATTCTCATCTCCTTGTAGAAACAGGGATGGCTGAACAGCTTGAAAATCAGTCCCTGAACCGCTGGACTGCAACTCAACATCTTCACAGAAACCAACAGCAACTTTATTTTAAACATCTTTATGTATTAGGCTGCAAGCTGTAATGATTCAGGAGCTGTTCGCAAACAACCCAGCAGTCCTGCCAACTGCTGCGACAAGGGCAGAGGAAAAACACTTACACTGGGACGCATTACAATGTTATTTGCCATCAAATCTGTCGCTTGCCAGAGAACTGTTAAAATTGTTCTTCCCACTTAGTCTCAAGCAGGTACTTTCACTCCAGAATAAGTGTCTTGCTCTTATTCCAGTTAATATATGTTAAAGCTGAATGTAGCTCATACAGAAAACAGGTTATTCTGAAACAACTATTTGCACCTAACTACTTAAAAAACTTAAAAAACACCCTCTAAGTATTTCAAGACAAATAAACCAAGGACATTCTTCCTCGCAGCACTCATGACCAGAATTTTAAAAATCTACCTTTCAGAAAGGCTAAAAATAGGAATATAAAACTAAGTATTCTTGGTTAATGGGTAATTTGATTAAAGTGTTGCAACAATTTTAAGTATATTGCTTAGAAAATTATTTTTCTCCAAAACTGGTTAAGTATTTCAAATTTTTCTTTAGGTTTCTAAATGCACAAAAATCTATTCAAAATATGACATCATTACTTGCTGGGAATTAGCTCAACTTGAACAGAAACAGTATACATTTCTCAAAAAGTAAGGTAAATTTTAGTGAATAAAAATGCAAATATGCATTTTAGCAGCCTTGAATTTATTAATCTGATAGGTTTAATTTCCATTTTCCTGCATCAGCTTTATTTATAAAGTGTCGTGCCCTATAAATATGCTGTTATTTTCTATAGTCAAGCACCCTCTTAACAAATCTTCTCATTAATATGTAAATTTAAAGTCAATCGGTCTTCTTCCTGACAGCACCATGAATTCCTAGTGCACTGTATAATCGGCTTTGACTTGGCATCCACTATTTATCATCAAAGATGTCAGTTAGAAAAATTATGGAAAATGCACTGCAATTGATATGACTGCAATCTACTTTGTCAACACTTAATTGTTCCTCAAATCATACATTTACATATAAACAGCCTAAATACTGATCCATAATGATGCAAATAAACTAAATTAAAAATCTCTTCTACTGCACAAGATGCCCTATTGTATGATGAGTTCATTTAAGAACCTATTGACAAAGGCATGCATTTCAACTAGCCTCAGAAAAAAATTCTGCTAATTTAATTGCTGAGTAGGTAGACAAACTAGATTTTGCAGTGAGGCTCATGAAAGTGGAAGTAAAACATCAGTAATACTATACCACTGACGACCAATTTTAGGTTGACACAGCCAGTATTGTTACACAAAGCTTTTACATTCCTAGAGCAGAAGCCACAGCAAAAACTGTCATCCACCTGGTTTCACTGAAAAGAGTACATTAGTCTTATAGAAACCTAATCCCACGAAGACCTCCAACCTCTCAGTCCAAGACAGGAGGTCATCCTTTTCTTCTACTCTTCCTTCATCCAATCACAGATTAAAACTGGCTTAAATCAATTGTGAAACTGTAGCTTTAGGCAAAGCAAATTATCAATTTTTATTCTTTCGAAAGGTCAGAAAGAAGAAAGCAAGTTACTTTCTTTCAATAAGCAACATGTAATAAATACTCTGTCTCAAGGACATTAGGAAAACATATTACTTACGTGTCTCATTATCTGAAAATACTTTCCTTATTTTAAGCAATTTTCTGGAAAGATATGTTCTTACAAACAATTTAATTTTCATCTGAAATGAAAGAGTGTGACAGAACCCAACTGGCAGTGCAAAAATACAACTCTACATCAGGTATTTTTGCTATGTTTCTAGTTTTCTAATCATCACAAGCTCTGCTTATTTATGAAGAATGAACATAACTGTAAACTAAACCAGGCTGAATTTAGCTCTTTGTCCACATACATCTCCTTATAATTATTTTCACATAATAAATATGTGAAATACATACATATATTAATACAGATGTTAATGCCACTGCATTTCAGTCTGATTCCCAGGCGAAGGGTATAAAAAGACAGAATTTGAAAGAGCTCAGTGATAGGTGGTGTCATTTTTTTCCAATGTTGGAAAAAAAGAAACCTTTAAAAATTGTTAATACGTTAATTAGAAACCACAATAATCTGCACTGAAATAATAATGCCTGAACAGAAGTGTTAAGACACAGTTGCTGAGCTATAGCAGAACTACTTCACTCTAAAGAAATACAGAGAAATTTTTAAAAAAAGGTTTCTATAAGGTTCTAAGATCACCTTATATTATTAGAAGTAGGTACCCCAGACATTTTTATGCAACTATACAAAGTTAACCTTCAACTACTGCTATAAAACAGTATATATATATATACCCATGAATATGTACATCTTTAAACATGAATTAGTTTTAAATTAAATGGTAAAATTTAACAGTAGTAACACCCCCAAGCCTGTAATAAACAGAAACAAGCAAAGCTATGGAGCAATTTTATACAGTTCTTTCCAGAAGTATTTTGTCTTTTAATTTAAATTGTTATTCAGAGTTAAATCCCTATTGAAACCAATGTTAATAGCATCAATTTCTTGAGCTGTCTACTTTTTTTTTTATGTTAGAAGTGATAGGATTTGTATTTTGAATATCTCTTTTTATAAGTCTTAAGAATATACTCATATTTACATAATATAAATGAAAATACCACAACATTTTTTACATTGCACATTTCAAAAACATATATTCAAGTCTCCACAGAGTCTCTCAGCACATTAAGAATGCCTAGACAAGTAACATAATGTTCTCCATGCAGTGATACCGGGTATTTGTATCTATAAAAACAGTAGATACTACCCAGTTTCAGGACAGAATGGCAAACCTTTCTAGCTCTGACTCACATAATATCTCTTACAGCAAGAGCCATATCGCTCAAAGAACCACAGTAAAAGGACTCTGCTGCCCATGGGATGTATGCAGGGTAAATCAGAACAAGTTATAGCCTAGGAGAATTCTCATACTCTGAAGAATGGTAGATGCCTTGTTTTAGTGAAGCCTTAGAGAGCTAAGACTTACCCATTAGATTTCTATTTTTGTTAAAGTCTGCATAAAAATATATCTTAAAAGACTAAGCATATCCAGCAATGGAAATAATTCAGAATGCAAACAAAATAGTAATTTTAGAAGTCACAAACTTACCTTCCATGGGCTTACAAACTGCGTACGTGCATATCGAGTTAACATGTGGATTATAACAACTTGACCCCACTCTTCCACATCAACCAACAAGTTACAGAGCTTTCGGTAGTTCTTGTGAATCAGATCTATTCTATCTGGACACACTTCCTCAAATGCCATCACAACGCTCCCAGCTACCAGCTAGAAAACAAAATATAAACCAGAAGGTCAGTGTTCTTTCTACAGTTCATTCACAAATGAGAATCAGAATTAATACTAGCAATCCTCAGCAATTTCAAATTGTTTCTATTCAGTGAAAAGAAACAACAACAAGAAGAAAAACTAAGCCCACAGAAATGGTATCTTATTCTAAAAAGAATTAGGGTAAGCTTATTAGGACAGAGAAAACATTTGCTGTTTCTATTACACACATAAATCTTCACTCCCAGCCCAGAAGACACAGTGCAATGTAAGCATAAACTTTTTTTTCTTATAGTTTCCAAATAAATTATCAGAGAACTTGCAATTAGCTCAGATATAACAGGAAACAAGAAGCAGCATATAGCAATACGCCCAACAAGGTCTATTGGGATTCTCTTACCAACATTGTTGTGATCAAACTGAAGAGGAGCTGGGGCAAATTTCCCAGCACTACTGGGATCCAAACTTCTCTCTCAATATGGCTAAATTAACTGTCATATGAAATTTTATATTTAGAGTTTCATGAATAGACTTTGCAAAAAAAGGCATAAAAATCAGCAATACAATACAGAGATATATTATTACTTGTCCTCAAAGAACACAAGCAGAAATCTGCATGTTGTTCAGCACTTCCCTACCAGTTCCAAGATTACAGGAATGGGTCATTTATGCCTTGCTATGTCCTCATACAATTTTTTTGCCTCCATAAGAAATAAATCTTTACATATACACAAAGATCCTCATACTAACTATGATCATAAAAATAGTTTTGTTTCATGAGAAAATTAAATAGATACTGAACATTCTAATACCTCAATGCTTACTGAAACCTTCTGATAGGGAAGTTTCTTTCAAAAACAAAGAAAGGAAACATATACTGGGTTTCTGTTAAAATTCTGGCAGCAGGTTACTTTAACTGTGGGAACACCTCAAAAGCTGACCATGCATTATAAGGACATGTCATTGTGTGCCTGGAATTACTGTTCTTTCTCTTCTAATTGCTTTAATTAAGATTTGTTTTGTGTCAGAGTACATGTTAAGTCAAATAACTAAAATGATGAGACTTTACATGAAGCAGCTGATATGTATGCAGTTAGCATGCATGCAGTGTAGCCCTCTGGCAGCAAATTAATGTCATATTCTATCTGAGCACTGGGGATCTGCATTTCAACCTCTAAAATTTCCCCAATGGCTTAAAGTAAGCAATTAAATAGAAGTGCAGTTTATTGAAATGGTACTTTTTGAGAAATATTAAATACAAGGATATTCATATGTTACATTTTTCTCCCTGTATTTGGCTGACATTTGGTTTATTAGTATGCGCCCAACATTACAATTGAAAGAAAACAGCTCAGAATATAGTCTTGCTATTATGCTAAACAAGTTTCAGGCTCTGTGGGGATTTTATGAATTACCAATAAGAATAAACGTGAAGTTGCATTTATTGTCTCCAGCCCCCTCCACATACTGGTACCTGCTGGTCCCAGCAAGAATGCAACTCATTCCAGGGAGCAAAATTTGATTATTTGATAGACCTAAAAACCCCACACTTTACATACAAAATAATTTTCTATTTTTTGCTGTATCACAAAAACAATAGCTTTTTTTTTTTGTATTGTTGTACTAAACTTCCTTCTTAATAACGTGCTGCAGTAAGCTATTCTGTAATTAAAAACTGCTGTGACCTGATGCTTAGGTGTAAGTTCAAAGCTCAGCAGAAGACAGTGGTTAACTCCAGGCAAATCACTATCAGTCCGGAGTAGGTATTTAATTAAGCTAGATAAGCTGAGAATGGAGGAGGAAGGATGGGAAGACCTGTATGTTAGAACTAGCCTGCAACAAAGCAGTTTTATCAGGATGCAAAACTCCGAACTACAGTTAAAGCCAACTTGCAGCAGACAGTGTGATGGACCTGAAGTTTTAGAAGAAAGAGACAACAGAGACTTTTTTTAGGTCACTGTCCCATAGACTTTATTATGGATATTCTACTCTTCCACACTGCAAGACAGTATAGCGTCTCTTGACAGGTTTGACATACAAGGGGAGACAAGGAAGGCGGTAAAGAGGTGTGGAGGGAGAGACTGACATACATATCAATTTATGACTATAGGAATAGTCACAGTCTAATATTTTAAAATGCCCTTTTAGGTTATAGGTGAAGGACGACACAGAAGTTGGTGTCAAACTAGTTCTGGAGTGGATACCCTTGCCTTTTACTGCTACTAGTACTGCACACACATTTTGCTGTATTTCTCTTTCACTTGGATATTTTATAGTTTGAAAGCTGACATAAAATAGCATGTATAACACTAGTTTAGATCTTTTAAAACTGAGCATATATTCCATGAACAGCACTGGCTTTTTAAAAGTTCAGTTACTGTGAGTAAACACAACAATTTGATACAAAGCAATACTCATACTGAAATACAGGAATTCTAAATAATTACTTATTTCAATTCACATGAGTCATCTACTCAGGTTTAGAAAGAGAATGCTGTCACTTGTGAACGCTGAAAAGATATTAATAAAAATCTGAACATATACCATCAAATGCTAGAGGTCCACTGGATGAACAAGCATTTTATTCCTGTGGCAAGTGCCTAGATTTACAAGTTAATACAGGAATTGCCATAGATCATGACACTATTTAAGATCGTTGTCCCTCTCCTCATTACTGCATTTTCCAAAATTACGTTTTTCACTTGAAAGGGGAAAAAAAAAAAGTGCGAATGTAAGACAGATTGAAAATGCACTGGTAACAAGAGGATTTAACTGAGAAAATTTCCTAATGCTCTCTTAATAAGAGATTATTTTCTAGTTGACACTGTTTCCCCTATAGTATGATCCTACTATACATCTAAACATCAGAGGAACAGCTAATAATCTTTGTTTATTAAATGCTCAACATTCCATAAAAATATTTAGAATTAAAACAAAATGATCCAATCAGAATATAAAACAAAAAGATATTGGTTTCCAAAAAACAGTCAGTTAATTTCCATCTCACTGTGTCAATAGTAGCTTTTTGTATAAGGAGAAAATATAAATCACTCCAACAAAACTAGCAATGAGCTCATCAAATTCAAATGCTGCTTTCCATTTATGTATTTTTTATATTAAAGCAATAAACATGGTTCATTTGTCTTCCATGGTTGCCACATTTTCCTGTGCTGTTGCTATGAACTTCAGCCATTAGCTGTGCTCCAAGGTAAACCACACGAACCATCAACAAAAGTGACACCCAATCTATGGAGTTCATATTTTCTCCAGATTATCTATGCTAGTTGACAAGCTAGTAATGAAAAAAATCACACTAAGCAAATGGTTCCTCTAATAACAATAAATTTTCTATAAAATTATGAAAGGTACAAAATGTTTCCTTGCATCTATTTTGTCATGAATTCTAATTAACGCTGAGAAAACCTGAGAGTGCTGGGTCATCACAAGAAGTGCATCGAGGTTTGATTGATAATACAGTGCAAGTTGGCCTATGCTGCCAAGATCCCTCTCTGTTAAATTAATGGCCACCCCACCTGCCCTAATCATACAGCCCAAATGATATTCCCCTTCTTATTTCAATTTTCTGGAGGCAAGGAAACTGGAAAAGATCAGTCATTTATCTTCTAATAGCTGGATAATAGATCTATCACAATAAAACATCTGGACAAATTCTGTAATTTTTTTCCACAAAAGTGAAGTTAAAAAAACATTGTCTTAGTCACACATTTGGTTTCTAAACTAAAACATTAACTTATTAGCAGAAGCCTATTGTTGAAAAGTAGAGAACCCAGTTTTCTTTCCCCATTATCCCTACATACCCTGCTTCAGTTTAAAAGATCAAGATTTTCATTGCAAAGCCATCAGCAATTCCTGAGATCATTTTTTAATCTAAGGAGTCTCACTTTGCAATAATCTGTGCTTCATCTAGTAACCGTGCAGTCTGCAAAAGAAATCTCAATACTCAAGTATTTGTATAGTCTTTTCACCCTCAAAATGTAATTCATACAAGTTGCATCTGTTAATATTTAGGAGTAAATTATCACACCAGAATAGAACAATAAATTTATTTAAATATTAGAACTAGTTTAATGTGATTAAAATATTTTAATTAAAGGAAAAATATTATTTAAGTAGAGGCTAAAGAAAAATTTAGCTTTTAGAAACCAGTGTAAATCTTAATTAGCAATAAAAAGATTCCATGCAATAAGCTAATTTACTGTCAGCGTTTACCCAAAACATGCCTCTATCCCTTCCCATATTACTTCACAACAGAGGTTTCTGCTGTACACAACAAGATCAGGTGTACATACCTCGGAATCAATTAGCATCTCCAAGTCTGGCTAACATGTTTTAAAATTTCTATCTAACATTCTTCTGTCTTAGAAGAGCTCAAATGCAGCACTGCACTCAGTATACTACCTGGTCCTAGAACAGGAGCTATATTAGCAACAGCTGTGATATAGCAGAAAATATCTGTGGCCATGTACTAACTCAGTTCTCTGGATGGGGCTGAAAAAAAATCATTTTATCATGTACCACATGCATCTGTATTTCCATGCAAACATCATAAACCATACTTATAACAGAGGTACCTGCTCAAATGAAATAAAATCAGATCGAAGCTAAGGACAGAAAACTGCAGTAAATGTTGATATTTTCAATATGGCCAGCATCCATACAACTACATCCCAGCTACAGGTATACACTCTGCCTTTTCTTTTTAGATGCAGCTTTAGATACATTTTGGGATACTTCAGTTTGGACTGAGGAATGCAAGTCAATATCCATTTTCACTTTACAGGTTTGGACAATGGACGTAATTAATTTTCAATATCGACATTGATTTTTTTTTTTTAACTGCTGTAACTCAGGTATCATTAATGAGCTTGATTTTTATTGTTGTTTACACAGAGTTGTAAAATACAAAGGCTACAAACACAATGCAGTTCTACAGTCCTTCACAGTATGCCAAAAGTAACTTCAGCAACAAATCCTGCCTAAAACCCTATGTCCCAAAGCAAGATAATCAAGCTTGTTAAGTGAATGGAAAAATAGAATTAGAGTGAAGTGACACAGAAATCAACCAAACAGAAAATGGGAACTAGTTTCCTCTAAAATACCCAATTACACCTTCACACATGACTATGTGACCAGCTATATTACTTTCTAAGAAAATCGTCTTAGCATAAAATACACACATGCTCTTATCTTTCTTTCTACATAAAATCATATCAGCCGCTCAATTATCTAGAATTACTAGAAAAATAAAAGGAGCAAGCAAGCATGCTCTCATACTTGCTGATCAAGTCTGAAGTATTTTTTTTTTCTGTTAAGCAAGGGTAAAAACATAACAAGGAGTTTCTTAAGCCTCCATACTAAAAATACTTGTAAACATCTTACGTGTTTAAAAATTAAATACACTAGCAAAAAGTCACAGCTTTATTGACACACTGTAATTCCCAGTGAGCTACCTTTGAGGGTATGTTAACGATGGTTTGCACTTGATAATTTTGCATGTTAGATTAACTGAGAGCTTGACTTTTAATTGAATCTTCATGTTAAGTCATTTAAGCAGTAGAATGATCTTTCATTTATCTCACCAGAAATTTTAATGAAGTGCTGGGTTAAGCTTAGATCTCATCTTATTTTAAGTTTTGCTTACCTCAGCTTATATTAAAATTTACTACTGATTGAGACTTAAAACATGAATGCATTTTGTACAGTGTGATAAAATGGCCTAATTTTACTGTAGCAAAATTCCCATACAGACAGTTTCTTGCTATTTCAAATGTAAAATTACTCTGACTAATTTAAATACATTGTGCCTTTTCTGTGCAACATAAACTTAATTAATAATCCACAATAGCATGTTCTTTCTGAAAAAAGAAACCCAAACATTGTATGTTTAGTAGCTATTCTATCTCACTTTAAAGTTTCAAACCCCCTGCTTGAGGTTAAATGATTATAGAAAACAAACAAATTATGAGTAAAAATTTACTTTTTATTAAAGCAAAGTCTCAAACATCACTTGAACAACATTCAACTCTTAGATACATCATTAATACTAATAATTACACTCTCCTTCCAACCATGTCTAAAACAAATGGAATAAGAACAAAAAAAATCCAACAAAAAAAAAACCACGATGCATTTTCCCACATCCAGTTACTACAGACAATGCACTGTGGCTTATCTGAGGACTATCAGCCCTTAAGTACACAGAAATGCCAAAAGTAACCTGACATTTCCATGAAGGGAAAAAAAGGTGGAGAACCACTGCTGTTGAACTCCCAAACTTACTAAGATTCTCCCACTCTGGAGAAAGATACTATTTAATGAAAACACCACCACTTTCCCGAACTGATCTGCTGACATTAGATTAAAACTATCAGGAGCTGACAACTAATGTTGATCTAACAGAACACCTTATGTACATTTAAACTGAAGGAATCCAAACATTAGTATCAAGTAAACATTTGTGGTCCTAGTTCCACATCATCACCCTACAAATTTCAGGCTATCTGACTGTCAAACATGCAACAGAAGCCGCGAAAACATGGGAAATACCATTAATTAAACACGTGCACTTCATGAGGCCATGACAAAATGCTGTTGTTCTACAGCTTGGAGCCATTTCTAGAATTCCTGTGGCAACAAATCCAACTTAATTTTCTTCACAAAGACTGAAAAAATATTTTATAAAAGCTTTTGTCTTCATGTAAGTAGAAAGAGCTTTTTTTTTTATGCTAAGTGTATGAAATTCAGCCTCCCTTAGAGAATACAAAAAGGTGGTTCAAACTAATACAAATTTCCCAACAGGAGCTTAATAAGACTTAAAAAGTAGCCAACCTAAAGCTACTATGTACACACCTGCACCACCCATAAGGAATTGCATCTCCTCTGATTTTAAAAGCTAGAAGTAGCTACCAGTGGCTGTTTTCTTCACTGTGATCAAATTGCTATGTTTGCCAATTATTCAGATTGGAGTTACCTGCAAACATAACACTTGTGCACTATGTGCTTTCTGTTAGTAAACGTGGAGGCTTTCTAGGAACATTCAACGGAACATGACAAAATACAGCTACTTAAGGTGAAGCTTTTCTGTGCTAGATGGGTCTTCCCAAAGCGATCAAGGATTAAAAAGACACCAATCCATGTTAGATCACAACAAGCTGTGGGGTCTGGGACACATTAATACTTGGTTTTGATCTAGAGAGTCCTGAAGAGAGATTTGTGTGGTTCCTTTTTGGAATAATAATTCTTCATCTCACTTCCTGGAAAAGGAAAACTTCTGAACCTGAGATGTTTCAGCCCAGGCTGGAATCAGGTCTTGCTACGGAAGAGACCAAAAGGAATCAGAGGGAGGAAAAAGTTGCAGCGGTTACCAATATTACGTCTCCAAAGAGGTCCAGAAGACTCAATTCTAGACCATCACTCTTCGCCTGAATGTGCCAACAAAACAGCATAACTTTGACTATTGCTCCAGCTGGTATCCTCATAAATACAGTGTCCATTATACAGTTTCACAGAGGCACCAGAATTGTGGCACATACTAAACAATGAGCTTTAATTCCCTTAGAAGTAACTCCAAGTGTGCTAGGGAAAAAAAAAGGATATCCAAACCTACTCTATACTTTCTTCCTCTTGCATTTTGTTAAAGTAAATGTGCAAATAACTAGTTGTTGGATAACTTGCCATCTACCATAAGCAATAATGACTAAGAAAGAGAGTGAAAACTCAGGGATTTTATTTTCCTGCCATCAGCAATAAACAGAAATAAAGATGGCTTCTCAGCGATTTATGCCTCCACAGGTATAAAGAATCTAATCTCACATTCACTGATTGCATGCACACCAAGAGCATGAACCACAAAAAGAAAACACACAAAGAACCACTGGGGGGGCAACTCCACAGAAGCACAAAGGGCCCTGACAAATGACTACAGGTCAAGCATAGATGCAGTCAGGAGAACTAACTCACTCATTTACTGTCTGCTGAGCCATTAAGCTCTGACACTTTCCTTCAGTAACCCTTCAGTGGAAGTTGCAAGACGCCTTTTAGAGAACAGCACCATTTATGTCCTGAACATCTGGACTGTGCTAGAACAAGAAATTATATATTCCTGTGGGTTACAAAAACATTGGCAAATAGGAGATGAAGCAACACACTATCTAGTACCTAGTAATACTTTCATTTATTCAAAAAGGATTGCATTCACTAAAGTAGTAATCTGAACAAGAAGACCAAGAGAATGTTTTCATTTAAGACTCTGTTTTCTATTTGAAGTCTATCTTTGACTCCTTGCTCAATTACCTTTCTGGCTTAGACTTGGGAAACTTATTTGTAGGGTATAGAAAGAAAAATTAAAATGTGACCATTGTAAGATATCCAGGAGTTCATACAGAAAACCAGAACAGGCAAAATATAACAGGAGTGTTAAATTTACAGAAATTGTCCCAGAACAGTGGTTTTACTTACCAGATTGGAAGTGAGGATATTTGCACAACGAAATAAGTGCACAGCAAGTATAATTGTTTAACAGTTGCACACACCTCAAGGCAGACTGACGTCAATGGGCATACTGTGCATCGTACAGAATCAATTTATTCTTGTAGTATCAAGAACAAATTGAAATGATCTAGCTCATTTCCCAATTAAAAAATGTTTATGCACTTTTACACTGATCTGTATTATTATATAATTTCCATTTTAAAAATTAAGTTTAAAGAAGCACACATAAAAAACACACTAACAAAAACAGATTAAGAACACCCATGATGCAAGTGAAATTACCAGCCTTATTAAAGGAGATAGTCGCTATCACCATCATACTATAATGCACAAATACACAATAATACTTCTATCCAAAAACATATAAAACCACATTACCAAGGGTTAGAAAAGTGTACTATGTACTTCTGTATGTCAGTCACAGGAGTAAACTCTTTAAAAATATATGCATATGCAATAGCATACTGTTTCTTACCGTACTTCTATCCTTCAAAAGCTTTTCTATCACTTCAATTAACATTTCCTTTTGCTCTGGATCAAGACTAGAAGGAAAAATAAAAATTATTTTCACTCATTTGGTCAGACATATCCAAAATTAAAAGAGGTTAAGATTTTTACTTTAGAAACAAGCTGGTTACTAAAAGCACAGAAGAAACCACTTCCAGAAAAATCATGTATTCCAAAGAATTGATTGTAAATGAACTTGTCGGAAAATAAAGTTAAACATGGAATACAGAACTGAATTGAAGGAGTAAAAAATTAAATCATAAATATTATCTTTATGTTATACCGCTTATGTTTGTTCTATAAGAATCTTAATTCTTAAACTCATAAAAATGTTAGTATTCAAGAAACTTTAAGATAGGCCAGTCCATTAGGGAGAACTTGACTGAGCTTCAGATGTTAAGTCACAAGGATCTCACTGGTTTTGCAGAAGTGAATTTCAGCATGAATGAATTCAGCAGTAAATGAACATCAGCACAAAGCACAATCATACCTTTATTATCTAATTATCAGTATAACACTTCAAATAAGACACTTCGTTAACTTCACTAATTTTAGTCAGAAGTGCTGGAACTCAAAAATTTGGACATTGTATTCATGTGTATCTATACAACGTTGGTGTGCAAGCTGATGAAAAATACACTGCTTGAAGTCCTATGTCAATAGTAAAAACAGAGGGAAAACTTAAGGTTGCAAACAACAATCTTTGTACCACCCTTTTCATATCCAAAGAGTGGACAAAAGTTTTCCAGAAACATTCATTATTGGTAAACTTCATCATCATGGATCTACAGAGCACGGAAGAATTCAAAGCCAAAGGAAAAGAAAATACAAAGATAAAGTAGCTACAAAGAGCCATACAGATGTGTACTTCTATGCCTTTGAGAAGTCATTTCAACGCGGATACAATTACAGATAAGTGCAGAAGTATCTGGTCATTATTCTACACTAAAGTTTTAACGCTGAGTGACGAACTGCACAGTATACTGATCCACAGTATATCCTTTCCAGCTATAGATTCACAATGTATCTAACTGAATACTACTTTGCTAAGGCTCTAAAACCTAGCAATACTAAAACATGCTAAATGGATAACAAAACATTCTTATAAGCCATCAGCATAAACAAAGTAGCAGCATATTGTTCCATAAGTACTTCTATGTTCACCTTTTGTTCCAACTTTTGTTTTTGTCAAAGGTGTACTGGATCTTCTGCAAAGGATCAAAACCTCTAGAGGAAAAGTTGCAAGTCTTTCTAATAGGCCTTATTTCAAATTTTCAAAATTGGTATAAAATTTACAAAGAGAAAAAAGTGAGTACTTATTATCAAGAAACTTTGAAAAATAGCAATTTCATTACATGATCAAGAAAATCTTCAGTAAGGGTTCTGATAACCAAATTCACATTTTTCCTCCTCCTGTTTCCTGATGTTTTAGATAAAGAAGGCAGCTTTTTGAAGAGAAAATAAAAGACCAGGCTAAAGATCTCAGAGTGATCTGCTCCCATTACGGTATCAGCTAGTTATAGTATGGAATCTATTAATGCGAGTGATGGTGCTTTTTATAAGTTCTTTTCCAAATCTTACTACAAGTAGGTACAAGGTATAGTTTTCTTTTGATAGACAGAAGATACTAACAGCTTTGAAATGCACTCTAAGTGAAATAAGCAAGAGGTCTGACATTTTCAATGATAAAATTACTCCAATGTACCTGGCAATGTTGATTGCCTTGAGCACAAATGTTGCTGTTCACACTATGCCTCAAATCTTTTCTGTTTGATATGTAAGCTTCCTGCTGTTAGGATTGATTGAAACACTAACAAACAAGCTCTTCTAGGTCAGACATCCATCCAAACACCATGACACTAAATGCAAGGAAGATTGGAGTATCGAACCTGCATCCAGAAGTCTGACTGGAGCACTAACTGAACTACAGGACTATCAAAAAGGTAGAGAAGTCATCGAACTCAAAAAGTAAATGGAGCATACAGGCACTATTAGAATAAACTTACTTCTTACTGAAATGCTCACAGAAGATGGAGTAATTAGATGTAGGATAGTACATAAACTGTTCACTGGTCTTCATATCAAAAATCCATCCCCTCCAGAATTCTGATTTTGACCAACTTCACAGCAAGTCTTCTGAAATTACTTGCTCATTACAAATAGGACAAAAAATAGCGTTGTTACCAGTATATTATCTGTACTGCGGAACTGTGGAGCTACTAGTTATGATCTGTGTTGAAACACCTGCTGAGACTGCCTGTTAAAGACTCTTATTTGCAGGCAAGCCACCCAAGCCACCACCAGGTTAATTTCATAGCCTCTTCAGCAGGTCCCAGCACTGCTGCTTCTTCAAGTGATCCAGAAAACTATACTTGCTCACTTGGTCCTTACAGCAAACCAGTGCCATCAGATATGGCATTTGTAAAAGTAAACTTTGAAAATGTGACAATAAAAGTTCACAAGCTTTCTATAAGCAGTTCCCAAATCCTACTACCAAGGACACAATTGTTAGTTACAACTAACACCCATATGTAACCATGAAGCTTATCCTACTCCCAGTAAGGTGGAATTTGCAGCTACAGTAGTTTGAAAATTTGCATTAGGATGCCTAGGATCTTTGCATGAAGTGAAAACTTGTCAAGGATGTACAGGGCCTCTAAACCATTAAGAAAACCTTTATAGAACATTAGTTTCATTAGTTTTCCTTTCTATGTAAGCTAGATGTCCATTTTACTACCAGACAGGAATTCATGGAAAGTAGAAGGGAGTGAGGCCAAGATTCCCAGATTTTGCTGCTGTATTTTTTACCACGTGCTGTATTTTTCAACATTAAAAATATCTTTTTATTGGCAAGGTCTGTTGGTTTTGTTTAGTGGGGGGCAGGGGGCTACAGTGGCAGCTTCTGCAAGAAGGTGCTAGAAGGTTCCCCTTTGTACAGTGGACTCGGCTGGGCCTAGGGCAGACCCGCTGCTGGCCAGGGCCAGGCCAGCTGGTGATGGAACATTCAATGGTAAGACCCCTAAAAAGGGGAAAAAAATGAAAAAAGGTTGAAGAAGTGAAGAAGCTGAAGCTGGGGCAGAGTGAGGGAGGTGCGAGCCTTGTGAGCCTTGCAGCCCTCACCCTCTGGCCTCCCCCTGGGCGGCCATCTGGGCCTGACTTGGCCCAGCCGGCTGTAAGAAGTAGAGAGGAGATGTGAAGAGAACCCAAGAGGCCTGAGCTGATTGTGAAGAATTTATTGTGAGAGGAACGGCTGCATACACCAAGGTCAGTGAAGAAGGAGGGGGAGGAGTAACGCTGCTCCTGGCAGAGATTCCCCTGCACTGTGTTGCAGCCCATGGTGAGGCCGGCTGTGCCCCTGCAGCCCAGGGAGGACCCCACGCCAGGACAGGCAGATTCCTGAAGGAGGCTGTGGCCTGTGGAGGGCCAGCGCTGGGGCTGGAGGGAGGTTCTGGAGGGACTGCACCTCATGGAAAAACAATCCACGCCAGAGCAGCTCATGAAGGACTGTAGCCCGTGGGAGGCACGGACCCCACGCTGGAGCAGGTGAGGAATGTGAGGAGCTCTTCCCTCAAGGAGGAAGGAGCAGCAGAAAGCGACGCATGATGAACTAACCATAACCCCCAGTCTCTCTTCCCCCCTGTGCTGCTCAGGGTGGGGAATGAGGTGGAGGTAATTGAAAGGAAGTTAAGCCTGGGAAGAGGGAGGAGTGGGGGAAAGTTGATTTTGTTCTCTCATTATTCTGCTTTGGTTTTATTAATAATAATAAATAAGTAGTTTTTCCCAGGTTGAGTCTGTTTTGCCCGTAACGGTAACTTCAATGATCTCTCCCTGTCCTTATCTCAAACCTCGAGCTTTTTGTTATATTATCTCCTCGTGTTCCGTTGGAGGGTGGGGGGAGTGAGTGAGAGACTGTGTAGCATGGTCCCAAGCGGGGCTAAACTATGACACAAAGATGATTCAAAAATCTTGCCACTGAGATCATATAAGCATAGGATACTATATGAACCAGGAGTAAGAAAAAATACAAGCTATTTTTGAAGATAAAATCATATCTGGAGACTGGATAACTGATGGATAAAAGCTCTTTTAGTAATCAAGTTAGATTTCAGAATCTTCTTTGCATCAATCACCAATAAGCTCTTTAATCTGGACTACTAAAATAAACTTTGTTTGTCATCAAGAGAAGAAATGGAAGCATCAATTTAAGTTACAATTCCATGGAGGAACCTGCTATCCAGTGTTGTGGTTTAGCCCTACACACCATATAGTTGCTCACTCTCCCTCCCCCTTACCATCAGGATAGGGGAGAGAACTGGGAAGAAAGGAAAACTTGTGGGTTGAAATGAAGACAGACTACTAGAATAGCAAGGGGAAATGACAATAATAAGAAAATATAGGGATACTAAAATATACAAAATGAACACTGTACCACATGACGTCCCAATGACAGCCTGTCCTAAGAAGCAATCATGCAAATGAAACCAAGCAGCAAGCAAAGGAGCGAGAGAGCGAAAGAGAGATAGCCCCCCTGGCCAATCCTCACTGATGTACTGAGCATGATATTTATGGCATGGAAAGTCTTTGGCCAGTTTGGGTCAACTGTTCTGGCCATATCCCTCCCAGCTTCCTGCACCTGCACATTAGTGAAACCTGGGAAGCCGGACAGTGTGTTTGGTCTCTTTTGCAACAACACATAACATCACTATGTTCATCAACATTCTTCACATACTAAATCTCATATGAAATCCAAAACACAGTGGCTACTGAGAGGAGAATTACCCCCACCCCAGCCAACACCAGGACATCCAGATACTGCTGTCACTAACAGACCATTACTGCCAAACTCCCACAAACAGTTTTGATACTATCAGGAAACCAAAGGACATTCTGGGTTCAGGCCAAAAAGTCTTTTGTGTGCTGGAACCAGATGCTAACAAAAAACAAACTACTAAAAGAGCAGGAAGGGACTTAAAATACATTCCCTCTTGTTATGTTATGTGATAAAAGGCTTGTCTGCACTCAGAGGAGTACAGAGGTGAGGGAAACTTCAATAATGTCCTGACTTAGCTACTCCCTGGGCCATCACATGAGATTTTTTTTTTTAAAAAAAAAAAAGCAATACCAAAAGGAGCCCCTGCCCAGGTTCTTCGGAGAGCTACCACAGAAAAGCCATAAACCTTATGGTCTTGAAATGAACATATCCTGACTGAGAGAAGCTCTCCAGAGCACCTTTCAGACTTAGGGGTGTAACTAGCTACAGAGCTATGAGACTTAGTATGCAATGCCAAAAAGAACATTTTGGGACTGTACAAGACTTACTTAATATGAGATGTTTACGGGAGAAATGAAAGGCAGGGAAAGGGAGGAATCTAGATGATTTCAGGAGGAACAAGCGTAGGAAAATACAGAGATAGGTGCATAAGAGGAGCCAGCTGTATGTAAACTCTTTGCTGCTCCGCGCACTTGTCTGGCCACGGTCTGCACCTGATGACCACAATGTGTTCTGTCTTCTCATTAGACTCTATTTCTCACTACTTTCCTGAGTAAGACAGGCTATCCTCTGTGTGCATGTGTGATAGAGAGGTCTGGCCATGGGTTATAGGGAACAGTATAACTGCAGTACCAGCATCAGAAGTAAGTATCTAGGTCAGTGTGTGATTGCTAGAGAATACCAAGCCAGATTAAGTGGGTTGGGAAACCAGGTATTGAAGTGGGGCCATAGGTCTCAGCTGGACATATGTGTGACTCTGAGTGGGACAACTGGAGACTTTGGCAACCAGAGCAACGACAGCATCCAGGCCAACTATCAGAGAGATTGTAAGGTCTGGAGGTTGACTGAAATACTAATTTGTGTGTCTCAGTCACACACTGAGTCACACACTGCTTCTCTCTTCTCTTCCTCTCCACCCACTGGGAGACAACTGGAGAAGAGGGGATATAAGAGCCAGTTACTGGATAGTCTGAGTGTCTAAATCCAGCTACTGAGGGATTTATAGTGTTTGAGTGAAAAGGTGAGGGCATGGGTGTGTCTGACTGAGGGTTCTGTAACAGCAAATGCAGTGCAGTTGCGAGTATTGTGTGCTTGTATGCGCTGTTAAGAAATGATCTGATATATCTGAGATGTGCCAGCCCCCTAGTATTCTTAATAAAGATAGCCCAAAACTATCTTAAAACTGCTTTTCAGTATTTGTCAGACTCACTTACCTGTACAGCTTTTGGATTGCATGGGCTGCATTCTTCCTCACATAAGGAGATAAATCAGAAGAGGCTTCCTTAATAGCAAGCATCATAATAGGAACAATAATTGGGACGCGGATACTGGATAAAACTCTTAAAGCACTTGCGCGGATTAACTGATTAGGATCCTAAAGAATTGGAGAGATGGGGAGAAATAAAATAAGATAGTGCAGAAACGTATCATTAAATTCTCTGCAATGTTTACTCTAATTAGTGACCACACATTAAACATGTAAATCTATTATACTAATAAGAAAATGTGCCAAGCTTCACACAAGAAACTTGCAACAATCAAAAAAAGTAAAAGAAAGTAAGAAAGAAAACATTGAAACATTTTAAAAATCTGTCAATCTGGCAAGAGAAAACATCTCCACACATAAAGCAGAATTAGAATCTTCATTACAAAAACAGAAACAAAAGGTTACAAAAAATGAACAGAGAAAATTAATTACATTTGCCTATCTTCCACAGTAGGCTTAGTAATTCCCTTATCTGCATAAAATCTCAGCTCTTTTGGAGTCTACACCCTTGCCACACCACCACTTCTTTTTAAGTTACTCACAGTCACAACATTTGAGTTATCCTCTCTCCTTTTGTTTCCACTATCCACAGCTTTTGAAAAGGTTATGCCATGAGAAGTGTTCACTATACACATATATCATAAAAAACATAGAATACAAAGTCATTCAATTTTAGCTTTTCATGGCAGTCACAGATAGTAAAGGTAGTACACATGACACTGAGATAAAAGCTGGAAGAAAAGGGGCAGAAAGCTCTCTGCAGTTAGTTGTGGAATGCTACTGCAGTTGCACACTTGGTGTTCTGATTGCAACATTTTCCAACAAGATGCAAGGCCTGGGTCAGTGACATGACAGAAATTAATTATGAACCTACAGTATTCTTACAAGAAGAGTACAAGAAAAAACCCAATCTCATTTTATTATAAAACTGGCCAAATTTAAGGACAGAGACTTAATAAATCTTCCTTTTCTCCACAGTCACACTTCAAAGGCAATCCTAATCTTTGTTCTCTAATCCTATTACCTATTGTGATCTGAATTTGAAATGAAACAGTACAAAATGCTATTTCTTTAGTGTTTTTAATAAAAAAGTAGCATGCACAACACACTGAATATTTTAATTTTGGTACTACTTACTTTCTGATATTCCAGTTATCTGTTGTACACAAAAACCTTTTACACAAACTAAAAGAAACACAGGTGGTTCAGGGTAATAACAGGGTCTTCTTTCTACATACATAAGCTACCTTGGAAAGAGAAAAGGCATTCCAGAAATTAAATGTTGGGCATGTGAATTTGAGAGCACCAATCTGCAGCTTTTTCTTCAGTGAAGTAATTTTACTTCATGCAGGTACAGTTGCTTGACAAGGTCTGAGGTAGCACAAAAACCTGTGTCAATGACATAACTTGAAACTACTTTATCAGACGCAGATATGTACATGCTTTAGCTTACCAGGCTACACGTACATAGACAAATTAGTTTTTGTTACATCAGCTCTGAATTCTCTACAAAATGTTGTTTAGTAGTCACTCACTTTTAAAGCACGCTGGAAAGTACTGATGGACAATAATGCTAGATCTTGCTGCTCCTCTGCATAACGCATCAGATAAACATATACAAGCTTTTTTATCTGAAAAGAAAAACACAATGAACACCATTATCATAAAGCTTTAGAATTCTGTAAAACTAAGTTTTATTTTAAAAAATTCAAAAACTA
The DNA here is from genome assembly GCF_036417535.1 of Chlamydotis macqueenii. NCBI lineage: Eukaryota > Metazoa > Chordata > Aves > Otidiformes > Otididae > Chlamydotis > Chlamydotis macqueenii. Next base: position 24,226,118 of record NC_141593.1, on the reverse strand, counting down.
GATTGCACATCTTCATCAACATTTTCTTCTTCAAAGGAAGAATTAATGTATCACTGAACTACTCACACACTTCTCAAATTTCTTAAGATTTTCTGTAATTCTTTTAATGGGACTCCCTGAGGTGCTGCAATATTACCTAATTAATGGTACAGTCAGATGAAGGCTAATAACACAAAGTATTGCTTTATATTATCACCTAGTAAATAAAGAGTTGAATAATCTAAGAAGCTGACACATGGCAACTGACTACCTGAGCACTCCTCATGTCTTTTTTCTTATGGAAAACACGTTAAACTGCAATAGTCAATGATTTAAACAACCCCATTTTACCTTGAAACTAAAAATCAATGACTTTAACACATTTGAAAGACAATATAACTTTCAGTTGAAGCGTGGTAACTTACACTGTTTAAATCTGATTAAAAGAGCACTTCCGACTATGCCTTGGACAAAAGCAAAGGGTATTAGATCCACCCTTCCCTGACTCCAAGCATTCAAAGGATGTAGCCAATATAAGCATGCTACAAAGGATGCAATGTTCTAAGATTAAGAAAACCTCAGTATGATTTTGGAGGAGGAGAGTATTCAATTTAGTTCATTTTACCCCCTCATAGCCACTGTACACCCAGGAAGCAGCGAAAACACTTTTTATTTCAGAGTTGTAAACCGACTATTGGGGTTTATAATGGAAAATTCTGAAAGACCCTCAACTACAGCTGTGCTATAATTACTGTCACTATCAGAAGATGTATTTTTGTGCCAATTCTGGCAAAAGGCATAATATTAAATCACAGAAGGTTACACCATACTAAATTATTTGTTGTTCAGCTATAGACAAGCAGCAATCAACATTGACCACAAGAGGCCTACGCACTGAATGACTGCAGGTGTGCAAAGAAAGCCTCCTTTCCTTGAAGCCACTCTGTGACTAGAAATGGAAGCACTTAGAGCTTCGTGACTACACTATTCTTTTACCACTTACCTTCGTTCAATGTTATAATGCTCCTTTCTATAAAACTAATCATAACAGGGGCACATTAGGCTTGAGGAACACAGGCAGATTTGTTCAATTAGTTTATCAATATAAGCACATCAAACTCCATGAGTTATTGACCAAGACTTATTTTTGTTCTATACCACCAATTGTTTATTAGGTCACTTTTTGCATCCTTACCATCCACGACATAATGTACATAATCAAGATGAGGTCAGTGTGTACTTACAAAAACAAAAATCACAAGGCACTTCTGTAAACAATAAGATGCCCTTTGCTTCTGTTAAAACAAATGAACGTGTTCTACTGCATCTTCACCTCAATTTCCCTATATTAGAGCATTCAGCCCTGATTAAAAAAAAAAACAAAACAAACCAAAAAAAAAAACCCAACAACAAAACAACCAAGCAGCAGCCATTTCTGGGCAGGAAAGTCATTTGGATACAAAGGCACTCAGATAAAGTGATGTATTTTATGCTACTGCATTGTAGCAATTTGTAGGGACAGATTTGTGTAAGAATTCTTAAGGACAGGGATAAATTTGGCAAAACATATTCAGAAAACATTATCAGTATCAATGCTCTAAAAATTTGACTTAACTCAGTAATTTCTCATCATCTCAAAAACATCCTATAAACCAGACCATAACAAAAGTTTCTGAAACCCAGAAATGCTAACTAGATGGCTGCAACTACAGCTACATTATGACCTAAACTTGTCACCTAACTAACCTTGATAAAGATGATAGGCAGCTGGCCTTACTGAATGCCCTGAAATCTTTTTAGTTTAACAATCTCTTCCTACATGAGTATGTTAGCACTAAATGGTGGAAAAATAAGTAATGAGGGAACTTCAACTACAGCATGAATTCACATAATTATCTATTAAAAAATAATAAGAAAAGGCCCATAAAATATAAACACGGAAAGGCTTTTGCTAATTAATGTTAAGTTCTGTGATAAAATCTTGTCTGCACACCCACAATGGAGCACAGAGACACAAGGCAACTGGAGGGGTGTTTCTAAGTAATATCCTGCCCTAGCTTCTCCCAAGCCAACGAGAGGAACCATCAGCTTAGAGGTGCAGAGAGACACAGTAGCAGGCAGGAACCCAAATTTAGGACTCAGAGGAAAGGACACCCTGTCAGGTCCTTCCCAGGACCACCTCAGGAGAGCTTCGACTCCCACGTACAGGTGTTAAACTCATCAAGAGTCAACACCATAGCACCTTTCAGACTGAGGGGCTTTTCTGCGTACAGGTATGGGATGCAGATAAAAAGTATTTCAGGATTGCAGAAGACTTATCATAGGATATTTTAGGGAGGAACTGAAGTGAAGGAGAAGTGAGGGGAATCTATGTGATCTGGAGAGGAACAAGTAGGGGAAAACAGAGGGACAAGCAGACAAAAATGGCTGGGCACATCTAAACAGTTTGCTCATTGGTACATCTACCCTTTTATGCTCTACACCTGATCAACACAGTCTGTTGTATTTTCTCATTAAATTCTATTTTTACCTATTTTCCTTGGTGAGGTACTCTATTTCAATGCAAAGGTGCATTTGTGTGCCAGCAACTACAGTCAGGCCACAGGCTGGAGAGCCCGTATGTCCATGGGCACCAGCAACTAAAGTCAGAGGACTTAGGTGTGACTTCCGCAACTGGAATGGGACCTCAAGTCATAGGAGCCCATATGTCCTCGGTGGTCAGCACCTGGAACAAGTGAGGGTCTGGCTGCCAGCACCTGGACTGGGACTACAGGCCAGAGGGCCCATGAGCACAAGCACAAGCAACTGAAGAGACTAGAGTATGTGAAATCAAGCACAAGCCCATGCATCTGTGGTGTCAGTGACTGGAATGGGTGCAGATGTACCCGTGGATCAAGCTGCACTAGCTGGTGAGTAGGTGAAGGGAAGGAGGTAGGTAAGACTGTGGGCATCTAAGGACAAGACCAAAGGAAGAGTTGGCTATGGCATAGACCAGGGGGTCCTATCCAGCTGCCAGAGAAACCAGATGGTCTGTGGGTCTCTAGTGGCAAAACCCACAGGTTTGTGTGCATCTCTCTGTCTCTAAGGTCATAACCACAAGGTGTTGGCTAGTAGAGGACGGGGGGAGTTTTGGCCAAGTCCAGTTGTGTCTGTGCACATGTGCATACACTTGTGTGTCCTGGGCAAGACCACGAGGGGGTAGCTACTGAGGGATGAGGGGATTCCTGGTTTACATGCCTTCATATGCCTACAGCACTTTGTATTAGCAACTCAAACAGGTACTTCTGAGTGGTACCTCATACGGTGCGATACACATTCCCACTAAGAGACCCTCATCTTGATTTGCCAAGCTGCTGGTGCTGTTTGTGGTCATGTGAGTACCCTGTGTCAATTTATATGGCTGCCTCCATACGAGTGTATTTCAAAATTTGTGTATATACAAAACTATTGGTTGGGGTGGAAGTCTAGAGCTGTTCTGATTTTAATTAGTGAGGGCAGGGGCTACAGTGGCAGCCTCTGTAAGAAGCTGCTAGAAGTTGTTTCCCCTTTGTCTGGTGGACTCAGCCAGGCCTAGGGCAGACCTGCTGCCAGCCAAGGTTGAGCCCATTGGTAGCAGAATGTTCCCTGATAACGCCTCTGTGATAACGTATTTAAGAAGGGGAAAAACAAACAAACAAACAAACAAAAAAAAAAAAAAAAAGAAGAGAAGATGTGAAGAAGCTGGAGCCAAGGCAGAGAGGGGGAGGCATGAGCCTTGTGGGCCTTGTGGCCCTCACCCTCTGGCCTCCTGCCAGGCAGCCGTCTGGGCCCAACTCAGCCCGGCCCGGCTGCAAGAAGTGAAGAGAGGAGATGTGAAGAGAACCTGAGAGGCATCTGCTTGAGCCCATTGTGAAGAATTTATTGTGAGAGGAATGGCTGCAGACGCCAAGGTCAATGAAGAAGGAGGGGGAGGAGTAATGCTGCTCCCAGCAGAGATTCGCCTGCAGCCCGTGGTGTGGTGAGGCCAGCTGTGCCCCTGCAGCCCATGGAGGCCCACAGAGGAGTAGAGATCCACCTGCAGCCCAGGGAGGACCCCACACCAGGGCAGGCTGATGCCTGAAGGAGGCTGTGGCCCAGGGAGGGTTCACATTGGGGCAGCTCGTTCCAGAAGGACTGCACCCCTTGGAAAAACAACCCACACCGGAGCAGTTTGAAGAAGGACTCCAGCCCTTGGGAGGGACCCCACACTGGAGCAGGGGAGGAATGCGAGTTCTTCCCCCAACATTTGGGGCTTTATGTCAGCAGCACTGACATAAAGCAACATGCTATGAACTGACCATAACCCCCATTCCCTCTTCCTCCCTGTGCCACTCAGGGGGAGAAGGTGGTACAGATAATGTTTAGCCTGGGAAGAGGGAGGGGTGAGGGGAAGTTATCTTGTTCCCTTTCTCATTATCCTGCTTAGTACTGGTGGTGTGCATCAGAGTAACGTCTTTATAAAACCTCTTTGTTACAACTTTCTAATGCAGCTGCTTCTTTAGATTTCCTCGAGTCACACAGTAAGCCTGTGGATTTAAATACATCATAATTGAATGCATTTTTTTAACTTCCCGGAAATTCGAATTTTCACTATTCGAAGATGGATTTTTTTTTTTCTTGCTTTCTTATGAGGAAAAAAAGATACAAAAGCAAGCCACTTTGTGTGTCTTGCCCCCTGATATTGCAGCAAGAGTAGACAGATATGCTGCTAAAATTTAATGGATGGTAAACAGTCTGAAAGAAAAACTTAAATTTTTGCTACTGTTTTTATCTATGGAAATCCTGAAAACAATTATTAAACACATCTGCTTTTAATTAAAAGTCACACAATTCAGTGCAAGTTGAATAAATTTAGCCAAGTAACTTGTCTCAGGACATTAACAGGTACCACAGATGATTCTGACCCAGGTTCTTCATCAGCTGCTTTTATAGGATGTTCAAATTGTTCTTGTCTGCCTCTTCATATACTCCTTCCATAATTCTTCATACAAAATGAGTAAGAGCATACTCTCAAGATGCATGTATGACTTTGGTTTGAAGTCTCCATGTCTTGCAAAACAGAAAAGTAACCCAAAGATTTGAGATTACGCTGTGTATTAGCAAAAATTTCTTCTCTGCTCAAGGTGGGATCATACATCACCCTCCCCCTGCCTAAACAGTCACATGTCTCCAAAAGATTCTGAGATACTGGAATCACAGGGATTCACATTAATAAAACACTCAACAAATTCAGAGACTTACAGAATGGTTTGGGTTGGAAGGGATCTTAAAGATCATCTTGTACTAACCCTGTCACAGGCAGGTTCACCTTCCACTAGACCAGCTCACTCAAAGCCCCATTCAGCCTGGCCTTGAACACTTCCAGGGACTGGGCATCCACAGCTTCTCTGGGCAACCTGTTCCATGCCTCACCACCCTCATAGTGACAAAAAATCCTCATAGTGAGGAAATTACCTAAACTAAATTGTCAAAAGAACCAACATCTAAGTATTGTGAAACAAATAATTATTTTAAACACGCTTCATTAGTAACATCATATTTTGTCTAACCATTAATTCATACAAAGACTTAACTGAGTGAAAGTGACACTCTGCAATCCTAATGCTCAGAATACTTTTCTAAATATCCTACATGATTAGAACAGTGAAAACTTTGTCACCCAAACCTTACCTCTCAGCCTTGCTCTGCAATAGATGTTTTCAAACACAATGTAGCACAATCCTGACTGAAACTTTCCAAGCAGCACCCTGTTTCATACTATAGTACCTTTTGTTAGAATTACCACCACATACTTTCACAAACTTTCTCTAATCAATTTTTTAAAATGTAAATAGTTATTATTCTTCCCTTCAGATCACCCAGTACACTTCCTTTATTTACACACTAAACCATTAGCACAATGCTGTCATTGAAATTAAACCCTGAGAAATTCTGCTTTAAAAAAATACCATAGGTTTTATGGTTTATGTTGAAGTCAGATAAAATTAGATAAAATTTTCATAAATAGATCTTCCATAACAGTATTCTTATTGAGCTACACAAATACCTCAATATTTTTACTGGCAACATTCTTCACAACAGCAGGAAACAGCTCTGAAGCATTTTTTCCCTTTGCAATCATCTAAAAAAAAAAAAAAAAAAAAAAAAAAAAAGAGAGAGATAAATCTTAGTAATGTAATAGTATAATTTATTAGACTACAGTTTGGTTTTCTGTTGGTTTTTTTTTTGGTTTGGGGGTTTTGTGGGTTTTTTGGGGGGTGTTTTTTTTTTATTTTGTTTTTATAAGGCAGATATTTATTCTACATGTGTATTTCAAACCTGACTTCTAGGAAGTTGAGGATAAAGTCTGATTTCTTTGTTAACTATTACACTTTACAAAATACTATCCATACAACAAAACCCATGGGCCCTGGCTGGTTACGAGTTTGGGTGGTGGAATCAATGAATTGGGACTTTACCATATCAGACTGCAAATAGTTTTTAATGCTTTGAAAATTACTGAAAAAAGAGATCTTGCTAATCTGAAAAGCTTTACAGAATTACCTTTTGGGAGCTGCAAAAAAACAACAAAAAGCCATCAGGAGAAGTTATACAAGTTTAAGTCCTATTCCTTTTCCCTGGAACAATCCTGGTGCGCAACAGAATAGAGGAAGAAAAAAAAACCACAGACATCACACTTCAAAAACAAAGCAAGGTTGTTTTCCGTAGCAAGTTAAACACAAAAGGCATTAAAGTGTTTATACAGCGAAAGAAAAAAAAAAAAAAACCAAAAACAAACCCACCCAGAAAGTAAAAGCAAGATCAGTCAACCCACCGATTTTTTTTTTTTTCTAAAAGGAAGAAAATTCTCATATTTGATCTCAGAGAAATCTGAAACTGGGGCACATAGTAAATAATAAAATTGCCTCAATAAAAGAGTAGAAACAGCAAAACTCCAGTTTAGCTTCAGCCCTTGTATGAACAGCATAAGGAGGATGTTATTTATAAGAAACCAAGTACATTAGAAGGAATAAAATACTTCAATATACAATACAGCTGCACAACTCTCATTTCTTATATCTAATTCCAGTAGAATGTCTGCCAGTACTTCATGTCCAGGCTGCAAACCCTAGAATTTCATGAAGGTGTTTTATCAAGTCACAGTGCTGCTGAATACAGCCTCAGAGCACCTCCAGCTATGGTCAAGGGCAAGATCCATTCAAACAAACATCAAGCTAATCAGAAAGGACAAGAGCTCATTAAGACAAGCAAATAGAGGCAGGAGGATAAAGGGATTGAGAGCAGCCCTGAGGAGAAGGACTTGGGGGTACTGGTGGATGAAAACTCAACGTGAGCTGGCAATGTGTGCTCGCAGGCCAGAAAGCCAACCGCAACCTGGGCTACATCAAAAGAAGCATGGCCAGCAGGCCTAGGGAGGTGATTCTCCCCCTCCATTCAACTCTGGTGAGACCCCACCTGGAGTACCGTGTGCAGCTCCGGAACCCCCAACATAAGAAGGATATAGACCAGTTGGAGAGAGTCCAGAGAAGGGCCACAAAGATGATCAGAAGGCGGTAACACCTCTCCCATGAGAACAGGCTGAGAGAGTTGGGGCTGTTCAGTCTGGAGAAGAGGAGGCTCTGAGGAGACCTTATAGCAGCCTTTCCACACTTAAAGGGGGCTTGTAAGAAAGATGGGGAGAAATTCTTTCACAGGGCCTGTTGTGTCCAGACAAAGTGTAATGATTTAAACTAGAACGAGGTAGACTTGGACTGGATATAAGGAAAAAATTTTTACACTGAGGGTGTTAGAACACCGGGACAGGTTGCCCAGAGAGGTGACTGATGTCCCATCCCTGGAAACATTCAAGGTCAGGCTGGAGGGGCCTCTGAGCAACCTACATCTTAACATCTTAAACTAAGCAACCAATGTAACATCTTAAACTATTTCTTGCCAGCTGTATTAAAGCACAGGAACTGACAAACTAAGAAGCAAGCACATTTTTTAAGTTTCAAGGAGTTTTAACTAAGAATCTAAATTAAACCACTGCTGTCAGGACTGGGGGTCTTTACAATAAATGCCAGATTCAGAATTAAATTACCAGAGTCAAGCAGAACTCAGTAGCAAGATACACTGCAGAGAAGTGTTAGAAAATAAAATATCAACAATCATCTCATCTTGATGCAACAGAAGTTATGTTATTCAAAAGCAGGGATGATCCTTAAGAGTTCTCTGATAAGCTGTAACAGTATGACTCTATATATTACCTGCATTATTTAACTGATCAAGCATAATAGCTCCAGTGTACCATGTAAATATGTATTTAGGGTCTTTTAAAAGTGTATTTTGATTCATTAAGTCATAATGATTAGCGTAAATTCTCCTTAGCCCATGGATCATTAACCTGAAAGAATGCAATGTTCTTTCCAAGACTAAGGTCTATCGTATAATTTTTGTTGCCTAGACATTCTGCAAGTGTGTTGTCTCATATACCTGGAGATCCTGCACAGACAGAAACTTTCATTCTAGAGTAAGTGCTATGTAATATCAGGGTGTACTAATTTTTTTTTTTTTCCATGAGAGAGACATACAAACATTGATGAAATTTTCTGTGGGAAATCAGGCTGTGAATTGGCTTCCTAAATTTAGGTTCTGAAATCTTTAGGAGTGAAATTCTACTGAGATTTTTTTCCCAGATGAGAAGCTCAGACAGCTTTCAAGACCTGCTAATAAGAGTATCTTGGTTGTTGCAATATCAATGTATATTTTAAAAGGAATATCAGCTATTGTGTTTCCATATGTGTAGTAAAATAAACTTGGTATAAGCTTCAAATTTATTTCTGAACCAGCAGTGTTGCTTGTTTATGGTATGCATGTAAGGAAGAAACAAAAAAACAACATACTGACTAAAAAATAAAAAGATGTCAATGATCACTGAACTCACATATACATATTTTAGCTGAAGGTTGGCTTAGACACCTTAATGCAAGAGGGGGGAGTAGAAAGATTAAAACTGGACTAGTCCTGTGCTTGAAATTATGTTGCTAAAAGTCACTCTCTGCAAGACAAATTTGTTTTTATTTGTAATGAATCTTCTTCTTCCCAGAAGAATTCACAAACTGCCTTAAAGGAGGAAGAAGCAGCAAAAGGAGCCATAAGCAGTGTTCTCCTGGTACTTTTCCATCACACTTATATGGACAAATGAAGCTACTAGAAAATTAAGAAAACTATTAGCATGCACAGCTTTTTCTCCCACCTAAAATTAGTGAAAATTAGCATTCCAATGAGACACTTTAAACAATACTCTGACAATAGAGATTCTTCTTCCTCTTAATAAGAAGGTTAGAGGAAGCCTTTCATTTCTGAAACATGTATCTCATCCCTGAAAACTCTCTAAATGTAAGCACACAACTGGTAATACACAAGCATCTTTGTGACCAGCAAGAACATTATCAACACTGCTAACAAGGCCTTATGCTAATTGTGTATGGTTGCAGTCCTGGCCTGTAAAGCTCATTGTTTCAATTTGTTATGTGAACGAGAGCTTGGTAGCAAATGTCTCTTAGGAAACACAGTTTAAACACAGGATAACAGTAAATGCTTTCAAAATATGAAAGAGACAGAAACCAGATGATCCAGTAATTCGAACAACTCGTTTGCAGTCAAGTAATAGTTACCTTACAAGCTAGAAGGCTGTTTCTGCTTTAAGAAAAGAAGCACGTGGGTTGTGGCAATCCCAAGCACAAATACAGGCTGGGCGGAGAATGGATTGAGAGCAGCCCTGAGGAGAAGGACTTGGGGGTACTGGTGGATGAAAACTCAACGTGAGCTTGCAATGTGTGCTCGCAAGCCAGAAAGCCAACCGCAACCTGGGCTTCATCAAAAGAAGCATGGCCAGCAAGCCTAGGGAGGTGATTCTCCCCCTCCATTCAACTCTGGTGAGACCCTACCTGGAGAACTGTGTGCAGCTCCGGAACCCCCAATATAAGAAGGATATAGACCAGTTGGAGAGAGTCCAGAGGAGGGCAACAAAGATGATCAGAGGGCTGGAGCACGTCTCCTATGAGGACTGCCTGCGATAGTTGGGGCTGTTCAGCCTGGAGACGAGGAGGCTCCAGGGAGACCTTATAGTGGCCTTCCAGTACCTCAAGGGGGTCTACAGGAAAGATGGGGAGAGACTCTTCAGTAGGGCCTGTTGTGATACGACAAGGGTTAATGGTTTCAAAACACAGCGAGACAGATTTATATTAGATATTAGGAAATTTTTTTTTTACAATGAGGGTGGTAGAACACTGGAACAGGTTGCCCAGAGAGATGTTGGATGCCCCATCCCTGGAAACTTTCAAGGCCAGGTTGGATGAGGCTCTGAGCAACCTGATCTAGTCAAAGATGTCCCTGCTCCTTGCAGGAGAGTTGGAATAAATGACCTTTGAGGGTCCCTTCCAGTCCTAACCATTTTATGATTCTATGATTCTAAGCAGTAGCTGAGCAAGGAAAAGATATCTAAGAAACAGAAGGTGTCTGCTGCCATCCGGGAAAGTAATGCTCTTCCAGCATTGTCCAGTGGTTAGAACAGAGACAGAAAACCAGGACTCCAAACTTATAGAAGGTCAAAAATCTGGAACTGGGAAATTACGTAGCAGAAGAACAAACATGCTCAATTAAGTTCTGCCTTCCCTTGCTGAAGGGCTTAGGAGCGTGATTACATCAGCCTAAGGCCATCAGGGACCACAGCTATCAGTGTTAACACACATCTCCAGCTTCATGGTATCATGTACTTCTAGGAAATTAAAGAAGCAGTTGTTAAGAACTACTTTGAATATGCAGCAGCAGCAGGTATTTCTAAGAAGTGCATTTGTTCACTGCGCACTTATTCTAAATAAGAGGATTATTTGTAGGAAAAAACATTAATTAAAATAAAAAAAAAAAAAAATCAATCTAGTAAAGCTTTGGTTTAAAATTTAATGCTGACCAGGTTTAATAGTTTCTCATTCCTCCATATACATACACACACAAACATTCAGTTGCAACAGTTTCCAATACAGATAAAGATCTGGCCATCTTTTTGAAAAAGAACACCAAGGGAATAGCTCTCCCCAACCCTCCTGCACACAGTGATAGTCAGAAGGAAGACCTTTTCTGAGGTAAGCACAAAAATGTAAGCTACCATAGGTTAAAACCATGGCACTTCTAAAGGCCATGATTTCTTACAAGGGCACCCCTGTATGCCAGACTCTCACTGGTCAAACCCTGAGTCCCACATTATGTTGGAGAAGATGAACCAAGAAATCTTCCAGGAAAAAAAAAAAAAAAAAAAAAGGTGTTATGAAGTGTTAGTTGCTAAGTTACCCAGATCTAATACGTAAGTGATTTCTTTGGTAGGACTGGGATCAAAGGCAAAAGCAGAAGACAACCAAGTTGAGTAAAGTCTTCATCACTAGAGGATAATGAATGGAGAAATCACTAGCTCTAGAGTCAGAGGAAAGAACACAATCGCATGATACAATCTGTATCTGCTCACCTCAGTACATGCTTGGATAGGATTAACTCCTTTTAAAAATACGCAAAACAAAAAAAGAACATCCAGAAGAGACTGAAGGAACAATGAGAGAAAGCAAATGCAGAAGGGTCATGTCGCAACTCCCCCAAAAAAATTAAGTGGACACTGAACAGCTTTCCATAGCACATTCTTCTAATTTTTTTTTTAAGACAAAGGAACTTTATCAAGTTCATGATGTTTAGTGTATAGGGTTTAACACACAATGGTGTTAAACATTAATCACCTCTGAGTACACAGTTCACCTGAAATACTTAGTCAAGTATATAGGCAATATGTTGAATTTAAAAAAAAATCCTTATATAATCTAAAAAAGTAAAAATAGTAAATGCAATTTGTCATTTTACTCCTGTAAATTTCTGTTGTTTCCTGTCTGCTGAATTAAGACAGTAATTGAAGCTTCTCTGAAGGAATGATTTCCTATTTAACATCTCACCTGTCTGCTGAAAATAGTTATTTACAGGTATATAGGTACTGTTACAGAAATATTTTAAAAATATATGACAATATATATTTTGATATAGCACTTTCTACACAAAATTCCAAATTAAGGAATAGTAGAGGAGATTTAGAGATTCAATTGCTGACTTGGTACAGGATCTGTAACACAAAACCAGTAATCACATCCAATAATTAAAAGTAATAATAAAAACACAGATATTCTAAGAAATAAAAATAATAACTAAAAAAATCACATACCCCAACAATCCTTTTCATTGCATCCAGCTTTGCAGAATCTTTACTGCTTTCCAACATCTGTTTTAGGTCTTCATTTCTATGGTAGAAATATAGTAAAGCATCAATTAGAAAAAATACCATTTTTATATCACTGAATCAACTGTAAGGTGAAGCCCTGCTCCTTCCTGCCTACTTTTAAATTGTATTTGTTAACATGCTGACCTAATAAAATGAAGTTTTTAGTAAAAGAATCATCAAATTCCAACAACAATGCAAGTCAATGCAACTTCAGTCCACTGTTAGCTGAACCTTTGCTGTAAGGCTGAAGTCTTGAGGCAAGAGAAGAGGTTCGTTTGAACCAGCAACTCATTCGCTTTCCTTTTTCTCCCCAGGGAGGGCCAGATGTAATAGCCCGAGGTTGACGTGTTTCTCTTAAAATTTAATATCAGCTTACATAAATAACTGAAAAGCCCAATAGCAGACTTCAGTACAGTCTGAATTTCAATGAGAATCAAGCATACAAACTTAAGTTTTCATTTGCCTTTCTGGATTGTAAATTGCTATCCCCTGTCCCCAGGTTCAAAAACCTCAGATCTGCAGTACATCTATTCTACATGCCATAAGACTAAGACTGCCAGATGATTAGACATATATAGAGATCAAGCACTTTTTCCAGCTGAAATAAAATTCTCACATGAAAATATTAAGCCAATATGGATTTTCTGTCCCAGATACAGCTTCTCTTTAGCCATTACTAATAAGAAACCTCACCCTGCTTGGCTTTTTAGATGCAAAGAGATCATAGTTTAACTGCATTTATAGACTCTGGAAGTCAATTAAAAAAATTATTTGAAGAAATAACCTTTGTAATGCATTCGAGATTGCTCGAATACTAGAAAATATGAAGCAAAGAATGGCTCAAGAAAAGACATCTGCAATATTACAAAGAACTCTGAAAATTTCCCAAGTTTAGAAACCCTGTGAGCTTTCACATAGTGAAGGGCAACATAGAAATCAGCCAGGATTTCAAAAGTGAATGCAAAACCTAGATATATTCTGATTTACTACTGTCCTCAGAATTTCAGATAGAAAGGAAAAAAGAGGTTTAAACCAAAGTCAGAATTAGTTATAATGAGACAAAAAGTTGTCTTTCATTCCTTCATACACTTTAAAATAGCAGTTTTCCTATCTGCAAGGGATAGAGTCACTCTAATAGAGAAGAGCTTCCACATATTTTCAGATCCAGTATTGTTGTGTTCTGTGCCCCTCCATGAGAAATCCACATTGCCCACACACTTCAGTATACATCCATAAAATTAAGAACCACAACCAGATGGGGAAAAAACCCAAACAATATTATTTTCCTAATAAGCCAGAAGAAAAATGTGCAAAAATTCAGGATGCAGATACCTACACATAACTTCTGGCTGAGGTCTAACTGCTTCTTCAAAACCAAAGTGTTTCATTAAATACTGCAGCAACCAAACACAGATGGGCTGTTGCAAGTAATTGGCTTCATGTGACAGCTAAATATTTAAGTATTTTTAAAAGAAAAAAAAAAAAAGTGGAAGCATTCAATTTCCTCACCTGCCTCACTACTATTTCCCAAATACCACTGTGAACTCCTTATTTTGTCTGCATCACACTCAAAAGGTTTTTACTGTTTTTCGTTACTCTTGGAAGTGTTCAAAGAACTATATGGTCAGTCTTCTGTTGCTACATTTATTTTGTTGTTTGCTTCAGTCCTTTAAGTTATGCTTCCCATTCAACTTTGTTCTGTAGTTTTGCATACTCTTGAGATTAGTTTAATACGCCTTTAGCTAGCTGCCTTCTCCATGGCAAGTGGTAACAACCACTGGACCTTCTCATCATAACACCATCCCAAGTTGACAGATCTGTTAAAAACAACTAATGCCACGATTTCACAGACCTTTACCTATTGTACTTGTCCCAGCTCCCTGGGATACAGGCATATCTCCTTCCCCATTAAGCTCCCTGGTTTTCTGATTTAACTTCAAGCATGCCTGTGTTCACCTCTATATTCTCACATACCTTTCAGATACTTCAAATTTTTCCCTTAGCTCATATCCTTATTTTTTGTATCAGAAATGAAATATTTTTTGCTTTAGGATTGTATCTAAACACCTTTAATATGCCTTTTTTACCTTTTAATCTCTGTGTAGTTCCATTTGTAATGGACTTTTTAGGAATGCTAGCCTGATGTAACTTTCAGTAACTCTATTCCTATCATTCTTGGCCACAGAGATAGCTTATTTTGCTGACCATTCCTGTCTACCTATTCCTCCTAGGATACTGAGTAAGTTTAAGTTCTTTCAAGATCAGCTTGAAGCACCTCACCTAAGACTTTGCTCTAGTTGGATACAGAAATTTGTAATTCCTTCTGCTTATGCCTTAATCCAATCCTTTTAAACTTAACTTGTGAAAGAATCTACAGGACACAGTTACAAAGTTATGTAGCAGAAGACTGGACTTGATTTAGAAAGTTCCTTCTAGTCCTATGCTCCTGCTTCCAGTTTCCTACTGCTATTTCACATAATCATGCACAGATTGAGACAGAGACATCAGTAAAAATGAAAGCACAAGATAATATTACTAAACTTTGATCATCTACTTGTAGGGGGATACTTCAGTTCCTTCACACAACCAACAAAGCAACTACTTTAAAAAAAAAAAAATTGTATCCAAGTAAAGAATCAAAAAGCATTGCATGAATAAGATATCAGAGCAACTGCTTAAGATTCAAGTCGAAGAATACATTTACCTAATAAAAAAATTAACAAAAAAGTTAACATGAAAAAAATAAGAATATATTTAAAATTTGCAAGACAAACTAGAAAACATGAAAAACATAACTTGAACTTGAGGATTAAGTAGCAAAAATGGAGGAAGTTACACAGTACAAGATGCAAGTACTATACTGAAGACAACCTCCCAGAAGTTGCAAATGACAAAAGCAGACAGTAATCACAGGATGAGTATGAGTTACCAGTATTAAAATAAAAAAGGCAAAAGGTGAATTTAAGATGTGAAGACAGAAGAAAGAAGCATTTAACAACAAAATGTAGTTTTAATTGCTTACAGAAAATATTCTATCATACATTTCAAATTAAAACATTTTTGAAATGTTAACAGGAAATACATAAACCTGAGAAATTAAGACATGAAGACCTGATTATAGTAAACTTTGCTTTCTTAAGAGAAAAGCTGCAGGGGGGGGAAGAAAAACAAAAAAACCACACAAGTTCTTGCTGGATCCATTTGGAAGTTAATTGCTACGTGAACTGATGGGGTTTTTCTTTTTAATCTTTTCTAACAAATTATAATCCTGGATTAGTAAGCATTAGATACTTACAGAGTAAAATATTGGTCCATACATTCATATGGATCATCAGTAGCAAGCCTTCTTTCTTCTACAGTTAGATATGGTTTCAGTGTAACCTCGAAGTTTTGCCCTTTAAGAGCAGATTTAATAGTGCAAGACATCTCAGTTATTTTACCCAGCATTGTAGAATTTCATTCCATTCTTTTAAGTACAGTATTTAAAAACCAAAAAGATGACTGCACTCAACCACGCTTGCTTGCTGAGAATGCGGTCTGCTCAGAAGAATCTTATTAAGTAACAGGATACCCACTCCCTTGCTGCTTTAACTTCTAGAAACAAATATCCTATGCAGATTTCAAAGGTCATTTCCCTCCAAAAACAACTCTTATCAGCAGCCTCAATGAACAATAGGAAAGGCAAATGCATTTCAGTCTTTCATAACATAGTTCATTGTACACTATAAAAATATTTTCATCTCCTGAGCATTAAGAAGATTTAAGGGAATTTCAATCCTTAAGTAAAATCCCTGAAAACAGAAAGCACAAATGCAAGCCTCACACTGCTGTTCATGTTTCTGTACTCATCAGTTATCCTGAAGTGACAGTTCTTCAGTACACAATGTTAGATAAATAATTTATCACTTATGTCCACCTGCTAGAAGCTCAGGAAAATGCAAGCAGCCCTCCAGCTTCATCAATGCTTTTGCCTCTCTCCACTAAAATTTTTGAAAGCAATTCTAGCCTTACAGAGTTAGGTATATATTACAGATTATTTAAATACAAGCTTTATTACTTTAGCAGCAAAACCAGTTTTAAAGAAGCCTAATCTGACAGTTTGCGAATAACAGAGAGCTATATGAAGCAGGACAGTAATGGTCTCAACAATAGTAGGGTCAAAAAAAAAAAACAAAAAACACCTTTGTCAGAGTACATGTATTGCCTCTGAGACAATTTTCCCAAAGAGTAAGAAGAGGCCAAATGACTTTCCAAGAGGGGAAGAAGAAAAAACAGAAAGATTTCCACTTGTCTGCCCACTGCCATACCTAAGAATTTAACGAGATTTCCCTGCATTCCCAAGTTGTAGTCTAGTTCTTAACCTCTATATAACACAGACTCACTGTCCTAACAAGTTGGCAGCTGAAAGCACTGGTGTGGGCCATAATTAAAATATTACATCCATATACAACATGAAATACAGACTATGAAATACAGTATTTATTATTTGCATAGCATCTACCAAAAAAAGCGATGAGTCAGTTACTAATATATTAGGAACTAGTCCTCAGCTGCTTTTGTAATCTTTACTACCGCAGGCTTGAATTACTCAATGTAAGAATCTGAAAGCTAAGGGAGTGTAAATTAGAAATGCAAATTCATTGCCTAACTTGCTCTCATAGCGAGCATCACACATTACAGATCTGCAGTGATACAACATGACAGACGTCACAAAACAGATCTAGAACAATTTATTATCTTTAAATCACTCATTGAATGTTAAGCAAAGGAAGACGATTTATAACTTTCTTCTATGTTTTAATATTTCATCACTCTAGCCTTTAAGATAGACACTACTTTTGTCTTTCTACCTCAAAGCGTTGCTTTCTTCATATGCCTTTGCACCATTTCTGGATACAATATGGGTATGGATGTGATAGGACCTATGATAGGGCTATTGGTTAGGATTAATCTTACAGATGTTACTGTAAGAAGGCAAAAGCCTCTAGTTAGATTATTCTAGCTCTCGTTCTCTTTCATGCTCCCTATACTCCCTTGCCACTAAAAAGAAAAAAACAAGCATTACAAAAATCTCACCCCAACATCTCAAAATAAAAGGAAAAAAAACCAAAACCCAACAAAAAACAATTCCAAAACATACAGCTAGACAGTCAAGAGAATATACTGCAAAACTATTTTAACAGCCTCGAGTCACACCAGAAAGGACCCTGGCCACTACTCTCCATGCTGATTATGGGAAAGAGCAACTAAAGATCAACTCTGAATATGCTATACTCTTGTTAGCACACACTTGATCACTAAAACTGGCATCGTGCTCAGATTAAGACTAGGATTTCAAATTCCATTGAGCAACATTACCCACTTTTACAAAGAAAAAAAATAGAAAAAGAGAGTAGGCATAACTGTACATCATGCATCTACATATTCTGAACAACCATTGCTAAGAGAACACTTACTCCACGCTGATAAGATACACATTTGTTATATCTCTTATTCTCTTTAGAACATCATAAGATGTAACCCCAAAATCGTCAGCATTTGCTACAGTTCTAATGTATCTAGTTACTGAAACAAGTCACTCACTAATCATAAGGCTTTCTTCATAAAAAGCATAAGTTTCCTAAGTACCCAACTACAACTGAAGCCCAGCTGGTAATGCAACAATAGTTCTTTACAAAATCTTTACTTCTGGAAGTTTAACAGCCTTCTGTTTTATGAAATAAGAATTTAATTATGATACCTCATGCATCTGTATGGCCCAACACCTGGGAACAGTTTTAATCACCTCTAAGAAAGGGGAAAGAATTTTAAAGACTTGTGGTGAGACAGAGGCTTTTCATATACAAGGACAGCATTGTGTAACTGCAAGATAAGATATAGGAAACGGCAAACAAATCCATGGCAGATGAGGAAGCAAGCTTCACCAGTTCTGATATTATGGAACTACCTGTTACAGAACAAGAGTAAGAATTACAAAAGTTCCATTCAACAGAGTTTTAACAATGCGTTTCTTGTTTTACGTTCTCCATCCATTACATACTTTCAGTCACACAGTATCAACTGCATTGTTCTTGTGTTCAAAGTCTTTAGGAGATTTCAGTCTGGATGACACACATTTAACCACAGCATACTAACATGTTTTGGTTTTGTCTGCAGCATAGGAAAATGTTCCAACATGAAGTCTGAAATACTGTCACTGTTACCAGGTTTGAAGCAGAAAATCCACACTGACAGAGCAGCTTAACCTTTGGTCTTGGCACCTGAGTAGTAATGAAGTGCTATGGAAGGTTATGTGTTCCCCCAACAAAATTAAAAAAAAAAGAAAAAAGAAAAAAGAAAAAAAGGTTTATTTACATTTTACTGGCACTGCAAAATCCTTAAAATAAATTGGCTTATTGTAGCTCAGGCTATTGTGTAAACTCTAAACAAGCTTGAATTTACACTTAAAGACAAACTGTAAATTTATTTCAGAGCCATAGGACATGGAAGCTAAAATGGTAGCAAATACATGCTGCAATTTGAGCTTATTTTACTGTTGATCTAGTGTCTTTCTCTAGCGAGAAATTAAGAAATCTCAGTTTCACTACATTTCATTCTATAACACAAACTGTTTGAATGACCTCTTGTGGTGCTATTCAGTATTGCTATCCTCTGCAATTATAATACTATTTATATTTACTGCCAGTTCACAACACCAACATAGAATTCAACTATTATTTAAAGTGAGACTCAAATAATTTGGCTATGACTGTAGCTGTACTGTGGTTTAAAGAGAAACTGAGATTAGAAGTCATTTATTTCCTTTTCAACCACTCCCAATTTTTCAATCTGAAAAACAAACATACTACCCAAAAAGTAAACTTGATAGTTTTAAAGTATAGACAGCAGAGATGTGAGGAAAACTACAGTAACTATAATATCCTGTAAGGCTGAGAGCCACAGAGAAGAACAAGACCGGTTCCAGTCTGACCAGCAACATAATTTAACTCATTCAGTGATTGCTTTGCCACTAGTTTCTCAAAGCACTTGCCACCTGGATGGTATAGGTACAGTCTCATTGTTCTCAGTAAGGAAACATATAGAACAATGTAAAGTTAAAACTGAATAAAGCATCTTCACAGTTCCCTGTCATGACAAACTGAGTACCTGCAGAATGCTTGAGCAACGAAGTGTATGGATACCTGTAAGTTGCTGCTACCACCACCGTCAGTGCAGACATGTAGACAACCTACATTTCAAAAGCTCTAACCAGATGGCAGGCTGTATGACAACCAGTTTGAAACTCTTTCTGGAGAGGACTGTAATTCAATCTAAGATTATCTATTGTCAATAGAATAGTTACAGACACTACTTCAACTAGCAACAAGAAAGGTCATCTAAAAGCATGAAAAGCACCAATCTTGCAAACCCACTGCATACGACCTCTTATTATAGTGCGCACACCTCCGATGCTGCAGGGAAGCTTGTCTGAGAAAAAGTCTTCCTTGGTGGCAGAGATTAACTTTCTGAAGGCTGAAAAAGTGGCATCTGAGGTGCTGCTGCCACTTAAGTGGTTGTGTCAATTTACAGTCTGTCTTGAGGCCAGAAGTCAGAATGCGCAGACATTTGTTGATCGCTTTGCAAGCATTTGATAGTTGTGAAGGGATGATAGGAGAGTGAGAAGCAGGAAGTATTTCCAGCTTTCCGGAAAATGGTGGGAAGAGGCTTCTTTTAAAAGACACCACCACAAAGGTGGTGCTGTCACTGCCAGAACCTACAACAGTGTTAATGTATTTACATATATGTCCACAATATTTCAGAAACACTATTAAAGAGCATTGAATGCTCTTCATCTTCTAGCAGGATGCTAAGGAAATCTTTATATACAAAATAATTCAGTTTTTCCTCAAAGTAAGGAAACTAACACAAGGTGGCATAGACAAGGACAGTTTTCAGAAAAGCAGAACTATGAAAATCCAGAATTTCTTACAACTGTTAGCCTTACGTTACAACAGTGTTACAGAAATGTATTGTTAATCTCATTCAGGATGTAGATCATAGCAAGTGTCTAGGACAAATATATGACAACATAATAAAGATGCAGAAACGACTGGGAAGACCTCAAACTACAAAACTTGCCTTTCCGAGAAACAAAAAAGCCTCAAAAAACTTTTCATGACTACATTACAGAGAATCACAGTAAATCAACATCTCATTGCTTGCATCCTCATACGTGCCAAGTGCATGGCAGTGAGAATATATTCATTGTGTGTCACTTCTCCAGATGGAATTCATCAGATCTGATGGGAAGTGCTCTGCAATAGTTCACCCATGTTTATATACTGCATTTAGTTCCTATCCTGGTACTGATTTTACCTTGTAGAGTCACCAGTTCACCCAAACCATTCATCTTTGCTGGTTTGTACATCCTACCAAAACTGGCATATTAACATATTAGTGGGCATAGCGCCACCGTAACAGATGGGGAAGGAAAGTAGTTGTGCCAATGAGCTAGCAGATGCATCAAGTTTGAATATTAGGTCTGGAGTCTCCTCCAAGAATTTCACAAATGGCAGTCTATGTACAAGCTTTCCATGACCGGTTGAACAGGATATGCCAAGGCAAAACTAGATCAATTTACGACTCTAAGAACATTTCTGGCAGCTGTTGAAAGCAAGTTTTTAAGCTCTGATGAATTTGGAAAAGTCTTCTGCACAGAGAATTGGGGAATGGGTATCTTAATGAAATCACCACCTTAGATCAGCTCCCTGCAAAACAGCCTTGCAAATCTCAGGAAAAAAAAAAAAAAAAAAAAAAAGGGTTTGCAGCTCTACGGAGTTTTCTGATGAATAGCTCAACAAAATGCATAAGCCAGATCTGGAGGAAAAAAAAAAGCCTAATAAATTACAAATGTATTTTGCTTGGCAGGAACACAGTTTAAAGATGCAAATCAGTAAAGCTGAAAATGCGTGTTATAAATGTTGCCATCTGCTTCAATACTGTACTTATCAATTGATGATATCTACTGACATTACTCATGTGGTTGACCTGTAAGTTCTTACATTTCGTTTAGATACAGCAATAGCTAGTTTTACTCCTGAAATTGTATCATTTCCAGTAATAAAACATTATTATATTTTAATACTACCTGCAAGTACATTTTGCTTAAAATGCAATTAATATGGATGAAAATCCTCTGTCCACCTGCAATTAACTGTAGATAATAACAGCTGCACTGTAATGTACACAATTAATGTGGATTCTGTGTTACTAATTATCTCTACAAGTTTTCTTAAATGTTGGATGGTGGTTAGACTTTTAATCCCTCTAAATAGAGCAATAATACATATTGTAACTACAAAAATATCCTGTTAACTTAGGTAATGTGCATAACGGTATCTCTCTACACTATACAGGTTATTTTGACAGTCTCCCAAGTAGGTAGTGCTAATTTCACGTATTCCATCAATCTACACCATGGAGAAATAACTTGAGGTCCACAGGCTAGACTCAGCTTGTCCATAAGACTTACATGACTCCTTGGCTCTTAATCTTCCTCCGAAAACTTCTGTTATAGGCAGAGACCTGTCTGCAAGCCACTTCCATTATTCCAGTGGCCCACAACCCGACCCTTTTTTTTAATTTTTCAAACACGTGGGGCATGTGAGTGACATACATCTGAAGCACCTGGAGTGACCTATGTCTGGAACATAACCAGTTCAGAGACAGGTGTCAGACCACCTACCTGGGCACACAAATAAATTCCTAAAATGTAACTATACAAGTTGTATAAAGGAACAAAGGAATACCATACATGTCAGCTCATGTGACAAGAACGACAGAGTGGGAGGGGAAGGAGAGGAACAGGAATCTCCAGCCACGCAGTAGTGTCCATTCCACACAAGAAAGTTTAGACTGACTTATCTCTGGTACGTAATATTCTTTATTCAGTTATTGAGACATTTAACAGAACAAACACAAAGTTTCCATCCTCTGAACACAAGATCCACCTCTGACATATTTGAAGTGATCTAATTAACCAAAAGGCTTTTTAAAAGCAATACATACCAAATAGGCAAGTTACACTTGTCTCCTTAGTGAGGATGCAATACTCAAAGAAAAAAAACTATCCCCAGTCTCCTGTATCTGTTGTGAAATCTCTTATTCAAGAACAGTTTAAGTTTAGTCATAAATGGTAAGAAAACAATTTCTTAGGTATATGTTACTTGATTATAATTATTATATAACAGAGTTTAGAAAAACCTCCTCCTTTCCTCACTCGTTTTGTCCTGAACATTTACATTCACCTGATACAAGCACGCTAAACTTGTATTTTTATCATCTCTATTTTTTTTTTCCACTGCATTGGATGCATACCATATATTAACTAATAAGAAACAAAATATTTGCACATGGTACAGGCAACCTATCGCACCTTCTTTGTATTAAGGTAGCTGTTTATTTCAACAATTATTTCATCTTTATTGATCTTCTAACAGTCAAACTTTCCACTTATTCAGGTTTAAGATGTTACCATGACAGAAGTTTTGAGACACTGAGATATTTTCAGTACTGACAATACGTGTCACAACCAAGCTACAAGAACACGTCAAGAAAATAATATGTTCATTAACCGAATTGAAGATTCTATTTGTAATTGAAAGTTAATGAATAAATTGTACAATTGCTAAAGGTAAAAAAGGCAACTTTAGGAGAAGAATAAGACACAAGGGCTTTTGACACCAAGGGATGCTCAGAAATTTTAGATTAAAAGTACTTCAGATGAGTATTTCTACTGAGATACTAAAAAGAAAACAGGACAAATAATTTACATTAGGTCAACTTTAGACTTCAACTTTAACTCTACTGATACTCATTGGTTCCTCTGTGTGCAACTTGTCATAGGCCATTCCATATAACAAATGCTGTGACACTGAGGACTGTCTATCCTAATAAACAATTTAGAATCACAGAATCATTGGGGGTGGCAGGGACCTTCAAAGGTCATCTGGTGACCATCCCACTACCCCCACACTTTAATATGTGAGATGCAAAGACACATCTTGCACTCCTCTGTATGGCCAGTTGGGAGGAATCAGGTTTGCCCTGTCTAGAGAACACAAAACCAAACCACCAAAACCTATGACGTCTTCCATCTGGGCTACAGTCTCTGTTCTAAGATCTCCATTTCAGCTTTAAGGAAAGGAAATTTTGTTTGCTTATCGTAAGGAGGTTTTGGGCTATTACCAGTGTGGACTACATGACATACATGCTATATGCTTGATAAATTACTACTGCATTCTCCAAACAGACTGCAACACAGTTTGCTTTTCTAACAACAACCCTCACTTGCAGTCTAGTGGCTTCATGGTACACAAATTTCACTATCTTCCCCCGCAGTGTCTGTTCCTCAACTACCCAACTAATACTGAGAGCTTACCCATACATGTTTGAATCATGGATTACTTTCTATATCAACAAGAACTTGTTTATCAGCTACAAAACACCACAGAGATCAATGCCTGCTTTTCTCTTGAGCCCTTCCTTTAGGGGACAGATCTTCCCTGCCCTCCTGTAAGAGTAAGCTTGAGGTAGCAATTAATTAATAAGGCACGCATACGTATCATAAGCTATTCTGGTTCTTCCATATTGAAAGACATGGAAGACAATCATATACATACATCTGAGGACCCCAGAGTTACATTTGTCCCCAACCACTGGGCAGCCTCAAGTAGAATTAGTCACTTCAGCTTCTGCATCTCATGAAACAGAGTGCTATACTTCACCTGCAAAACAGATTTAAGTCTAAGATTAAATGAGGTATAGAGAGAACTATGGCCATGACCAATGATAGAGGTATCGTCCGCTGTGGAAAAGAAGCAGCAAAACAATGGTTAAAAAATAAAGTGCAAAGTTGTTGCTACAGAAGGGGACAGGAAAAGAAAAGTACAAACAACATAAATCAGCTACAACACACAAGTCAGCAGAAGGGCATCCATGCTAGAGCAACAAAAATTTTAAATGAAACAGAATGAAAAAAAAAACCACAAAGTATTTAGTGGAATAGCAAGGGAAGAGAAATGTGACTTGTCTAGCAAACTGAGGAGGCCTATCAGCTGCTGTCTTATGGAGCTAAGCATCAGAGTGACAGTGGCTTCACACTGTCGTGATTTACTTTGGTGTGGCACAAAAATAAACACATCAGTTGAGGTTTCTAGAGCATGGATGCTCTCTTTGTGCAGAACAATCAAACTGAAGAAGAAGTGATTGATTTTCTAATGTACATGAGACCTTAGTTTATGGCGCTTTTTATTGGTTGCTCTCAGAATAGATTTCCAATTTGTTGTAGGATACAATTCAAGCTTAGCAAACCTCCTGATCCTTCAATTTAGACACCTCCCCCCCCCAATTCACTTTTCCTTCAAGAAGCTGAAGGCTTTCTGTGTGAGTGCACGTCAGCTTCTTTTTTTTTTCCTCCTCCATTTCCTCATTTTGACTTCTGACCAAGACACAAACACTGTTAACACCCACTTCAAGATCGTCACCTTGCCATGATCAACTACAGTTCCAACTACAACTCACACAAATACTTCTAAGTAGGTGCTTGCTTTGTTTTTAAATATATTTCAATGCAAAATTAAATTAACACCACTGTGATTAGCTATCAGAACGGAAAAAAACATGACAAACAATAAACCAACATAAAAACTTTAAAGATTACCCGTTCTGCTATGAACACCTTAAAGGTAAGGAAGCGAACTATTCCACGCAGTGCCACGGCTGCCTGGAGCTGCCCCCGCCCGGGAGAAGCCCTGAGGCCGCCCCCCGCCGCCCGACCCCCGCGCCCAAGAGCGGGGTCCCGCCAGCCCAGCACTGCCCTAACGCCGACGGAATAGGCCACCACTCACCCGCCCAACAACCCCGAGGGCCGGGCCCGGGCCCGGGCCCAGGCCGCCGCTGCCCGGCCCCCTTACTTTTTGGTGTCGCTGCTGAAGAGCCCGAAGGCCGCGGGGGCCGAAGGGGTGGTCGTGGGCGTCGCCTCCTGGGCCAGCTCGGCCGCCGCCGCCTCTCCCCCCTGCTCACTGTAGCTGAGCCCGTTGCCGGACATGCCGCCGCCGCGCCCCGCCCGCTCCGCCAAACTTACCGGTGCGGCACACCCCGACCCCCGCCCCCCCGGAAGCGGCGGGCACGCGCCAGCACGGAGGGGCGGGCGGGTCACGTGGCGGGAGGCGTGGCCACCGGCCGGGGCGGAACTCGCTTTCCCCGGCCGGGCTGCTGTTGCCACGGCACCGCGGCCCGGGCCGGTGACGCGAGAGGGGTGCGAGGCGCCGGCAAGGCCCCGCCGTTGCCGCTGCCCTCCCGGCCGCCGGCGGGGCCCGGGCCGGTGTCGCGGTGCAGCGGGCTTCCCCGCCCGGGACCGGGCGAGCGAGTCCCGCGGAGCCCAGCCTCGCTCGGCGTCCCTCCGGGGGAGCTCCGGGAGGAGCTTGTGGCTCCGTGCCCCGCTGCCAGCGCCCGGCTGCAGCGGCCAGGCTGCGACAGCAGCCCCAGAGCCTGGCTTGCCCTGAGGCAGAGATACCCAGGCTGCTTGGGTGGCAAGCTTTGCTTCCCAGCCCCCCCCCCGTGCCTTGGGCACAGCCGTTTAAAATACAAAGTATGGCCTATAGCATCAGCTCGTTTGTTGCTTCTAGTAATCCATATTGCAAATTTACTTGTTTCCCAGTAAATGTCAGTACCTCACGCTAACCTCCACGCTCACTATTACATAGTAGTGTGGTAGCCTAGACTAACAGTAGAATTTTACATATAGGAGGCCATAAAATGTAAAAGGATCATTAGAAGTTGTCTGAGGAAAGTTTCTCCTAACTTCTTTTTGCAATCTCATTTTCCTGTGTGCATCTTTCTCCCCTCCCCTCAGTGTCTGAGGAACAATCTGTGTTCATTAAAATGCCCTTCCACCCGTCTCCTGACACACCTTATATTAGTGGAGTCCAACCTTTTCATCCCGAGAACTGAACTCATTTCCAAAAAGTTACAGTTCACAATCAATACTTTATATCTTCAGAGAAAAAAAAAAGGCGGAAAAAAATGGGTTGTCATAATATTTTTTTCTGAAGCAGCTTTATGACTTGCTTCTCTTTCAGCAACTTGTACATTTCTGATTGAAACTGAGTCATTACCAAGCAAATCAATTTGACAAATAGAGTTACCAATACACAATTGTTCTGGTTTTGTTAGTGAGGGGGGGCCTAAGGTGGTAGCTTCTGTAGGAAACTGCTAGAAGTCGCTCCCCTTTGTCCAGTGGACTCGGCCGGGCCTAGGGCGGACCCGCTGCTGGCCAAGACCGAGCCAATTGGTAGCAGAATGTCCCGTGATAACGCCTCTGCAATAACGTATTTAAGTAGGGGAAAACAGGAAAAAGAGGAGGAGAAGATGTGAAGCAGCTGAGCGGGGGGCAGAGAGGGGGAGGCGCGAGCCTCATGGGCCTTGCAGGCCTCACTCTCTGGCCTCCTGCCGGGCAGCCATATGGCACAACTCGGCCCGGCCTGGCTGCAAGAAGTGGAGAGGAGATGAGAAGTGAATAAGATGTAAAAAGGATCCTGAGAGGCGTCTGCCAGCCTGTTGTGAGGAATGGCTGCAGACACCAAGGTCAGTGAAGAAGGAGGGGGAGGAGTAATGTGGCTCCTGGCCAAGATTCCTCTGCAACTCGTGGTGAAGACCATGGTGGAGCGGGTTGTCCCCCTGCAGCCCATGGAGGTCCACGGAGGGGCAGAGATCCACCTGCAGCCCGTGGAGGACCCCACGCCAGAGCAGGTGGAGGCCTGAAGGAGGCTGTGGCCCGTGGAGGGCCCACTGGGACAGCTGTTCTAGAGGGACTGCACCCCGTGGAAGAGATGACCCACGCCGGAGCAGTTTCACGAAGGACTGTGGCCCGTGGGAGGGAGCCCACGCTGGAGCAGAGGAGGAATATGAGGAGTTCTTCCCCTGACGATGATACAGCGGCGTAAAACAACGCGTGATGAACTGACCGCGACCCCCATTCCCTTTTCCCCCCCCGTGCCGCTCGGGAGGGGAAGGTAGTAGAGATAATGTTAAGCCCGGGAAGAGGGAGGGGTGGGGGGAGGTTATCTTGTTCCCTGTCTCATTCTCCTGCTAATTTTAGAAAATAAATGAATAGTTTTCCCCAAGTCGAGTCTGTTTTGCCCGTGACGGTAACTTTAAGGATTTCTCCCCGTCCTTATCTCAAACCTTGAGCCGTTTTTCTTATATCATCTCCCCCTGTTCTCTTGGAGGGTGGGGGGAGCGGGAGAGAGACTGCGTAGTCTGGTCCCGATCGGGGCTGAACTACGACAACAATTTATTAAGAGTACAGGGTTGCTATAAGAGCAGTTGTCCTCAATAGTTGCCTTCTACGGATGCCTACACTTTGTTTTGCTTCATGATCTCTCACAACTTTTTTTTTCTTTGCAGCTCTTTCTGTCTCTTGAAAGTCATGGCTTCCAGTGTAAAAGTCCCTATGTGAATATTCTTGACCATTGCCATTTTATCTGTTGGCTCTTTAGACATCCAATTTTGTCTTGCCCTTTACAGTAACAGCCATCATAGTTTTCTTTCCATGTAAATGGAAATATCTTGTTATAACTACCATAAACTGTCACAGTAACTGTTGATACTCTTCCAGCAACATGACTTGAGGTCGACACTCTGAATCATACTAAGGCAGACAGCATTCTACATACCTGGTTTTAAAGGTTAAAAAAAACCAGAGTAGACTGCTGGAGAATTGGGTCCAAACCACACAAAATGGACACTTACTTCTCTCCTAAAAATTGAAGATGTTGCTCTGATCTACAGAGAGATGTGAGAATTCCTATCAGCAGTCCCTAGAAACTGTCTCTCTGTTGTTCCAACAATGCATTAATTTCAAACAGTAATGCTGACAGCACTTGAACTTTGGTCTCAAACACAGTTATGCTTACATGAAGGGGCCCCTGGCTTACATCTTTTATTTGTGTATAAGTCATACACAGTGTAGGAAGGGGTAACCTATGTTAGGCCAAGTCCATAGTTTGTCAGGTAGATGAGTTCTAGTTTCTTTTAAGATTGCCTTCCTGTTCTACGAAGCAGGAGGTTTAAACTGCTTGTTTCTTTGTATAAATCTGTAAAATAAGTATTTACTCTTAGTAAGTGCAACAAACAAATTCTTTTATTATTGTGTATATCACTTTAAAAGTAATCCTTGAGGAAGTACTAGAAGAATAAGAGAACAGTAGACTCATAGAATATTTCAGAGAAATTTGTGTGAGTACAAACATGGGGGAAAGCAGACAAATGGGCTATTGAGGTGGATGATCATGGGACTGTGATACGAGAAAAGGAGCAGATAATAACAGTGAAGCAGAGCTTGGAAGGGCCTTGAAATTGAGAACAGAAAGCAAATATTTTATGAAGATTTATTAAGTATCATTAAACAGTCCCACCCAGAATGCTAGCTATAAATTCTTGCTATCAGTTCTCACTATCTAGTTTTAGCCTGAAATATGCCATGACTCTTCAATGAATAGCCTTTTCCTGGCCGTAGTAAGTCTTGAAAATCACCAAGCAGTGATAAGGTATTTGCACATTGAATTTATGCCTGTACAAATGGACATCAAAATCAGTGAATTATGAAACATAACATACTACCAAATCTTAATTCTCCACTTTCCTTAATTGATTACAGTATTATGTATTTCAAGTTTCTGTGCAGCATAAGAAAAGTAACAGACAAGGCTTAACACAGGGAACAAAAAAGGCTTTTGGTTCCCAGTTTTCCACTCATCATGTTTCGTTCTGATGATGATTCAAACCATCTTCGCAATTGCCACTTATACAGTATATGGGAAGTAGCACAGTTTCTTCTCTTCCATTCATAGATGTAAACAGCTATATAATATGTGATGTATGGACACAGCTTTTAGAAATTAATTGCACTGAGCAGTAACTTCCAAGGCTCTACAGAAGGGTATTCATATGGATATTATTCATATGGATAAATACATATGTGTTTTCATCAAAATTCCTACATTTTATATACATATGCATTAAAGAGAAAAAAAGATTTGTGTTACTCAACAAACTGCAATTTTGTAATTCACAGAAATGCTGACCTTGTTTAGCTTTCTGAAACATTTACTGAAGTTATTTTGCAATGTTTTTTTGCATCCATTTTGTTTTTTTTTTTTTAAGCTGAGCTGAGGTGCCATATGCTTATTTGGTGCCCTCTTGTGGCTCAGATTATTAATATCTTCTTTGTCATGAAAAAGGTGATGCATTGGTAAGGAAACTAATTTTAAATGGAATTCAAGCTCTGTATAACAGAATTGTCCAGCAATTAAATGCTTTGCTCATATTATCTACATTGGTGATAGTTTCTGGTATACTTAAAGTGTGCTGGTATTGCAGAGCCTACACAACTGTGGAAGAGTTTTGACTTAATTTTTTTTAGTAAATATAATTGAAAGATAAGTAATGATACAATACAAACTTCTGAATATTAAGATTTTTCATTCAGTAATTATTTAGAAATCTGATATATAATGACTTACTGTAAAATTAAGCACCGAGAACTCATTCCCTAGCCTGGAATAATGGACTTTCTGTCTGAGTCATAAACTCAGATGCTAGTATTCCTGAGTAGTTCAGAAAAACTCTTTTGCAAATGAGAAAACTAATAGGTCTGAAAGAACCTCTGATCTGCCTATCTCCAGTTGAACCTAGACTGGGACTGTAATAATACCAAACCAATGTTCTTTCAAAAGTACATATTCTCCTTTCCTTCTTATCAGAATGGCTACCATTTTATCCACAGGAGCTGCTCACATATGCGCTGTTGAAACCAGGAGACTCCAAATTCTCTTTTGTTCCTACAGCTCTTCTATAAGCTCTAAAATTATACAATATGTGTCTTCTGGCTTCATCAATGAATAGTCCTTCGAATGGTTATGAAGATTTTGGTTAAATGATGAACAGGAAAAGTAGAAAGCAGAAAGAAAAAATGTAGAACAAAAAAAAGAGAAAGTGTTTGAAAACTAAAACAATTCTTCAGTTATATGAGTTCTTTGTAATTTCTTCAAGCATAAAAATGCAAAAGAGGTATTACTAGAAGCAGAATTATAACTTTCATGTATATATAAAATTAGATTTTACTTTTAGGTAGAGAATATATTGGAATTTAAAATATTAAGATTATACTCAAAACTATGACAGAAATACAAAAATCTCCAAATATAAATAAAACTAATGGAATAAGTACTTTTATACTCTTGTACTGATACTATACCTGGTGTGTTTAATGATCACTAAAATCCATGTAAGATCCAAGGTGAATTAGTCTTCAAAACTTTCACTATAATTGAAAAGATTATTTGTTAATTCTTCATGATTTAATCTTACCAGATATTTAAATATCATACCATCAAATACCATATCAAAATAGGAAAGCTAAATTAACTTGCAACAAATTCTCAGTCATACGTAATGCTCACAGAAACAAAGTAATTAGTTTAAAATGTTCAAAACAGTGTTCAAATGTCTACTGCACTGGATCCTAATTTTAAAAAATACACATTCCAATAGAACAAGAAAATTTCTTGTATTTCAGAGGATTTATCTTAACTAGAAGAAGAAATTCAAGGTGTGGTTCTCTCAAATACCCCAGCTAGTCACAATTACCCTTCTAATGCAGTTGCAAGTTACAGATTTGCTCTTGATCTGCCTTGCTTATGTCAAGTCTAGTTTTCCCCTAGATTTTTTGGAATACCAACTATAGGCATGAGTTTGCCCATTTATCTTCTGCTTTTCTTAATCTAGCCAAGCACAGGGTCTAGCTAAGTTAGAATGAAATATTTAATTGCTTTAAGCAATGCAACTTAAATAACTATTTAAAACCTTGTGCCTACGTAAACAATTTGTACTGTAACGTATCTGGCTGGATAAGGTTACAGGGTTGAGGTGAGCTCCAGGCTTCTTCAGGGATTGGCCTTAATCGACAGAATAAAACAGAGGTTTTTCTTCCCTTACTAGTATTTCACAGTTTTCTAGTTACAGTTTGTAAGCTAGCACATTTATGTAAATATTTTTTTAAGCTAGTTTAGATTAAAGGCTTTAAGAAGGAAGTACATGTACGTGGTTCATGTGTTTATTATAACATCTCTTCTTTATTATGCTGCCTCCTAGCCATTATCTAGAAACTCCACTGAGTTAGGCTGCCTCTGAAATACATGCCTTGACTGTTGGAAATAGTCCAACTGTTTTACTGAGTCCTGAATTTTAAAAGAAAATCCAGCTGCACTTACTAAGGTCTTCAACCTTCATGTTTCTTGTGCACCTGCACATCTTCCATGTTCTACCTTCAAACTGTGCTAGAACAGATAATACAGGTTTGCATTCATGTTTCTTCCCTGCTGGTACAGCAAGTGGCAGAAATAAAGGGAAGAATATTCATCGAAAGAATGGCAGGATAATTAGATCTCGGAGTGCGTCTGTATCTTCCATTCAACATACAGAAATATACATCTGTCCCACAGGACCTCTGTGCAGTTCCTGAGTATTGAATTCAGTTTACTGCTGAGTATACAGCAGCTACAATACATACAACAATAAAAAAATACATTAGGCAAATTTGAGCAATCGGTCTACAAGCAGGAAGAAGGCTAGATGTAAGCACATTGTGACTTCTTTGGCAAGGGGTCAACTATGCATGAGTCCCAGTATAGATTACAGTAGTATGGGAACAGATTATACTGATGTTGAATGAATATAGCATCCAAATACTCTCCACTGTAGCTGGAACACCATGTCCCTCAAACATACCACCTTCTTACGGCCGCAGTACTCAGCATGTATCCTGTCCCACAGGGTGAGAAAAAAGTATCCAACAAAAAAGTCCCTGTCCAAGGAGATTTAACTTTTTTTCTAGCATTTTTGTGGAATTTGAGGAGACAAACTGATTAGACAGTAATGGAAGCAGACCCATAATGTAAAAATAAAATATAAAGTGGAGCCTGGAATTAAATAATAGAGAAAAAGAGAAAGCTCTTCTTAGAAAGGAGAATGAACAAAAATGAGAAATGAAGGCTCAGAAAAACATGATGGCTCTTTCAGGTGGTAGTGGTCACAGAAGACAAAATTCTTCACCAGAAGAATGTAATAGGATTTGGGGGAGAAACAAAGTGAGAAAATAAAGGCATGATGCCAAGAAATGGTTACTCCTCACATTTTCCTAAGGGTGAAACACTTACCTTAATTATCCTACTGGATTTTTTTAAATGTATGATAATTTATAAATGTTTTCTAGAAAGAACATAATGAACTGGCTGAGAATCAGATCTGTAAGCAATTGCTACACTGAAGTGCACTTGTATCTGAAAGAGGTGAAAAGGCCAGTAAATTATTTTCCTGGCAGATTAAGAATGAGGAAGTTGAAAGATTTATCTTGGAAATAATGCTGGATATACAGAGAGTAAAAAACCAGCTCTTTTTTATCAGAGACTCCGCTTGCAGTCATACCTGAGTAGTGACCATTCCTAACCTGGAAGTCCAAAGGCCATGGAAATGTGTTCTTGTTAAGCAGTATTGCTGGCTTCTCTTGGAATGAAGTAAGGCTTTCTCCACACCCTGCAATTGCGATTCTAAAGCTAGCTCACTTACCTAGTTAATTAAATCTGAACGTTTTTTTCTGTAATGAACTGTTTTCTCTCAGACAAGATGTATGTTCTGTTTCTCAAAAAAAAATGTAGGGACTCCAAAGGAAAGAGAATTTATATGAAAATTCTTCTTTAAAAATAAAATTATTTTTAGAAATTTTATAATTATAATAATTATATTTATTTTAATTACATTTATTTAATATAACCACAATTATATTTATAACTATGATCATATAATGATATTAAATTGAAAATATTAATTTCTAAATTAAAAATAAAAACTGTACACAAAAATGATTGTTAAAATATCAGACTGTGTCTCCCATATTTATTCTTTTTACTGATCAGGCATCTTATTCCACTTATTCAATGCTACTGTATCACTGTAACATATGTCATTTTTTTCATAATTCTAAGAAGGAACTTTCTTAAAAGTTATGTGAAGAAAAGTAGATTTATCTTATTTATTATTTCAAAGACTAAAATAAAAGAAATATAGTGCATATTTATAAACTCTTATTGTTAAAGCGATTCTGCATGTGAATTTACAACCCTTTTTTATAATCTGGCTGCATTTAAAATACAGAATATTTGTAGTCAGTCCTGGTCAGTACATCCCATGATGTACTTAACAAAACTTGAAATGATACAGAGTGATTGAGATAAAGAATGACTTACATATGAGACAAATAAACCAAATAGGCTTGAATTCTGCAGCCTAGAAAAGAGATATTTGATAGAGATCTCTGTTTTCTGAGAAAGCCCTATAAAGTCATGGATTGCACAGAGAACATGACTCATTTTCTCATCTGCTAGGGGGCATCAAATGAAAACAGTAGATTGTAGGTCCAAAACAAAGGGTCTTTTTTTTTTCTTTTCCTACAGCACAACTGAACTGTGGATTTTAATAGTTGCCATGGGATATTGTTGATGGCAAATGTTTTCATGACTTCAAAGAACAAGAAGACAAATTAATGGAAGAAAATGTTATTAAACACAAAGATAACATCTCTGGCTCAGGAAGTTCCTGAACCACGGGTTTATTACAGAGAATTACCATTACGTACTCTCCTTGTTCTGATACCCTTCCATACGAATCTGGTACTAGTCACACTTAAATATAAGTATTGGGGGCTAGATAGACCTTTGCAGGTGCAACTGTTCTTATGTGATATATTTCAGTTCACTATTCCTAAAGCAGCTACATAAATGTGTGGATATCCTGCTGTACTATAACACAGTTCAGCAGCTGAAAAATAAAAAAATACAAGGGATAAGCCAAGTTTGTACAAACCACTCAGAAGAGCTGCAGAAGAAGAGCTTTAGTGAGGCTTCCTGTTTTATTTGAGAGAAAAACAGAAACATCCTTTGGTTTCAATGTTATTTATTTCCTCAGGTCTTGTTTTCCATTTCTGCCTTTGAAGTTGTGAAAGAAAATTTGTGTTCACTCCTGCCAAACCACTGTGATTAGTCTTCAAAAATGCTTAATGTTCATAGGGCTATTTATCTTTAAAATGTACTTGAGATGTTATATCTAGGATGACCCATCTGTTCTGCTCTCAGGGACACCAAGTCTCAGCTTGCTGGTTGGCTGCTCCTTCCATTGTAACATTTTGGTGCTGCACGGTTATTAGATCCAGTCCTCCACAAAGCAGTTCAGTCCTTCTAATTGCTAATTGTCTAAACAGTCAATATGACTTACACAGAAATTATTTTTTTCTCTGTAGCAGTAAATTATGATCCAGGTTTTTTTTTCCTATATTCCAAGCTATGTTAGTCATTCATTTTCCTATGAAAGGAATATGAAATAAGATGATGCTGCTGAAGAGGCAAAATCCTATTTTGCCTTCTGTATCTCTTTGTTCCATAATTGAACTCAAGACAAAAGCCTTCTTACAAAAGTTCATTGGAAATGAAATAGTGTCTTTAGAGATAGGAGTATTATACAAATATCAGACAAGCAACTAGCAACTAAGAAATGCTGAAGTCCTAGACATAATGTACTTCCTTTCAAACCTTGGTAAAGTGTTTAAAGATTGGCCAGTATTTCATACAAACCTTCTGATACCATTCTCATCAGAAAAATTGCTTCTATGGCCTTTGATGTCTGCACTTTTCCTTCTTTTTATCATCAGTGATTGAGTCATGAAATGCTAGTGAAAGAAGACAACTGCATTTCCATTACCCCCTTTTTACTCATTTTTCCTCAGTGAAAGATAGTTGCTTGTTACTGGTCTGAGTTGCTACTCAATAATCAAAGCTTTTCATGTTTACTTTATTAGAAGAATAAATTGATGGGATAAGCAAAGTAATGGCCAGTATTGTACAAAAGGAGCAGCCTCTACAGGGACACACAAAAGGAGGGTCAACTATTCTGAAACTGCAAAACTCAGCATGCAGCATAGATGAACCTGGCACACTAGTCCAGATAGTGGGAGTATGGAAGTAGGATGAGGAATGCAGTTGAGACAACAGGGAACACCACACCTACGCAGTGGCCAGGGTGGTCTGCATCTGGTTCTCCTCAGCAGAGCTTTGTGTATTGGGCTTTGCTTCTGGAGCAGAAGATAACACTGGGCACTGGAGAGCACTACCCCACGCATGCACATGTTCACTTAGATGAGAGGTCAGGGGAGCCAGGAAAGATCAAAGGACCAGAGATTTCAGCCTTGATACCAAACAGCCTTAATTCTGCTTTGAGAAAAGCATTACTTTGATGCAGCTTTGTATACAATGTCCTATTCCCTGAAAATAGAGAGACAAAAACCAAACAGCAGTTTCCACCTGCACAGTTTCCAAGCCACTCTTTCAGCAAATCTAGGGCCCTAGAAGTCCTCTTTCTATATTCACTCAGGCTCTCATTCACACTTGCTCCTTCTGATGGCTGACGGCTTTCTGCCTCTTAGCTGCATTTTACCAATCTAGTTGCTTAAGTGCTTGATTTTCAAAAAGGACTTACATCTTTTTCAGCAAAAATTGATTTAAACAGGAGCAGTCCCTTTAAAGCAGGCTACTTTTACCCAAGCCCTTCCTAATGAATGGAAGTGTCTATATATTCAAGCACTCTCATTTTAACAGGTAGGCAGTTAGAAACACTGGAACAGAGTATACCAGCAAAACACTTCTAAATGGAGGCGAATTTTCAGGCTTCCTGAAACAGCAACAGCTTTCAGCCTTAAGCTAAACAGGAACTGAATAATTTGGCTGCCTAAGGACATCCCTTCTCCTATTCTTCGGACTCTTATCAATACTGCTCTTAATGTCTTCCTGTACATTGTTTGCTCTTTTGTAGTCTCTCTGAGTGACACTCAACTTCCCATATGACAGAAATGCAGAGAAAATTTCATACCAAACACTGAGAAAATCTGAGGAAGCTCTCAAAAGTATTATATATTTTTGCCTGACTGTTACTCTCCTTTGGAGAAAGGAGACAAAGAGATGACCTCTTGTTCTGATCCACTACAGCCTTTCTTACGTTCTTGTAATTGGGATTGTGACATGGAAGTAGTACATGAAAATCTCTTCTATAGCAGTAAGAGGGAAAAGTAGTATGAAAGCTGCATGGAACAGCAAATGGGAAGTCAGAAATAGAATTACCTAGAAAACACAGGTTTAGAAGAAGTGTTAGAGGAATACACAATAGAAAAACCTTCCATTATCTCCACAACACATAGGTTAAAGACACCAAATCTGATTCTCTAAAAATTTTTAGATAGTTTGCTCATTTCTACCCATATAAAGTAAATTAAAGTTTTAAGCCTCCAAGCAGCAAAATAAAAATGATATTCATCAGGCACTTTATTTTTTGCACTTGAAGTTACTTTGAGATTTTTGAAGTAAACTTAGCTTTCGCATCTAATTTAACTTAGTTGCATTAGAAATCAGTGCTTTTGAAACTTCTTTTACACGGACTGATTTCCTGGCCTAGCCCTGTCCCTGGAAGCCCACAGCCCTCATGCACCCTAATTTGTAAATCCATAGACAGAAAAGAACTGTCCATAGAATCATATTCTCTTTATGGTATAAAGAGCTTTACTAGTAGTATGAATCAGTGTCAAAGGGAAATAATATCTATTCGGTTTTATCCTACAGCTGTTAATGAAAATCAGCCTTGTCTGTGGCAGTTCCAACTTTGGGCACACGAGGTAGATGTTTTCACAGGAAACTTCCAGTGAGCACTCAACATTACTGAAAAACTCCCTGTTACACTCCAAGGTAAGTGATGATCAGGAATTGTTCATTTCCTCTTTTATGTCTTATGTAGGAATAAATCTACCAAAAGTGAAATTAATTGTAAAGACGTAATGTGGAGAACAGGGATAGCCATGAATTGACTTATAACAGACTACTGTCTGTTATTTATATTTGCCCAGGGGATCTTAGGACTTGAGAGGGGATGCAGTGTCTTGTTAACATTTTGTTGTCCAAACAAAATATTATTGTAGGCACTTACATGCAGTTATGAGACCACAGTACACACAGTGAACCGATTTTGTGGGAGATGGAGAGTACATGTCACTGGCATTCACTGAATCTGCTGATTTTTCACATGGGTTGGGACTGCTTTGTGAGTTGTTTCTTGCTCTCTGCAAGCTAAGCAACTAATGATTAAAAGGCAACAGTACCCTCTGACACTATTAAGTTTTAAATAGTTTCATGTTTACGTTATATGGTTGATTTTTTTTTTTTAATAAGAAATCACAGGGAAGAAAGACTTGAGTATATTAAAATATTTGAATTTTTAATCTTGTGAGATTTTTTCTGTTCCTAAATACCATGACAAAAATGCAACACTTCACTTGTATTTATTTTCCATAGGGACCCACACACACTTTGCTGGTTAACAGCTACCTAGCAGAAGGATTATCAATGATGATTTTTTAAAAGGCGACTATGGAAAATTTTTGTATTAATACAAACATGAGCATTGCTTTGCATCTGGACCTCAGTCAGATTATTACATTGAAAATATTACCTGAATTTTAATCTTCCAATAGTTATCTGAATATGATTTTTTATTTTTAAAAAGACAGCAGTGTAGGCTTTAAAGATACTTTTTTACAGACCTGTGTGTTACATAGAGTCACATATCCAATGTAAAAATTAACCTTTTTCCATCTACATCTCTATCATCTGAGATAACCAGTATAGTGGGGTCTGGCTTTGTGTGTATGTTCATTAGTAGATTCACTAACTTTAATGTAGTTATTTATGTGAGCAAGGATTGCTTGTATGAATAAAAGTTTCAGAAGAGGAACTTTCTTTATCATGTGTTGTGGCCTGGAAAGCTTTTGCAGGAACTGCCACCAATGACTGACTTCACATTTTTTAAAATCACCATTTCTACATGTTATCTGAAGGTTATATTTGTGTTTCAGTAAGAAAATTATTGTTTGGAGAATAATATTTACTTCAAAGGAAGTAAATGTAAGGAATTGTAAGTAATTGCTTGCCATTAATTTTCTGAAATTCTATGAATGATTTCCTTTGTTCTGTTTCATTTGTGAGACAAAACTAACTTTTCTGTGATGGAGCTTTCCAATACTTAGAGCATCAGCTTATGCAATTATTTTGTGATAATCTATGTTCACTGTGAAAATCAATCAATGCAGATTCCTGTATCCACTATACTCACTTTCTTCAGGTGTCTTCATACTGAATTGTATCTGTTCAATCTTGCTCATAGGTTTGATACTCTAAGTAGTAATCCCTGCCACAGCAGATGATCTGTAATTGCAGTCTCAGACGCCGCAAAATACTAAACAAAACAAAATTACCACTTTGTTGGTCCTTGTACCATTCATGGGCTTGTCAGCCATTCACTGTATTCCAACAGGTGTTCAGGTTGTTACAGTTGACAGTGAAGAAGAATTGATTTGAAGTAGTGTATTTGACAATACTCTCAGAAATCGCTGAGATTTTATCCTACTATTTCACATCAGTAATAGCAGGTATGTAATGTAAGTAAGTATGTAATAAAAGCGCAAATTCTGCATGAGGAAGACAGCATTGCTTCAGGTGACTCGAAAATTTTCACTACATACATTATAACACTAGGTATTTAGGTTATGTTAATTTAATAACTTTCTTCACACATATAGCATTTTTCATGTAAAATATTCACATTTGCTCGTAAATATTAAATTTGTTGTGGAATAATAACTGAAGAAAATCCCAGCTAATACAGTTTGTACTTTAAAATTAACTTCTTTCTTAAGAAACCCTTAAGATTAACAATCCAAATATATTCTGTTAATACAATGTTAATAATTCAGGAATTCAAGCAAAAAGAACAGAATGAGACAAGCTTGTACAGTGAAGCGCTATCACTGATTGCCTTGGGGTACTTCTAGAAACTCTTGTCAGCACAGACTGATTACAGACTTGGTAGGTACAGAGTCCAAACTAAGCAAAACCAGTCCAGCCTGCAGGAACTAAATGTGACTTTAAATTAACTGCCTTTCTTATCAGCCAAAAATGGCTGTTTCATGCAGAAAGACTGCAGACATACATATCCTGTCACTCAGGCAGTGAGAAGCCAGAAGCAGTGTGTCTGCAGTGCTACAGGAAAATGTATTTCAGGTCGCAGGCCGCTTCTGTGAGCACAAATCAGCTGCCACAAAGCAGTTTTGCAGTGGTTCCTTTTTTTGGCTTCACATTCTGACTGACCCACTTGACATATTTTTAGCGACAAGGTTCGGAGCACAGCTGGCATCCTGGTTCTTTACCACACAGAGCAAGAGCAGCCTAATGGAAGGCTGAATCATATGTCATCATATGATGTAACACAGTAGTACATGGAGCAATACATAAACTACAGCTTAGGAATATATAAATTCACGTCTGAATACATACGCTTGCCTATGATGTGTTGTCATAGTTCAACCCCAATCGGGACCAGACTACGCAGTCTCTCTCTCACTCCTCCCAGCCTCCAAGAGAATAGGGGCAGATGATATAAGAAGAAAACGACTCAAAGTTTGAGATAAGGACGGAGAGAAATCTTTAAAGTTACCATTACGGGCAAAACAGACTCGACTTGGGGAAAACTATTTATTTATTTCTAAAACTAGCAGGAGAATGAGACAGGGAACAAGATAACCTCCCCCCACCCCTCCCTCTTCCCAGGCTTAACATTATCTCTACTACCTTCCCGCCCCAAGCAGCGCAGGGGGCAAGAGGGAATGGGGGTTATGGTCAGTTCATCAAATGTCACTTTACGCCACTGCTTCGTTGTCGGGGGAAGAACTCCTCACATTCCTCCCCTGCTCCAGCATGGGGTCCCTCCCACAGACTACAGTCCTTCATGAACTGCTCCAGCCATAGGTCATTTTTCCACCAGGGTGCAGTCCCTCCAGAACAGCTGCCCCAGCACTGGGCCTCCACAGGCCACAGCCTCCTTCAGGCATCGGCCTGCCTCAGCATGGGGTCCTCCCTGGGCTGCAGGTGTATCTCTGCTCCTCTGTGGGCCTCCATGGGCTGCAGGGGCACAGCCTGCTCCACCATGGTCGTCACCACAGGCTGCAGGGGAATCTTGGCCAGGAGCAGCATTACTCCTCCCCCTCCTTCTGAACTGACCTTAGTGTCTGCAGCTGTTCTTCTCACAAGAAAAATTCTTCACAACAGGCTGGCAGACACCTCTCAGGATCTTTTCACATCTCATTCACATCTCATCTCCTCTCCACTCCTCGCAGCCAGGCTGGGCCGAGTTGGTCCCAGTCAGCTGCCTGGCAGGCGGCCAGAGGGTGAGGCCTACAAGGCCCACACCTCCTCCTCTCAGCCCTGCTCAGCTGCTTCACATCTTCTCTATTTTTTTTTTTCCTGTTTTCCCCTTCTTAAATACGTTATTGCAGAAGTGTTATCAGGGAACATTTGGCCACCCACTGGCTCAGCCTGGGCCAGCAGCAGGTCCGCCCTAGGCCTGGCCGAGTCCACTGAACAAAGGGGAGCAACTTCTAGCATTTTCCTACAAAACTACCACCTTAGGCCCCCTCACTAAAGAAAACCAGGACACGTGTGATTAGTTTTTGTGAAGCTTATGTGATAAATGCCAAATATAATGAGCTGTGCTTGGAAATGGCACAATTAATTTACAAACCAGGTGAGTTTGGACTTCCGAGCTGGACCTGGTTTCCTCTTTGAGTACCCAAAATGTATCAGATAAGAAGGTTAATGAAGCTTGACGAACCACTGGGAAATAATGGGATGAAGAACTGCGATCGCTACTTCAAACTCAATATCTGCCACCTTAAAATAAGATGTATGATACTTAATGCTATGCACTTTACAGGTTTAATGTTTTAGAATAACAATGGATGGGAAAAAAGCTAACCACAGCAGAACTTAGTTGAGACATTGGACATTGTTAGAGAAATATTACAGAAAAGTGCTAACCTTGAAAAAGAATTTCAACTATTAGTAAAATGTGGATGTTTTACAAACTGACTTTTGAACTATATTCTTTATATTTTTCAGAAATTTAATCTCATTAAGTGAGACGTTAGCAGTGAAAACACAATTCAACAGTGGAGTACTGCACTGACCACATAGACAGCTGTGAAAACTTAAAAAAACAGTAATTCCTCATATATATTGCTGTTTTAGCACCATGTAGACTCAAGATGTTTAATTAAATCACTTACTCACATGGCTCCAATCAGTATTTTTATCATGAAATGGAGATTTGATATGGCCTTCTACCTACTCATTCGCTTAATTAAGCTGAGCAGTAAATATTTTTTGTTGGTTTTTTTTGTTTGTTTGTTTCTTTGTTTTCTTTTAATTGTTGGCTCCATTTAAGCTATTGTCCTGCCTCCCCTCCAGAGTAATTATCTTATGGGAATTGCAGTCATTGTTCAACAACTTAGTCCTACCAGTATGGTCAGAGTACCATACACATGATTTAGACATTTGTAGAATGGGTTAATTCTAGAAAGAACTTGTGTTTCCTCATCTGATCCCCTTCATTGACCAAGTTATAGAGTATGCATTGACTCCTGTTTAAGAATCACAGAAGGTCATCTAGCCCAACCTCCTTGCAAGGAGCAAGGACATCTCCAACCAGATCAGGTTGTTCAGAGTCCCATCCAACCTGGCCCTGAATGCTTCAGGGATGGGGCATCCAACACCTATCTGGGCAACACATTCTGGTGTTCCACCACCCTCGTTGTAAAAAAAAAATAATTCCTAATATCTAATCTGAATCTATGTCCCTCTATTTTAAAACCATTACCCCTCATCCTGTCACAACAGGCCCTACTGAAGACTTTCTCCCCATCTTTCTTACAAGTCCCCTTTAGGTATTGGAAGGCTGCTATAAGGTCTCCCCAGACCCTTCTCTTCTCTGGACTGAACAGCCCCAACTCTCTCCTGTCCTCATAGGAGAGGTGCTCCAGGATTTTCAAATGAAAAGTATTCTGTTCTGTGACTACAGACTACTACAGTGATTACTATTTAGAAGAACAGTGTATCTTCACTGTATTGACAAATGATCCATTAATTTCACATGATATCTGATTACTTTTGTTAAAATTCAGTGTATTTGAACCTGAATTCATATAATTCAGCCTTAGTGTCTTTTTTTCTATTTTGTGTTCCCTATGCATATATTATTCAGCATAGGTTTAGGACTAGAATTTGTCACAGTTTTCACAGTTTTCTTAAAGAAGCCTATGTGGACAGCATGGAATAAGTAACATTTTATGCCTCATAAATACATCCTTATTTGAATTTTGTACTTTCCTCTGAGATTTTCAAGGGAGGTACTGGTAACACGATGGTCTACTTCACTAAGAGGCAGAAGGCCTGAAAACCTCCTCATTTGTGCTATCAGATCTGACCGGGAAGTGCATAAGGTTTTTTATATAGAACTGGAGAGGATTAATTAAACTGCAGCTTTCATTTGAAGAAAGGTGATGGATACTTGGATATAGGAAAAATACCACTAGAATAATTTAGGATATTTTCCGCAGGGAGAATCAAACTGTTGTCAAAATGGGGCTTGTAAAGATTTTTGGTCAACATCCCCAGTTGCTAACAGTGTTAGTAGTTCTGTGCAGAGCTAAGTTTCCAGAAATTTCTTACAGATTACTGGACATCTCTTTCTGATATTAAAATGGTAACTAAATTGAGGCTAGAACTAATGAACCTGCAGTGAAAAGAAACCTCTTATCTCAGTTAATAGCATAAATTTAGATTATCCCAGAAACATGATTATGAAAGTCGGGGATAACCTAGCTAAACTATTTTAGCAGCTTTATCTGGGAGAGTAAAAATCACTCTGAAGTTTTAGCTATTAATTTTAATATACAGTCTCCTGAAATGAGCATTGCTCTCTTTTCTGTCACAAAATGCAAAATTCAAGGAGCCGGTTATATTTTGCAAGAATTTCAGTGGCTCATGTGCCACATATTTAAATTTGTCTGACCCTTCCATCCTATCGTTTGATTTGCACTAAATGTTTCTTTGAGGACGAAGCTCATCGCTGCTCTTCCAAGACTGCAAGTGACTTCTGCAAGTCACTTCTGACAAATTATGCTTAAGCATACTTTTGTCCTACTTAAAAAAAAGGCGAAAGTTAAATCCTATTGTCCAAGCTTTTACAACTAAACATACACAGTTCAATAAGTGGCAGGATCCCATTTAGGCTGTTGCCTATAAGGAGAAATAGGAGGATATTTCGCTCTGCTTACTTAATTGAATAATTCTATTGTGCAGATTCTGTGGTAAATTGTTTCTTTGTTTCTTGTTTTCATTTATATTAAAATTATCAGAGATACTGTAGTAATTTGCTTCATATAAATGCATGTAATAACAATGACTAATCTTTTTATGAACAAAAACTAGCTTTGGAAAAATATACTTCTATTTAATAAGGAGAATATTCCTACTCCTACCACCCTAACTTAGTATCTCTCTATTTTAAATCCTGAAAATCAGAAATTAAAAATGCATGAATGCTTTCACTGATTAGACTATACAAATATAATTTTCATATTTGTATTTGAATAGCAAGGGACTAAACAAACAGATATTCGTTGCTCAGCCTGGCTAATCTTTTGGAAATATACTGCCTAATTTGAAAATATTGTCCAGAAAGATGCCCAATGCATGGAAGTGTGTGCCAAATCATGCTTTTGGAAACAATTTTTCAGCAAATCAGACAGCTACCAAATAACAAAATATTACAAAGAAAAGCTATTCCTGAGACAGCAGTAATTTTGGTTTTAGTGGTTATGGAACAGACCGTAGCACCAGCAAAAGGACACAAAAATTGAAGAGAGATATTATTCTTAATATTAAGGCAGACTTACAGATTTCCATTGCTACCCCAGAAGATTTGTAAACTGCTTTAGAAAAAAAAAGCCTAACAATCATCACCAATTATTTCTGATTAGGAAGAATGGCAGAGAAAGCAAAGATAGATTAAGATGGAACAAAACCACAAGGAATAGGATTTATTACTGGAAAGCAAAGAACTTAATTCTAAAGTAGACACCTACGCTTGGTCAGATATATCACACCCTATATCTATTTCTATTTTTACTTCTATTTCTATTTATTTCTTGCCATTAACTATAAATGTTGTCATTAATAAGTAGATCACATGTGGAGTGATACATTGTAAAAGATACGTTCATTTAGTCACATGAATCCCATACAAGAAGAAATGAAAAACTGGGCAAGGTTTTGGAGCTCAAGGCAAGTTTCTGCTTGTGATATGTATTTGACCAACTGCCTGAAGATCTATTGGAATATGCAAGTCATTGTAAACTTCAGGAACCTACAAAACAAGAGGAAGAAAGGCAGGTAAAATTAGTGCAAAGCATTCTAGTCCCATGACAAAGGGAAAACAGAGAATAGAAAAGGCAAATAATTTGTTATATAACTGGTATGAAGGTGATACGTTCTGTGGAGCCTTAGGCTACACTCCCAGAAA
Source organism: Chlamydotis macqueenii (assembly GCF_036417535.1). Taxonomy (NCBI): domain Eukaryota; kingdom Metazoa; phylum Chordata; class Aves; order Otidiformes; family Otididae; genus Chlamydotis; species Chlamydotis macqueenii. The sequence continues at coordinate 24,181,225 of NC_141593.1, read as the reverse complement.
GCAGTTAAAAGAAGGAGTAGTAGTTAGGGGACTATAATGATCAGTTCTGTTATCATTATAAAAAAAAAATATTAACAAGAAAGGGTATGAAAGAGACTGAAAAAAACCTTTTTCACAACTTGAAAAAAAAAAAGAATGCCTTGTAGAAACATGTAACTTTATCAGTTCAATTTGGCTGGTTTATCAACAGAAAGATGAAATATGACTTTATTAGGAGGTACTTGTATCTCATAGGTGAAAATAAAAGCTAAAAAACAATGAAGTCATCCAAGATAAGCATAATAACAATAATGATTGGAAATTAAAGCCATAAAAATACAAAATAAGCTACTCACCCATAAAAATCAAAGTTGCTAGTCACTGGAAGAAAAGAACATATTCAAATGAGGACTAAATGTTTATTTCCTTCAATAGACGACACTTGTTTGACTCAAACTTTACAGCCTATGTTACATGGGAGACCTAAATCAATGAACTCATGATTATACTTGACATTTAATAACTGTGATTCTGTGACTTTCAGGTTTTAGAAAACACACATTTAGTATAAGTGACATAGAAGAATTTGAAAAAAAAAAAAATAATATGTTTTTTGTCCTATTCTGCCTGTTCTCCATCCCAAAACAAACACTGCAAAATAAAATTAATCTGAATCTAATTTAAATCTGAAGCTGAATATGGAGCTTGTAGACCTATATGCAAGGTAAGTAAAGCAGCTGTATATACAAGTCACCATTATAATAACCTATGTGTACCAGCCAAGTAAATACCTTTGTCCTTCATAGCACTGAAAGTTACCTTTCCTTGGATTTTTTTAGTAGTTACCACCATCCTCTCCCTCCTCTTCAGCTACTGTATGTAAAGGACTCAACCCTAGTCATGGAAAGGAGTCAGTGTATGGTCTGCCTGAGCAGTTAATGTGGGTGGCTAATACGTAATAATGAAGATACTGAAAGATAATTTAGTAAGCTGATGAATGCGATTGACAGGTACTTAATTGCAAAGGAGAAAGTTAATTCACTACTGAAGTGTCATTATTTAAATAATGCTTGTCTGTTCAACAGGCATCTACTTAATAGAGATGTTATTAAAGCTAAATTACAGCAAAGCTGTGAGACATCTCCATCTAAACAAGACAGGCAAGGCAAAATGAGTGATGAGATACTTATTTTAGTAATTTTCAGTTTATCCATTTATTGTAATTACTATTGGATGCTCTATCTTTCATTGCTTCATTTGTTACTTCATGTTTGGAGCCACCTGATTTGTGTTTTTGTTGTTCTAAGTACATAAGTAATATAAAATAATCTAGAACTTAAAAAAAAAATTAAGCAGTTGTTCAGTTGAAGAAGTTCTATGAAAACAGGATAAGATATGAAGCAACAGAAGTTAAGATTTAATATGAACTAAAATAACCTCAACTTCTAGATGCAAATGGACATGTAGGAATATTAACTTCAAATTTTCAATTCTCTCATGGTTGCAACAGAAAAGCTTTAAAATGTAATAAAATTGTTACCTGCAAGATAAAAATATTAGAATAGATATTGAAAACCCTCTGTTGCTACTATTTAAAACTGGTTGTTTTTAGGGCAAGCTTTTGTTCTGGAACAGAGAGAGGAGTTAAATATTAATATAAATAACACACCAGAGTAATACAGATCTTGATTAGTAAACCAGGTATCAAAACAATACCTCATCCACCCAAAGCCTTAAAAACATGGACCAAAGAAATTTAGGGCAGAGACAATTCCTCTAACATACTCTTCTGCATTTATTTTTACCTTCATAGTACCCCCCAAAATACCGATAATATAATTTAATGATTCCAAAGGCTTTCACTGCCAATCTGTAGTAGAAGCTAAATGCAACATATTTGGATGATAACACAAAACTGAAACTTTTTTCTTTTCTACTTTAATGTCCACTATATCAAGACACCAATATATGAGGACAGCCTCAGAAGTTCTATTTTTGACAGAAGCTATTCTGCACTCACATAGATGAGGATACAATCCAAAAACAGACTCTTCAAATTTCATAAAGAGATACAAGTTTTGTTTTCCTAATAATCTTGAGATTCTTTGTACAGAATCTTCTCTGTTTAGAGTAGATGGAATGGGAAAATGGAAATTATTTATATTGAATATTTTTTTAATTCAATACATAATAAATTTGTATATTTATTTTGTTTGGGAAATTTAATTCAATCCAGATAATTGTTCTTTACATTATGTTCATCTGTTTTCCTTCCTTGGTTCTCAAGGTATGTCGCAGTGGTGTAATAACCTGTATACAACAAAGACCACTGATGTTTAAACAGGTTATTTTGACTGTCTTTTGCATTTACACATTTTCTTTTAATGTTAGAGTTCGTAAAATAGTTTAATTCAAAGTTTATTCTTCATGTGTAACATTAACCTTTCAAATTGCTTAGTGCATTTATTCTCTTAAAATACTAATTATTTTAGTAATGCTAAGTATTTTTTAGTAATACTTAGTAGTATTTAAAATATAATGACTACTGATACGACATGTTTTTTGATTTAATTGCTTAAGATTTGGCATTGAAAAATGTGATTTTCTGCACCTTCAAAGACTGGAAAACATTAAAAGACGTTTATTTGCTCATGGCTCACATTGGGGTTCTACATTAGATTTTAATGTATTTTGTGGCCAAATCTGCCTTTCTTAAAATGCAGAAAACTGATCTGCATTGTGATTTCCCTTTTTCTGCTAGATGGCTGTGATGGTGGTGTGGTTTTGTTTAGTGAGGGGGGCCCTAAGGTGGTAGCTTCTGTAGGAAACTGCTAGAAGTTGCTCCCTGGCTAGCTCAGTTGGTAGAGCATGGGACTCTTAATTGCAGGGTTGTGGATTCGAGCCCCATGTTGGGTGCCAAAATACTGTCGTAGTTCAGCCCCGATTGGGACCAGACTACACAGACTCTCTCTCGCTCCCCCCACCCTCCGAGAGAATAGGGGGAGATAACAGAAGAATCAACGGCTTGAGGTTTGAGATAAGGACAGAGAGAAAATCTTTAAAGTTACTGTTATGGGCAAAACAGACTCGACTTGGGGAAAACTACTCATTTATTTCTAAAAACAGCAGGATAATGAGACAGAGAACAAGATAACCTACCCTCACCTCCTCTTCCCAAACTTAACATTATCTCTACTACCTTCCCCCCCAGCCCCCCGCGCCGAGCGGCACAGCGGGGAAGAGGGAATGGGGTTGCGGTCAGTTCATCACACGTTGTTTTACGCCACTGCTTCATAGCCAGGGGAAGAACTCCTCACATTCCTCCCCTGCTCCGTTGTGGGGTCCCACCCATACGGCACAGTCCTTTGTGAAGCTGCTCCAGTGTGGGTCATGTCATCTCTTCCAGGGGGTGCAGTCTCTCCAGAATGGGTGCCCCAGTGGGCCCTCCACGGGCTACAGCCGCCTTCAGGCATCCACCTCCCCCGATGTGGGGTCCTTCATGGGCTCCAGGTGGATCTCTGCCCCTCTGTGGACCTCCATGGGCTGCAGGGGGACAACCTGCTCCACCATGATTGCCACCACAGGTGCAGGGGAATCTTGGCCAGGAGCCTCATTACTCCTCCCCCTCCTTCTTCACTGACCTTGGTGTCTGCAGCTGTTTCTCTGACAAGAAAAGTTCTTCACAACAGGCTGGCAGACGCCCCTCAGAATCTCTTCATATCATCCATCTCATCTCCTCTCCACTTCTTGCAGCCGGGCTGGGCCGAGTTGGGCCCAGTTGGCCGCCTGGCGAGAGGCCAGAGGGTGAGGCCTGCAAGGCCCATGAGGCCTGCGCCTCCCCCTCTGTGCCTCTGCCCCAGCTCAGCTTCTTCACATCTTCTCTTCTCTTTTTTTTCTGTTTTCTCCTTCTTAAATACATTATCGCAGAGGCGTTATCACGGAATATTCTGCTACCAATTGGCTCGGCCTTGGCCAGCAGCAGGTCCGCCCTAGGCCCAGCCAAATCCACTGAACAAAGGGGAGCGACTTCTAGCAGTTTCCTACAGAAGCTACCACCTTAGCCCCCCCCTCACTAACAAAACCACAACAGGTGGTTTAGCCCTAGTCACCTTAATGTCAGGGTTGTGGGTTCAAGCCCCATGTTGTGCGCCAAAAAGACAGTTGTGGGGGCTAAAGTGACTGCAGCATCTGTAGCAGGAATTGGGGTATCTGCAGTGTCTGTTGCCAGGGTTGGAGTATCTGCAGTGCCTGCTGCGAGGGTTATGGTAGCTACAGTATTCTTAAATAGTTGTTTAAACTTAATCAATATAGAGATGAAGATCTGAGATAGCTGCAACAGACCTGCCAACACACACATGGTGGTAGGGCTATCCCAAGGGTATTCAAAATTCTCAAAAGCTGTTGAAATTAGCTTGGTGAAGTGGAGAAAGCTGTAAACAGATGTCCCCTGTGCAGCCTGGCTTCCCAGTCAAAAACAACAGGTATAATTCCAAACAACGCCCACGAGATGGCTCCCAAAATACCTTGGTGGAGCTGCCGCTGCATCTTCATTCTGCACACTGCCTGCCACCATTGAATACAAATATGAAACTGGTCCCAATACCAGTGATCAAACCAAACCAATCAGTGCCACACAGCAGAGCAGAATGATACCTTTCATTCCAGAATCAATAAGCCGTGCATAAACACTGACAAGCAGCATATATAGCTGCTCAATACAGCTCTAAAATCAGCGGCAACCAAACCGATATAATGAATGCTTCTAACAAATCTGTTTTCAACATGCTATGTCCAAACCTGTCCTTATCTCAACCCTTTGGCACTGACTGAGGGCTCAAACCTTGGATCCTCAGATTAAAATCTGATAATCTCCCAACCGATCTAGCCAGGCCCCTTCAAGACCCATGCTGGGTGCCAAAAAGACTGTGGTGGTTTAGCCCGAGTCATCACAATTTCTCGCTCATTCTCCCCCTCCCCAGCAGGATGGAGCACAGAAATTGGGAAGAAAGGAAAACTTGTGGGCTGAGATGAAGACAGTTTACTAGAATAGCAAAGGAAAACTACAATAATAACAAAATATAAGGATACTAAAATATACAAAACGAACAATGCACTATTTCTCACCACCCGATGTCCCAGTGACCGATACAGCCCGTCCTAAGCGGCGATCATGGAAACAAAACTGAGCAGCAAGCAAAGGAGCAAAAGGGAGCCAGCAAGATAGAGAGAACGATGCCAGCAAGCAAGAGAGAGATGGAAATAAGGATGTCCCCCCTCCATGGGCAACCTTCACTTATATATTGAGCATGACGTTTATGGCACAGAATACTCTCTTTGGCCAGTTTGGGTCAATTATTCTGCCTATCTTTTTCCCAGCTTCCTGCAACTGCACATTAGCGAGTCTTGGAAAGCCAGACAGTGTCCTTGGTCTCATTAGCAACAACACATGTCATCAGGGTGTTTATCAACATTCTTCACATCCAAAATGCAAAACACACCGGCTACTGAGAGGAAAATTAACTCCATCCCTGATGAAACCTGGACAATGGCTAAAGACTCAGACTAAGGGCCTGACTTGTCATTCTTTATTTGTGTGAGTACTCTTTCATCATTTCAGTAGTTCTCCTGTCTTAGCTGAGTATTTGTACAAATAAAGGATATTTCAGTTAAGCATGAAATATGTCATTCAGCTTAAAAAACCGTATGTTTGGATTATGTTCATTTCCACTTATGAATATTTGATATCTTAATCTTTTTTTCCTTTGATCAATCAAATTCCGAAGTTGTAGATTCATTTCTTTTTTCAAGAGGTCTAGAAGAAATGCTGACTATATAGCTTAAAGTTACACCACTTTAGTGCAGTATTAAAGGAAATTGTTAAAAAGTGAAGTTTAATTATTCCAGTCTGTCACTGAAGACAAAGAAAGTTTTGTTTACACAGGTCTGACCTCTAAAGCATGCCAGATGTGGTGGAATGAGCTATGTAAGAACTGAAATAGATGTTTACTCTTCACAAAGTTAGGTGTGTTCCTCAGAAAAGAGGTCCTTCAACCAGTTACTCTCATCTGTCCATTTCTACATGAATAGGCTTTTTATTATTATTATATTGAGTGCCTTTCTTCCTCCCTGGCAAGTAGGAAAAAGGCTTTATTACTCACATCATGAAGTAAGTACTCCATATAATAAATCTTGCTTCAAAAACTATAACTTAAGAGTATGTTACAGGCAACATATGGTTTCACTTACATAAGGCATCACCTGATACAGTGGAGAAAGTCTCATTAATTCTTTATATCTTCCCAGTATTTTATGGCATCTTTGAAAACTTTAACTGTGTCCTTTTATTTATTGATAACTCCCCATTCATATTAGGACAGTGTTAGTAACTTTCTCAGTCGGCTGTTTTGAAATGTGTTTGCTCTTGGACTATTTAAGTCCAAGTTTAAGCTAGTCAGAACTCTTTTCCAATTATTATTGCCCTGCTCATTAGGCTTAGAAAGTGAGTTTCTTATTAACCAGCATTGGTTTGACTTGGTTTTGCCAGTAGTTTACAATAATCTGTCAATATTTTAAAATATTCTGAAAATAGGACAACTTTCCGAAGCAAGCCTTGAAGGAACCAGAGTTACTTGTGAGAATCAACCTAGTGAGAAGTCAGGCTGAGAAATCTACAGAGCTTTCTACTACACTCACCAGCTCACCGCTTCATAAAGTCACTTTATTGTATAGTTATCCAGACTCAGAGTTCTCAGCACCTAAAATACTGTAACTTGCCCATAGTTATGGAACAATAGTGAGAGCCATCAGCTCTAGCATCACTTCCAATGGTGTTCTCTAATGATTTGTCCACTTTGTAGTCTTTAGGTCTTCTAGAAAGCACTAATGTGCCTTCATTTTACAAATAAAACCCAGTAAATTTGCAGAGGAACATTTCAGGAAGAGGTGATGTTAAGATACCGTACTTCCAGCATGGCAGACCAAAGTTTTGTCAGCTGAGTAGAAAGGCTTTTCAAACTCACAGGTGTTCAGTTTATACATTTATCTGTATCTGCAACATAATTCCTTTCCAATGTGCTTGCTTTATCGGGCAGTACTTACTGGATGCTGTTACAGATCAGAAAAGTATACAAAAATGCTATTTTTTGCTTGTTCTAAATATGATGTATTATTTCAGTGGCATGTTATTTCGGTTGACCAATATGATGGATGTGACAACCAGATTGGCTGATACAAGCAACTACATATACTGCATTTAATAAATTACATCAATGCAGAATATTCAGGTTTCTGTGTTGCGTTGGTTGTTGGTTTTTGTTTTGTTTTGGTTTGGTTTGGTTTTTTTGTCCAGTTTAGCGTCTAACAGCTTTACCATTTCCAATATATGATATTTGGATTCAACTTAGAAGAAGGAATGAAAATAGGCATTTAGGAAATAGGGAAGAGATGTTTCTCTTGCATTACTGTGTTGTGTAAAATGTATTTCAAAACTCTTTCAAAATTTTTTTCTAATTTGTATTGGGCATTAACCAAACAGCTCTTATTGTTCTGAATGGAACTAGTATGATTATACTTTGGAAACTTTGAAAATTTGCATGATACATAAATATATATCATATGAGATTTAACGTATTACTTATTTCTGTCTCAGACCAGCTGTTTTTCATTTTAAAACTCACACAAGGGATTTCTATATTAACATTGTATATCACACATTATATTTTAAATGCTAATGATATAATGTGTATTTTATTATATAATGTTTTTAATGTTGTATAGAATATAGTAACAATAATGTTGTATAGTAGTAGTATATAATACTAATGCTTTAGTATAATAAATAATTTGATACAGTTTATACGTTATATATATTACATCTTAGTATATATTCAGCTGAGTATGTGACATACAGCTGTATTTGAAATCAGAAGGGAAACACACAGATCACACTCAGAACAATAAATTACATATTTCTTCAATTCTGAAAAGAGTATTTCTATTTCAGTCACACATTCTTACCCCATTCACCTCTAAGCTGTGCAAGTACCACTCTTCAACAGTTTCTCCAGTCCCGGCTTTAGGATCCATTTGCATAATCCAGAATATTTTCTCTAAAGTCTAATATTCTTTAAAAAGGGAAAAAGTACAATGCTTTCCTGGTATTCAAATCTTGAAAATGTAAATTCTACAGGATAAATAACAATACCAGAATATAATAATTTAGGGTATATTGCTTACTAAGTGATTGGGTGTAATGAGAGGCATATGGATTCACAAAACACTAATAGTACATAGGAGCTTCCATACATGGCCTCCTAAGTGCCCTGACTGCTCCTTCTACTCCAAGCTTGTATCACTCGAGAAATGTCTCCATAAGACGTGTCCTCTAAACACAGCAGTAGTTAGGACCAAAGCTGTAGTGGAATGGATGCTTCAGCCAGTGTTAGCTGCCGAGTTGTGCTTCTGTGGTGGAAAGCAGTTTTGCTGCTCAGGGCATCCCCCTTCTGTTATACAAAAACACCCCTTACATGGGTGGTGGCTGCTACAAGAGCTGAAGAAGACTAGTAAGAGGGTGACACCAGGAAGATTATAGCCAACAGGGGAAAGAAATGCAGGGAAGGCTGCATGTCTTCTCTGTAGTTCTCTGTTCAATGTGCTCAGATTGAAATGCACAGGGTCCAGACTTACACAAACCGCCAATACCACATTATCTTAACTGGAAAACTAGAATTCATGCAGCCAGTTTTCCTTTGGCTTTTAGATTAGCTATAGATTTCAAGTTGTCTAACAAGGAATGAACTCCGAAGCTTTCTCTATAATTGGAGGCATTCATAACGCTCCCTTTATAAATTTTCTGGTGGCTAATAATGTGGTTTAGTTAAGGTTGCAAGTTTTCCCTTATTTGAGGTGCTAATATAGAATAGAATCATAGAATCTTTAAGATTGGAAAAGACCTCCAAGATCATCAAATCTAACCACCAACCTAGCAACACCATGCCTACTAAACCATGTCCTGAAATGCCACGTCTACATGTTCTTTGAACACCTCCAAGGATGGTGACTCCACCACTTCCCTGGGCAGCCTGTTCCAGTGCTTGACCACTCTTTCAGTAAAGAAGTGTTTCTTAATGTCCAACCTAAACCTCCCCTGCCACAACTTGAGGCCATTTCCTCTTATCCTATCACTAGTTACTTGGGAGAAGAGACCAACACCTACCTCCCTACAACCTCCTTTCAGGTAGCTGTAGAGAGCAATGAGGTCTACCCTCAGCCTCCTCTTCTGCAGACTAAACAATCCCAGTTCCCTCAGCTGCTCCTCATAAGACTTGTTCCCCAGACCCCTTCTCTGGATATGCTCCAGCAACTCAACGTCCTTCTTGTACTGAGTGGCTCAAAACTGCACACAGTATTCAAGGTGCAGCCTCACCAGTGCTTGAGTACAGGGACATGATCACTTCCCTACTCCTGCTGGCCACACTGTTCCTGATACAAGCCAGGATGCTGTTGGCCTTCTTGGCCACCTGGGCACACTGCTGGCTCATGTTCAGCCAGCTGTCTACCAGCATCCCCAGGTCCCTTTCTGCCGGGCAGCTTTCCAGCCACTCTTCCCCAAGCCTGTAGCGTTGCACGGGGTTGTTGTGACCAAAGTGCAGGACCTGGCACTTGGCCTTGTTGAACCTCATACAGTTACCTCAGCCCATTGGTCCAGCCTGTCCAGATCCCTTTGCAGAGCCTTCCTACCCTTGGGCAGATTGACACTCCTGGCCAACTTGGTGTCATCTGCAAACTGACTGAGGGACCACTCAATCCCCTCATCCAGATCATTGACAAAGACATTAAACAGAACTGGCCCCAGCACTGAGTCCTGAGGAACACCACTTGCACCAGCCACCAACTGAATTTAACTCCATTCACTGTAACTCTTTGGGCTCAGCCATCCAACCAGTTTTTAACTCACTGTAGGGTACACCTGTCCAAGCCATGAGCCGGCAGCTTCTCTAGGAGAATGCTGGTCTCTCACTTACGCACTTATTCCTCAAAATTTGGAGGAACATGGTATTTTTAAGGGGTATTGATGCACACACATGCACACACATTGACTGAATAACAGGAATTCTTTAGGAAACATTTAATGCAGAATTCCTGCCTTTCTGCCAGCTCCCTCTAAGAAGCTAGATGATTCTCTAGCAAAATGATGAGATTCATCTAACAGACTAACACTAAGAGAATTACTTTTTCACACTAATAGCTGTAACATTTGTTTTACTATTTATGTTCCAAATATGCCAAAATCAGCATGTTATACTGCTATCTTGGCTAATATTAGACAAACAAATTTCACTTAATTCCCAACCTGCTTGTTGCACACATGATAGCAAACTAACGTGGTTACATTTCTTAAAAAGGTCCTGCTGCAAAGTAAATACTTTGTATAAGCGGACAGTCTAGAATTTTACTTAAAGCATTAAATGGCTAGAAAAGAAACATCCCTTTATATAATGCAAACCACAGAGCTACATGAAGAGCAAAGAACCATGAAGTGATAAACCGTCTTTTATATAAGGTATTTTCAGATGATGAATATCCCAAAAATTTACACATAAAACTGCGGCATTTTCTGCCTAATAATTTTAGTGACACTATTAAGATGCTAATTGGCTACCTTTAGAGTATATTTGTATTTTAATTGCAATTCACTTAAAAAGTCACAATGCACCAAACTTCTACCCAGCACTCAAATGTGTTCAATATTCAAACATGAGTATGTGTAAGAAGAGCCAGGCTTTCCCTGACCTCTCAACATTTCCCAAGCACCTGCCCCAAGATACACAGGAATTAACATAGTTTAATGTCATTTTCCTAATACATCCCTGCACAGACTAGAGGCCTGGAAGCCAGCATACTTCAGAGTCTGGAAATGCCTGTTTTGATATGTAATAAAAGAAAGGGAATAGAGGATCCAATAATACAAAAGAAATAGAAGAATCTTATAATTAAAAAACACAGAAGTATCCTCTGTCAGATGGTTACATATTGAGATACTGTATTTTATTTTAGGTAAATACATGCACTCTGCTCTTGAAATGCAACAATGTGCTTATTAGGCTTCTTCCATCAGACAACCACAGCTTCAATACTCAAATCGGTTGAGGACCTCTTAGATACAACTATTTGGAAGCCTCTTTTCTTTACAGAATATTTTTAAATAAGCATTTTCATCAAAACGGTAGCATTCTGATAAAAAATAATTATAACTAAAGTTTACTAAAACTAAACTAGCTTTAGGAAAGAAAGAAGGCCTATATGCAAGACAAAATATTTACATGAGATACAGAATTCTAGAACTACTAACAGAGAGACTTACTACTTCAGTTGTTTGGAAAACAGTAGCTAAAACCAGAAACAATAACATTACACAGAAGAAAAAGACATGGACATTTCTTATCATACATACAACTTGTTTTAATTATAAAGCCATTTAGGACAGTTGAGTGGGGACACAGAAGCTCATTGGAAGCAGAAATTAAGATTTCATTATGTGCTTATGACTTCATGTTATTCATACAATATACATAATAAAATTGGGAAGGATTATAAGAAATAAAGCTTTTTTTTTCAGCAATGAGGATATGAATTAAAATACTGTAAGTCACAGATGCAGTGTTGTGGCTTAAAACAGTAAAGGATGACAGATGACTTCTAAAAGGTACAGATAATAAATTTAGATATTTTGGCACTAATGTTCCAAAGAAGAAGGACCTGTTTCAATGAAATATGGAATGGCAATTACTTACTCTAATATAAGTGTGAAAATATCATTACCGGTGAAATGACCTAATGAATTCCAAGGCTTTAAACAAAGAGTTGGACTTCAGTATCTCTTTTTCCTGAATCTCTCTTAATCTACAGAATAACCACAGAATCATAGCATAGTTTGGGTTGGAAGGGACCTTTAAAGTCCAACCCCCCTGCAAGGAGCAGGGACATCTCCAAGCAGATCAGGTTGCTCAGAGCCCCATCCAAACTGGCCTTGAATGTTTCCAGTGATGGGGCATCCACCACCTCTCTGGGCAACCTGCTCCAGTGTTTCATCACCCTCATTGTAAAAAAATTTTTCCTGATGTCTAGTCTAAATCTATTCTCTTTATTTTAAAACCATTATCCCTTGTCCTATCCGTACAGGCTCTGCTAAAAAGTTTCTCCCTACCTGTCTTATAAGCCCCCTTTAGGTACCGGAAGACCGCTACAAGGTCTTCCCGGAGCCTTCTCTTCTCCAGGATGAACAATCCCAACTCTCTGAGCCTGTCCCCACAGGAGGGGTGCTCCGGCCCTCTGATCATCTTTGTGGCCTCTCTGGACTTGCTCCAACAACTCCATGTACTTCTTATGTTGGAGGCAGTACTCCAGGTGGGGTCTCACCAGAGCAGAATACACCTGCTGGCCTCCCTTGACCTGCTGGCCATGCTTCTTTTGATACAGCCCAGGATATGATTGGCCTTCTGGGCTGTGAGTACACATTGACGGCTCATGTCCAGCTTTTCATCCACTAGTACTCCCAAGTCCTTCTAGTCAGGGCTGCACTCAGTCCATTCATCCCCCAGCCTGTATTGATACCAAGGGTTGCCCAGCCCAGCTGCAGGACCTTGCACTTGAGGTTCTCATGGGTCCACTTCTTGAACTTGTCCAGGTCCCTCAGGCACGTGGACTGCACCACTCAGCTTGGCATCATCTGCAAACTTGCTGAGGGTGCACTCAATCCCACTGTCTATGTCATTGATGAGGATATTAAACAGTACTGGTCCCAGTACAGCCCCTTGAGGGACACCACTTGTCTCTGACCTCTATCTGGACATTGACCCATCCAACCAATTCCTCATCTACCAAACAGTCCACTCATTCAATCCATGTCTCTCCAATTTAGAGAGAAGAATGTTGTGAGGAAACGTGTCAAAGGCCTTAGAGAAGTCCAGGTAGGCGACACACGTAGCTCTTCCCTTGTCCACTGGGCTAGTCACTCCATCATAGAAGGCCACTAGGTTTGTCAGGCAGGACTTGCCCTTGCTGAATCTTAATTCACCTTAATATATTAAAGAACTAAAAAAAAAAAAAATAAAAAATAATAAAACACCTAAATGATAAATTGTCAGTTAACATACAAAAGAGCAACTGAAACAATGCTGCAGCAGGACAAACTGGGGCAGTGCTACCAGAGAATTCCTGGAGGAAATGCTTCTTCAGAAACACAGATACAACAGAACTGACTGACTTCAATCCTACAATGTAGCTCAGCCCAAAACCTTCAGTATAAGAATTCTGGCAAGCCTGAAACAGCTTCTGGAATTTAAAAGCACAAATGGCACTATATGGCATTTTGGGCAGTACGGAATTTGCCAATATAAATATAATATAAAGATACATACACACACACATTTACGTATACAGAGAAAGTGAGAGAGAAGAGAGATGTTTTCACTCCAACTCAAAAATTTCACAAGTCTTGAAACAAGACGAAATATTGATTTATGGCATACAACCTTAGATAACATTAAATTTATAATAGATGTATTTAAAGACAACTATCTGTGATAGGAATTTTTAAAAGCAGTCCTTTATAAAAAACACCTTATAAAGCAAGCTGATAAAGCTATTTACCTTATGAAATTTCATACAGAAATCTGAAACACGCAACAGCAATGTATTACTTCAAGGCTACGCTTTTAACAGACAAAATTCAGAGTCTGTAAATGTATTAACTGTAGATTGCAAATATGAACCAACAGCAAAAGATCAGAATGACCTAATGCAGATCACAACTGTTATCTCAAAATTAACTAGATAGCACAAGTTCAGAACTGTCTGTTTCATGGAACACTTTAATCTTTATATAATTAGATAGTACTGTTATCCCAGATACCAATGTGAAATGTAAAATTACACAGGCCCTACTTTTTACAGGATGTGATGGAGAAGGGAGAGCTCATGTACAGCTGCAAAACTGACATGGAAATGAATTTTGCAACAGCATTCTGGGAAGATGTGAGCAGTGAAAAAAGAATTAGTTTGGGAAAGGTTTTTACAGTACATGAGATATGAGAGGATGAAAGCCTTGCTGAAGGTTTTTAGCTGCTGAGGCAGATAAAAAGAGGGGCCAGTATGATTGTGTATTGCTAGCATTTTTACTTCACTTTAAATTATGTTTCATTGCAAATGCTTGGCAGAACCACTGACCAAGATTATCTTTTGGATGGGTCATATAGGTGAAACCACATCACTTTTTAACTTTTCTCTGAGGGTTACTAAGTGGTTGGAGTCCTCATTCTTGTGTTGCACTTTTCACATAAAGGTTCATCTGAATTAAATACCAAATATGTTGTTATTTTCCTTACTGCATTTTCTCAGCATTTCTACAATGCTCCAATAAATGCCCTTCCACAAAAGTAGGAACAGTATTGTCTAGTTGCTAAATATTTCTCAAATGTTAAGTGCATCTCGCAGTAAGGACATGGGCATGAAGCAGAAAATATACAGCTTCTTTATTCTGTTACTATGAATATTGCAAATTGAAGAAGAAATATTTCACAATGCAATTACACTTTCGGATAGAAATTCTGCAAAATCAGCATTCTTGATTCAAAATTTTGCTCTTTGTGTTCTGTGTCACATTTGGGTTCTACATTATTCAAATTTTCACTGATTGTAAATATAGATTTTTTTTCAGATTCATATAGCATCAAAAAAATCAAGTAATTTTGAGTTATAGTCACAGTGTATATCAAAAATTAGAAACTCCTTTGAGGCTAAGAGTATGCTTCTCTATACATTTTTTAAAAGCTAAAAACATAGCAAAATTCTCCATTCTTTGAAATCTGGTCTAAGTTTGGAAAGCAGAAGAGCAATAAATATAGAACCCTTTTATTACTATTTTTGCAAAGTCACATTTCACAGCAGGTCCAGACTTTACAGTGCCTCTACCGAAAGTTTTAAATATCCTGTAGGATGGTACATTTGTACAGTGTGAATGGGAGCCTGTTTGTAAAGTAATGGAGTTGCACACCCACCAACACTAGCAAGAAGTTTAATTCTTTCCTTTGCTATTTATTTTTGTGGATGGAATTGGAAGGAAGAGAGGGAATAAATATTGAGAAAAGTGTTGAAGGCAGATTTATAAGGATAAGTAGTATGTGATAGACATTTTGTAATTACTACTTGCACAAAAAATGAAAGAACATTTGCTTATTTACAAAAAAACCTCACTGAACTACTCCATGCATGATACTGGTTATTAGCTGGTTCATCTTTAACATAATATAGGCAAGGACCATTCTTCTCAGTGAAAGCAAGCAATTACTTTCACAAACTCTTACTTGTGTAATGAGTTTCATCTATACTCTTAAATTAATGTCCAGCATATAACCATACTCTTTCCTCAGAGTCAAGGTGCTAAGAATTCAGCTGTCACCTGCTATTTTTTGAACAGTATTTCCTCTGAGGCATTTTATGAACTCCCATGGGATTTGTTGCTTGTATATTTAGGTCTTAATTCCATATTTTTTCCCAACAGTACTTTACAATTGATGACTAATATCTATCTTCTTTCTCAGATCTCTACAGAGTTATTCTACCCTGAAAACCAGAAAAATAAAAGTCTTTTTGAGAAAAAAAAAAAACAAAACAAAAACAACACACACCTGCTTGAGGGAACCAAAGAAATTCAGTAAATAGAGATTACAGTTATTAAACATTGTGAAAAACAGGTGTCAAGGTTGTCTGCTATCAAGTTTCCTTTCCTAAAACCTCCCTGAGACCAAGATAGGCCAAAACATACTGCTAAAACTGAGATGGAGATGTCTTTTCTGTATCTTGTTTGCTCCCTCTTTGGAAGGTATTTTAACAATTTTAAATGTGCCTCAAGTGACCCGGCAAGATCTAGTGCACTGACAGTATGACACCAATAGCTTATCCTGGAAGCAAAGATGCCAGGCCAGCCTCGATAGTGCTGGAAGCCTGGGCTAGGCAATGGGGTCTCTGGGCTGATCAGCTGCTGACCTGCCCTCAAGTTTTGTCAGCAGGGCTTGGGATAGGGACAGCTAGTTGTTCCACGCCAGAGGGGATCCTGGTGCTCTGGCAGTGTGTAAGGACCTGGCTGGGGTGGAAAAAGAATGACCCAAAGCAATAGTAATAGGTGCCCCCATTGTCACTTAAGTGTCAAAGCCAGAACATCCATCATTAATATAACAACCTTATCAATGCTTATCAAGTAGTATGCAATAATATAACAATTGCATTTGTTTAACAAGGTAGTATACTAAGTTTCAAAGGGAGCTTATTTACACCGATGGGATCATATACCTTCTGGTGACTTTTTTTTTAATTGAGAGTGAAAGTGACATCTCATCTATCAAACCAGAAAAACACCAAATGCTAACAAAAAAAAAATTGAAAAGAGACACAGGTTTTCAAAGCAAATGTGTTTGAGAACTAAAATAATAGTTTTATTATCCCATCTTTTGCTGCCACTTAGAGTACCTAAACCATACTGCTAGTCTGTAGGCATTGATAGTCTAGGGTATTGATAGTACACTAGTAGAAGAAAAGTTAATTCTTCATTTCTACTAAAAATGCCCATGAGACTTTCCAAAGGGTAGTATCTAGCACATTGTAATTCCTGGTTATGAGCTGCACTCCAGCACTTTCAGTGGCTGGAAAGGTTTACATGTATTTCAGAGTTCTATTACAGATTAATAAATTAGTCTTTACTAAAGGCCAGATCGAATTTTCTAAGGTGAAAAACTTGATTTGGATTGATTCACAGTATTCTAAGGGTACACACATACCTCTGATTTTTTTTCTTTTGGTAAGCATACAATTTTTGGTGGGAGCAGAGCACTCTACATGCACTACAGCTCTACTACACAGTAATAATGGCATCATACAATATTTGAAATGGTTTGGCAATCCAGTTTAACAGAGCGGCACCAAGTATATACTCTATATATACACTCTTTATTCCACATTGGCATAGCTTAGCCCCGCTTGGGACCAAGCCACACAGTCTTTCACTCACTCCTCCCCAACCTCCGAGGGAACAGGGAGAGATAATATCACAAAAAGTTTGAAGTTTGAGAGAAGGACAGGGAGAGATCATTGAAGTTACCATTATGGGCACAACAGACTCAACTTGGGGAAAACTATTCGTTTATTACTAAAACCAAAGAAGGATAATGTGGAAGAGAACAAAACAACTTCCCCCCACCCCTCCTTGTTCCTGGGCTTCATTTCAATTTTCTCTACCTCTTTCCCTCCCTGAGCAGCACAAGAGAGAAGAGGGAATGGGGGTTACGGTCAGTTCATCACTTGTTGCTTTATGCCACTCCTTTCTCTTCGAGGAAGAACTCCTCACATTCCTCCCCTGCTCCAGCATGGGGTCCCTCCCACAGGCTACAGTCCTTCATGAACTGCTCCAGCCATGGGTCATTTTTCCACAGGGTGCAGTCCCTCAGGAACCAGCTGGCCCTCCACAGGCCACAGCCTCCTTCAGGCACCCGCCTGCCCCTGCGTGGGGTCCTCCCTGGGCTGCAGGGGGATCTCTGCCCCTCCGTGGGCCTCCATGGGCTGCAGGGGCACAGCCGGCCTCACCATGGGCTGCACCAGGGGCTGCAGGGGAATCCCTGCCCAGAGCAGCATTACTGCTCCCCCTCCTTCTTTGCTGACCTTGGCATCCACAGCTGTTCCTCTCACAAGAAATTCTTCACAATCAGCTCAGCCAGACGCGTCTCAGGTTCTCTTCACATCTCATCTCCTCTCCACTTCTTCCAGCCAGGCCGGGCCAAGTCGGGCCCAGACATCTGCCTGGCAGGAGGCCAGAGGGTGAGGGCCACGAGGCCCACAAGGCTCGCGCCTCCCCCTCTCTGCCCCGCTTCAGCTTCTTCACATCTTTTCTACTTTTTTTTTTCTTTTTCCCCTTCTCAAATATGTTATCGCAGAGGCATTATCAGGGAACATTCTGCCACCAATTGGCTCGGCCTTGGCCAGCTGCGGGTCCACCCTACGCCTGGCTGAGTCCACTGGACAAAGGGGAAACAACTTCTAGAAGCTTCTTACAGAAGCTGCCACTGTGGCCCCCCCTCACCAAATAAAATCAACACACACATAAACGTTAACTTCTCTGCTTCATCTGAAATGCTTATGGAAAGACTGAAACAAGAATATCCTTGGCAAAACATTAACTTTGTCAGTGGTCAATCTCTTTCACCAAGGACCTGCATGTTTTCTCCTCAACACTTAAGATCTCTCTTCACTGAAACTTTTAGGTTATTCTGACTTTTCAAGTACCGCATAGAGCTTGCTGCAGATTTGTACTCAGGTATTTCAAAGGGAATATTGATTTGACTTTAGCATGCTTACCGTTAGCAGTTCAGAGTTGGCACCACTATCTTTAAAGCCAGGCATTTTTATGAAGTCCTGGATTTCCTTAGCTATTCATTTTTAGATAATGTTAAAGTTTATCGGTGTATAAAACTATTTGGTGATGTAATTTTTAATTATCTTATCATCCCCATAAAAGGCTACATGGTCAGGAAAGGCAGTGGGTCAGAATGGAGATTAATGGACGTTCTTGGCTAAATCTGCAATTTAATTTAATTGCTACTTTGAAATTTATAGAAAGAGCAGTTATCTTTTTTAAATGGAGGACAAGGGGATGTGACCCTAATAAGAAATTTCTTGCTTATGAATTGCAGACTTTCTTTTGTAACTGTTAACATTTTAAAAATTATAATTACAACAATTCTGTAAACAACAGATTAGGGTCACAATAAAATTACTAATCTGGTTGCCTTGTTATATTTCTTTCCAGTAGTTAGATTTAGTGATATGTTTGGTTGTCTTTTCTTTCCCCCTTTTTAAAAACAATTCTGCCCTAATAAGCAATCAGTACAAAATGGAATCAATGTTGAAATCTTTTCCTCCAGAGATCTGTAGTGCTTTAAAGAAATAATACTTTTTGTCTTGAAAGCATGCACTGAGCTACTGTTATTAGAAAAAGGAGAGCAATTACTGCATTTTTAAGATAAAATATCCTTCTTTTCTAATTGACTTTAAATCTGAAGAGGCACAAGTTTAACAAACATTTCATTTATGTTTCTTCTTCTTCAGAGGAAGCCTAATCTGCACACTGAAATCTGTCACTGTTCATAATTTGCCCCTTCTGAAAATAAACCTCTCAAAATAATGAGTGGGTGGGGTTTTTTTTCAGTTCTGCCAAGTTGTTTATCCTTTTGAGGATCTGATTAATAACCTGTTGTGAATGTCAAAGGGCAAATTAAAAGGCAAGAGTTATTTCTTTAAAACATTTAAAGTATTTTTTTTTATATGAACCCTTGTGCAATATATATCTCTCATTTCCCACAGCTGTGTGCATAAGTAGCTATCAGAAACTTCCAGAGCTCTTTTCCGTGTCCATCTCCACTGCTTGCTCAGTTCCTTCCCCTTTCCTCTAAGTATGTAGTAAGATGCAAAAAATTTTTCAAGTCAGTTCCTAAATGGATGTGCTTTCCTAAAGCCTACATAAAACTCCCATGAGAACATAAACTCCTGAAAAAGAGAACACAAACTCCGCATTGTATATGCTGTCAGCAATAGACCACCCTCTGCTTTTTTGTTGGTTTTGTTCACAAAAGGAAGGTTTGCAGAGATTACTGAAAGCTGTTGTTCCTATGGATTATTTTATAAAAGTATTCCATGTAATAGAACATACATCCTGTGTTTTAGGTCATGTGCCTGCTACTACATGTGATAGGCCACTGCTCCTGGTTCCGTCATTGCCCTAAAAAAATTCTCAGGAATAAAATTTGAGCAGAGAAAAACAGGAAAAATCCTGCATGCCATTAAAAAAAAAAAAGATAGTCCTATTCAAAGTGGGATATCTGGTTACCTAACTTACGGGTTACTGTCATCTCTGCTCCGTCCAGTTCCTGACATTTCTTGGAATCACTCTTTTTTCTTCTTTATATAAAAAGCAAACCTCAATATATAAGAATCATGCCTATCCAAATTAAACCAAAATCTGCCTTATTTTCCTTCAACACTACATCTTTCCTATTTAATGTTTAAGTCCTACAGGTATGAATCCTTCTGTCAGCTTCACTTCATGTCTGCTATTGCAGCCTTCACACTATTTCCCCCACACAACATCTCCCCAGCAGTATGGCAATCTGCAAGATTAATTTCACCAGCTGATCCTTAGATTTAATCTTGGATTTATCTTTTTTTTTTCATATCTGAGGGTTAGCTTCAGACTGCAGGTGACTGCCTTAAATTTCCCTTGTTGTCTAAAGCTGTGGCTCCATGTTTGCAGTTGTGCATTGTCATATTACCTTAGAGTACGGGTTTGAGTCAGTTCAGACACAAGGCCACTTTTCCAACACCCCTGTTCACTTAGCAAGAGCTAATGGAAGAGAATTTTGGATGGCGAGAAGCCTGATGCTCTGACTGCTAGGACACCATTCAGCACTGCAAAAGCAATACGTAATTTTTGCTTTTGACTGAGCAGTGACTGCAGCAGCAGATGCATGAATCCTTGCCTGATGACAGCTGTACATGTCCTGATGCAGCTGTATTAAGACCCTCTGTGCCAGGCATGAGCCTTCTTGTCCACTAATTGTCACATATAGGGAGAACAGGTACACAAAGAAATGGAATGACACCAGGCCAGTCTGCCCCAAGCCTAAAAATTCTCAATATGTTGTTGGGCTTTGTGTGAAGATTAGTAACTACTTGCATCTGTGCATCAGAATCAGCAGAGTAATAATGTGAAGGATGCCCTCTGAGCTATTTTACGCAAACTCCTACATTTGTTCTGCAAAACTGTGTACAGTTGGATTGAAACCAAAAAAAACATCACTCCCCACAGCTTTTGCTCTCAGCCTATTTTCCCTTGTCTTATTTGTTGCAGAACAGAACTCCTGACATTTGAAGACCACAGTTTTGAATCACTCACTCCTTCAATGTATAAGATTCCTGAATTGTTTTCCAGATCTCAGAATTGCAATTCAATTACTTTCTAATTGGAATTTAATTGCTTAATAATTACAACTTAATAATCACTCAATGAGGAAAATAAGTCATTAAAAAACCAATGCAAAACATAAAATAATCAAAATGTAGACAACTATTTATTTTCAGCTATTTACATACAGTTTTAAATTGGAAAGGATGAGAGACACACTGAAAAGTTATTTGCCAGAATCATTTGGCTGGAAGGGGTCATAGCACAAGTCCTGCTACTGTCCAGACAATTCCCACTGAAGTCCACCAGTGTACCTCTTCTTGAGGGGTATGGCTATGAGAAGGGGTTGGGGAGGTGTAAGAAAAGCGCTGCAGAAGCCAGGCATCTGCGGTATAGCAAGAGACAACACAGCGGGAGGAGGAGATAGGTGAGACTGAGGTCTGCTCACTGCCTGAACTAGCTCTTTTATCACCTCCCTTGGCTTCTGCTCTTCTTCCCACTCTTGAGTTGGGACAGGAACATATGCAAGCAGCACAGACTGCTAGTGCTGCTTGACTTCACTCCACAGCTGCCTGGAATGCTCTCCCCACTCCTAAATAGCATGTGTTCACTTTGCTGTATTTTCCCTTACACCTGTAACTTACTAGTCATTGCTCCCACGTGCTGGCTTCCATGGTAGGTTAGCCATTGTCTTAAAGGTAGCGTTTGTGGCAGTGTGTGGCTTCATTCACAGCTGTCACAACTCTCAAAATCAGAAGGAGAAAATTGCTACTGTTCTGTCCCCAGCTTGATGGATACGTAAGTCTTCTTCCAGCAGGAATAACTCCTCTTATGTGATTATATCCTTCTGTCTTGGCCAGTGCTAATGATTGCTAGGCTCTATAAGTGTGCTTATGCTTACTTCTGCTGCCTGTGGGATGGGAAACAGGCAGACAAACTCAGTCTGGGAGAAAAATCAAGGCACCTTGCTGGTGATAGCTATGCTGTGCCTGCATGTTCCTATGATACAGGCATCCTCTGCTGTGGGAGAAGGGCTCTACTCCTTGGACAAGAACCAGCAAGTAGTCAACAAGGAAAAGAAGCAGAGGGAATCAGATGGTTTGCTGGTGATCTACTCTTTGTAGAGTCCCAAAACAGATGGAGCAGAATAGGACCAAGGGGAATATGAAGAGCAGCAGAGACTAGTGGCTTCACTGGGGACAGCTTTTACTTTTAATATCTAACCGTTGTTTTGAATGACATGCCATTGAGCAAGGTCATTCTAGGTCAGCAAAAATGATTCTTTGCTCAAGCCAAGAATGACCCAATTCTGTTATTACAGAGCATGCCCTTAGAGCACTGGGACATCAGCGAAATCAGTTACCCCAAGTAGCAAATATGAGATGTTGGTTCTCTGCTGTAAACTGAAGTTCATTTCTGATTCACCTGAGCAGCACGAGGAACAGTGGCTGAATGCACATGTCCTTACATAAGTGTGGGTCTGAAGTAGAGCACACAGGGCGAGGTCAGTCACAGCAAGAGAGCGGGGTAAAGCATGGTCATGTGGGCCATGAGATCACTGGCACTACTACAGTGACCTTTGGCAAAAAGACCACAACCTGGCTATGCATCAGTTACACATTCCCTGCTGCAATTCAGCTATTGCCCTGGGAATCCTTCTCCTACCTCCAAAGAGGTGAGCTGTCCACACAGAGGAATTAAAATATTCTGCTACAGTTCTGGACCATAATGGGAAAATCTAAGTGTGTGGCTTCAGAAAAAGTAGTCAGCATTCTCATAAAAAGGGCAAGACAGTCAGCAGCCTGTGAGTATTCACCATTGCACTTGTTAGGTGACCTCATAAGTTTGGCTTTGTCATGCACCACCAGTAAGCTGGCTAAGCTGGTTCCACTCAGAAAAGGGTGCAAGTGTACCTTCTGACACCAGAACTGGCAAATATGCCCCACTCCCAGAAAAAGACTAAAGCTACCTCTTCAGCCTATTCAGAACAAGTTTATATTAGCTCAACACTTTGCATGATGGAAACACAGAGATTTTAATTCAGCAATCACAACACTAAAACTGGATTTATTATCTTGTGAAATCAGGGCTTCATTGATTGTAAGAAACAGAGAGGTTAAATGGGAGTCTGCATGTAGCAGATTTTTGGAGTTCTGAATGCTGCTGTGATTTCTGCCTTTTTTCCTATCTTTTCCACACATTTTTTTTTTTATTTTAAATTGAGGCAAAACATTTTGGGCAGTATTGCCTAATTTAAATTAAAATCTTTCCAACATTTTGCAAGTAAATCTCACTGCTGCAAAACCTAGAAAAAATGCTCTTGGTATTTTAAAGTGTTCCAAGAGCTGTTATTGAATAACTCTTCATGTAGTTTTACCTAACAGACTAGGTATCTTCTGCTTAAACTTTCAGTTAGACTTTAAAATTAGTATCTGCACATGATCTAATTTGAAGCTGTAACTTGCACTTAACACTACCACAGAGTTCTCCTGCTTGTTTCTACTACAAGAGTTTTTTGCAGTCGTTCAGTCTTCCGTGCCAGTCATTGTGCCCAACTTCAGCAGCAGAGTCTCTGCTATGTGTCATGTGGCACATTGACTTTCTCCATCCCTGCTTTCTTCTAACAACTATGCTTGCACTTGATGCTGCATAGAATGCTCCATTTTATGAAAAGAAACACTTCTTTACAAGGGTTACTAGGGCTTATTTGTTACAGTTTGGTTTTATTTTTTGAAGGTCCATCCTCTGTAAAACTGTGATCTACTTTCTTAAGAGAGAGAACCGATCAAGACAGATCATTTGGTTGTCTACTCAGTGTTCAAACATTTTGGATTGAAAAAAAACTGATGGATTTTCCTCTCAGCTGATCTGAGCACTCCTCATTGCCATCTGAGGTTAGCATAAACATTGTAAATCCCACAAGTGATAGAAATTTGAGAGAACCAGGAGTTGAAGGAATAGTATTAAGTCAGTTCCTTACACAAGATTTCTTAAACACAGTACACAAGTAAAGTACTCACACAAGCAGTTCAAATCTACTGTATGATGAAGTTTAAACTAATCTTTCTGAGAAAATGGCAAATTCAGAGCAAGATAATTTTGTTTGCTAAGAAGGTAACCATTTCAGAATTATTGAAAACCACTGAATTCAACCAATTCCAGAAGGCTGGGCAATTTTTAGTCAAGAGAGACATTTTTATCTAAATAATGTCACACATTCTCTACTGTAATTTATTTTTCAATTAATTTAGTAGCATATTAAAAATCACACTGATGTACTTAGGAGCTATATCTTGTACCAGAATTAGAAACAGTTAATTGCAAGTAGGTGATTGTTATAAAAAAAAAAATTAAATTCTACTATTTGGAAAGCATGGTGTAAAGAGGAATTGTTGAGGGGGTGGATTCTTGTCTAATCATGTCTCTTTTCTAATTCTGAAACTCCTTTGGAAGATGAGGAAAATAATTGGCAATGTCAACTGTCAGTATCAAATGATGACCATTTATATTGCCCATGTTGTTTATGCATAGTATAAACTTCTCAATTAGTTGAAAGGAGAAATTAATTATCATTTTCTGGCAGTCAGTTGGTATCTCCCAAAGTTAACATTTTCAGTGGCAAGCAAAGATGCGCTATCAAAGTTCTATCATTTAATTGCAAAATACTTATTATCCTTTAAAAAAATGTCCTAATGCAGATTCAGTATTGCCTTGAAACTCATACAATATGACAGATTATTCCCCTTTAACTGTGCACAACTTATTATCAGAGAAATATTGCAATATCCATGATTTGAAGCACCAGCAACCACACAGGAAAATACATTCTTTTCAGCCAAACCTACATTCATTCATGCATGCATTCTTTCATTCATGTTCAGCTGAAAGAGGAGCAAGTATACAGTTGCCAATGCACACAGCTTTTGAACTATCAATACATACCATTGAGCTCTGATATATTGAGCCATGGGTGAATATTGGAAAACAACATGATTTAATTTGCTGTCATCAGAAGTGAGCTATATGAATTATTATAACTAATACTGAACATACTTTTGTTGGTCATACAACAGCTGCCTTTATGTTTTTGAAGTATGAAGTATTTTACACTTCATAGCAACAAAAAAGTTGAATGTGTTTTCTTGTTTAGAAGGTATGCTTTTATGATCTGTCCCATTTGCATACCATCTTATATGTGACAGTCCTTCACAAATAATTGAGAAACCTCTGCATAAATTAGAACAAGCCTTGAAGCAATTATTCCTTTCTTTACTGATCCATGCAAAATCAATTCTTGTGTACACGTAGGATTTTTCCTGACTTGTTGACAGAACATCACCATTGTAACAACTGCCAGTGTCAGGATCAGAGTAATGACCTATGTAGAGCCATTCAAATACATAAGAGTGTTAGCATTCTGAGTCAGCCTTCAAAAAATCCTGGATAATGTGCCTCACAGTTAGTCTATGATTATTATATGAAAAAAAAAACAACCCACATATTTGAATACAAAAAAGTTAGAAGGACAGTTTTATCCTCATAGCACTTTCTTTTTGTCTGACCTGCCTCAAACCTATGGTTTTTTTGTAGGTTTTTTTTTTTTTTTGCATTTAAATGAAAGTTTAAATAATTTCTTTAGAAAGCACATAAAGAAATTCAGGATTCACTGGTTTTACAGGTGTTGCATCAATGTAAACTATTCGGCATCAAGTATATGGGATTTCAGATTTGAACCAAATGTTCTACAGTGCTTCAAACTGCTGCTCCCATTTATTTGCATCATTCAGACTGGGTTCTTCAAACGGCAGTGTCAGTATTTCCGAGGAAGTATTTGAAAAGTCTTTCGAACAGTTTGAAACGGTTTAGCACTTCCAAGAAGTGCCCTTTTCATGTATCCACCCACGGAAGCAGGATTTTGTGACTGTGGTTCAAAGCCATACCCTGGCCTTGCTGAACCTTTGTGCAAAACACCTGAGAAGCCATACGCTTGCCAAGCTACTTAGCATGCCAACAGGAGACGAGAACAAGAGAGTGAATTTGTGTTTTACCAAATAAGCCTCAAGTTTGAAGCCTGTTAGCTTCCCATGTGCGTTTCACTTTTCAGACAAGACGGGCTGCCTGAGCCACTCGCGATCGGGGGCAGGGCTGGAGGAAAGGGGAGATCCCGCACCTCCTCCCTTTGGGTACCGTCCGCACGGTACCGAGTAGCCCCGAGACGCGGTTACCAACCGGGGCGGCCCTGCCCGAGCCGGGTCTCGGAGCTGCCCTGCCGGGCGCTCCTGTCTCGGGGCAGGGGCCCCGCTCCCGCCATGGCCGTTGGCAGCGCCCACACGCCCTTCCCAGCTGCCGCGCCGGGCCTGCCACAGGCGGGAAGCCCCGGGTCTCCTTCACCGACGGCTCCCGGCTGTTGCTGACAAGCGAGGGCGGCAGGACAGGGACCTCCACAGGCGAAGTGGCAAAGGCGAGGGCGCCCAACAGCCCTCCCCACAGCACGATCGCTCACCCCCACCCGCTCCAAGAATGCGCTCTTCTAGTCCCCCCTCCCTCCCCGCCCCAGGAATGGGCTCTCCCAAGCCCTGCTGCCGCCCCGGGAATGGGCGCTCTCCCTCCCCCCCTTCCAGGGCCGTTCCGCCCCGTAACCTCACTTCCGGGGCGGCCATTTTGGGAGGTCGGCGCTCGGTGGCTGGTCCGTGGCGGAGGGGGCGGGCTCGGGCCCGGTCCGCAGCGGCTGGTGACAGCGGCTGGGGGGCACCCCAGGAGCCGGTTAGTGTCGGGGGCGCCGCAGGGGAAGAGCCGCCACCCGGTGACCGCAGCGCCCGTCTGCCCTCGCCATGTCGGACTTCGACAGCAACCCCTTCGCCGACCCGGACCTCAACAACCCCTTCAAGGTGAGGCTGGGAGACCGGGCCGTGATCCTTCCTCGGTGTGGCGGCGAGGGGGAGAGCGGGCTGCGCCGAGCCGCGGGCATCCCGCGGGAGGGAGGGAGGGGCCCCGGCCTTTCTCCCGTTGCGTGGAGGGGGACCGCTCCCTGC
Source organism: Chlamydotis macqueenii (assembly GCF_036417535.1). NCBI lineage: Eukaryota > Metazoa > Chordata > Aves > Otidiformes > Otididae > Chlamydotis > Chlamydotis macqueenii. The sequence continues at coordinate 24,154,210 of NC_141593.1, read as the reverse complement.
CACGGGAGGTGGGGAAGGGCCGGCGCTGCGGGGTGTCGCTGGCCCTGGGGAGGGCCGGCGGGCTGGGGTCGCTGGCCAGCAGCGGTGGTTGGGGCGTGGCGGCTCTGGGGGGCTCATAGGGCAAGCAGCGTTTTTGGAAGCCTTGGAAACGGGTGCAGCCGTTCCACGAGTTCAAGTTTCCATGTTTCCTTCGGTTTCTAAAATAGCACAAACTGCGTTTCAAGTGCATTGTTTTGAAGGAAAAAGAAATGTTTCTTGATTTGGACAGTAACTTTGTGTGTGTCTGTTACTACTACAGTCTTTTTTTTCCTTCCTTTTCACTAACCCAGATAGTTAAGCTTAGTGGATTTGCCCCCTTTTTCCTCTTTATCCTTCTCCCAGCCCCCATCAAGCTTACTTGGTTCTTTACGTTATTTCTGAAACATGCAGGGTGCTAATGGCTATCTTAAATTCTACCTTGCATCTCAAAATGCCGTGTTGTGATGTATTCTAAAGCTTTTAATTTCTGCACTAATGACTTGTCATGCAGCTGAGAATTGTTTCTTCAGCCGCTGTTCTGGCTTGAGCTGTCAAAACGAGCTGACCTTTTTGGAAACTTCCCCTCCTTATCTTTTCTTTCTTCATTATATTAAACCAGTTCAACTAATTTATCAAACTACTTACTTTAATAATCTTACCGAACTCTTTTTTTTTCTGCATTTTGTTTCATGCTGACACTTGAAAGCACACACATAGCATATGGCAGTGAATTTAGATGTCAGCTGGAATAATTAAGCCTTTTAAAAAAGTTGAGCTGTCACATGTCAAGCATACTTCTGTGCAGGTAGCTGCTGGAAGCATAGCGTTACTGATGTATTGTTCACTGGAGTCTGTCTGAATCATTATTTCAATCTTTATGGCCATAAAATTTTGTTGGTAGTATTCCTTAGGCTAGACACAGTGTTTTTACTTCATGTTTTACACAGTGAGGTGACCTTCCAGATGAACAGCAGCCCTGGCATTGAGGTTGCTGCCAACAGTTTGGACTGGCACCAATGGCAGTGAGCACTGTTCTCTTAAATCCCTTTTGGCACCAGCCACTGAAAAGGTGTCACTGTTCTAGAATGTGTCTTCAGCAACAAAAATATGTGATGCTTTTTCTCACATTTTGTAATAGTTATCAAAATAACATCTAGGAAAATTTATTGTGTATAGATACCCAAAGCAGTTAGGGGTATTGGAAGCACCATAGTTGCCCCTGCATCTCTCATCAGCGCAGGTAACTTGTGCTGTGTAGTGTTTCTGAGAGCTAAGCTAGGAACCTATCTCAACCATGCTTCCATTTTGAAGACATTGCTTGAAGTGCAGTAGTTTATTCCAGTTTCTCTTTAGGGAAAGACTTCTGTTGTAGCTGTTAGGCAGAATCCACTCTCTACTTCTCATCTGCAATGCATTGTGAGAAAAGGACTCTATAGCAACTTCTCTGTAACTTGAAGCTCACTGTTAAACACAGTTGTGGATTTCTTTTTGCAGGAGTTGGTTTAGGGAAGCTGTATACTTTTTCAGAGGTTTTTTTCACTTCCTTCAGTCTCTGCTAACTTCCATCACATTCCTCTGAGGTAATTTTGCATACCTTTACTTATCCACACATTTAACTTGAAGGGGCAGAAAGTCTCATATATAAGCCAAACCTTGTTTGCCGTCTCGTTGGCATAACAGCATTGAAATTAGTGGGTATTGATGTGTGTCTGCATTTAAGGTCTGTCTGACTGTGTGTTTTAGAATACTTTACGCATAGAACCAGTATTTCCAGATGGACCCTGACAACCTAAGTCATATTGTCTGAACACCTTATTCAAATGTACCCATATTTGTATTTGTCTTGGCTTGATAGTTTTGTGTATGATGTGATTAGTTGTTTTCCTTACTTTTGAAGCCGCTTCCTGTGCTGATGTAAAAACACAGAGTAGTATGGCAGAGAAGGGGGAGGGACGTCATGTGGAAGAGTTGTTGCCAAGGTCTAAATATAGATGCTTCTTTTGCTTAAACATTTTGGTTTTACTAATTGTCTGTGCTCTACTTGTGAGGTTTCTCATGCCTTCTAATAAAAAGATTTCAGCAGAGATTCTTGCTTGATATTACATCAAATAAATATGTTATCTGGGAAGGGAAAGGTAAAGCAAAAACATCTGGTTTGCTCAGTATTTTGGGTAGTCAGCTCTTTTGGAAACATAAAATTAAGTTATGTTTCTGTTTTGGTATGTACTGGAAGTAATAAGATTTATTTTTTCAGGTATTAACTTACTTGGATTGATGATTAGGTGTTGTTGATTTTAAGACAGTGGCTACCTATGATCTGCTTTTTTTTTTTTTTTTTCATTCTTTTAAGAAAACTCATTAGTTGAACTGAACCCAAAGGCTGATATGCTTTTGAAGTCACAGTATTCCTCTGTAAATAGCTGTTCTCTGGGACCTGTACCAACAAACCCAAGAGATGTTTTGATTTAAAAGACAAGTTACAGATAAGTAACATTCTAACATTAAAAAGCTTTTGGTCACATTAGAGTTGTGCAGAAGAATATGCATCCATGTACCATACAAATGAAGACATGGTAATCCTGCTATAAATTGATGTAGCAGCATTGTGAAGAAATACACGTTTGATGTGACTTCAAGTATCATAAATAAAAGCAGACTAATAATGAAACCTATTTCATTTCTTTCACTGAGAAACACTTGTCATACATTATGAGTATGAATTCATAGTCAGTAAAGTTCTCAGTGACAAACGGTGCAGTCCCACAAGCACTTAAATGGAACGAGCAAAGCCGATCCAGTGACAGTAACTGTATTCAGCCAAGAGTCTAGAGTGCTAAACAGGTCCATAGAGAGGAGGCAGATCTGAGCTGAAGTTAGAAAGTCAAGTCACGGTCATGATCAGGTCCCATGAAAGTAAGCAGGATCAGCCAACAGTCCCCATGATGACCATGGTAACAGATACAACGGTTCTGAAACAGTCTCTCAAAATCCAGTGTAAGTTTCATTTACTCTGAAATAATTCAGCAGTTCATCTACAATAAAAAAAAGTGCTTCTGTGTTGGGTTTGTTTTTTGTTTTGTTTTGTTTTCCTGAGTGAATGATACTATTACTTACAGAAGAAAGTATTCTTTTTTAAACTGGAGCTGTGGCTTTCACAGGCCTTTGGTGGCTTGGCTGACAGACTGTAAAAGGTTGGGGGGCTGGCTGTTACAGTCATCCAAACGTATTAAACAGTTACTTACGAGTGGCTGTGGAATCAGGACTTTAAAAACAGAGTTCTGTGAATTCTATTGGGTTGGTTCCTCTGATGTGTTTAGAGCTCTGAGCACGTGCAGGTACTTGATACAATAGAAATTATGGTAGGTCTGAAAATGAAGATATATTTATATTTAAATGTGAATGGTGACCTTCAGGTAAAAGCCAACCACTACGTGATATGGATGACGATTTAAACAGAATGGCCTATGTCTTTTTCGTTTTTAGTGTGGAAGGGTACAGTCATGGAAACCCTCAAATGTATGTAATGTTAACTGTGTGAGTAGTTTCAGTAGGATTAGGTATGCAAAGTGTGGTTAGCTTCGAGTTGTTGCTTCAAAAGGAAACAGCTCTTTTGTAGTTCTGTAGTGACTGCCATTCTTGTGTGGATGTCTGAGATCCTCTAAGATGTCTAAAAATGGCATTAGGCACCTTAATTGCTCCCACTGGGGTCACAGGATTACTTGAGTCACTAGAGCTAAGTATATGTTAGAGCTTAAATTTACTACAGAGGTAATTCCAGTTATAATTTGGATATTATACTTAATCTGACTCACATGAGTGCGAATTAGTCTTCTGTCTGGTTTGGCAGGACGTGCAAGCTGGGGTTTGGTGCTAAAGCTAATAGTGCAGATGACTTTTACCTTGTGTGGCAGTTAAACCTGTATGGTTTACACCAATTGCTCAAGTGAAGCTATAGTGATAGAAACTTACAGGAAGAAAAATAAGTCAGTTATTTTTGAAAGATCAGGTTCATAACCACTTGAAGTGTTTCTGCAGTATTTGTGCTTTGGGATTCAAAAGTTTTGTTGTGTGCCTGTGTGCATAACTGGGTTTTAATTCTTTTATATAGCTTGAAATATACTCAGTTAAGTTGTCTGTCTTTAAATTAATAAAGGACATAAAATAGAAATATTTTTCTGATTTTATTACCTGGTTTCCCTTCATGACTTCCAAATTTATGAATTTCTCTAAATCTTGCACAATGCTGAATGTCCATGGTATTGGAAGTGTCCTTTAGCTGTCCTACATGGTAGTTAGCTTTCAAGAGTACACTTCATCACATTTTAATAGATACTCAGTATCAATTACAGCTGCATTTTCCCCAGATTTTCAGTAAAGTGTTAACACATGTTGATTGATTATGATTATTATACTATATATTGAGATTTAACATTACAAAGAGGAGCGTAACATGCGTTTCAGAGCTGAGGAAGGAGAAGGATTTGAAAATAGCTATGAAATGGAGATGTTGTTTTGTTAGGCATCCAGTACTCCACTGCAGGATGAGACTGGTGGAGACTTTAGGACAAATTTGGTCTTGTGAGCCTCAGAAGTTCTTTTTCATTTCAGAGGTGGGGAATTTACCTTGCTCAGCAGCTCAGAGCTTCATAGCTCTGCTTCTGTGAGATCTGGCATATAATGGGCACTGCTTGAGAGCCAAGTGTAAGAAACCTTGGTTGGCTGCTTTTGTGCGATCCTATTTAATAATTGTGTTCTGGCAGTGCTAGAGTGAAAATTTTTTGAGTATCGTTCTGTGAGAGGGGTGGGAAATCACTGATCAATGAATGGGATGTTAAGCTTGAAATTGTGAAAGAACTATGTAGTGGATACTCTGGTTTATTTTTTTTTATTATTAGAAGTACAGAAATAGTCTTTATTTTGCCTCTAAGTCATTAATTCTTCCAGATGTTACATGTGTAACCTTTGAGGACAATTTTTTCTTCTAGTAAGTGGTTTTTAATCATAGGTTAAAATATATTATTGTAGGTGCAATACATTAAGGCTTCCTTTATACTGTTAAATGTAAGCTGTTTATACTGCTAGTGTGTTATTAGGATAGTGAAACATGAAATCTCAATTTAGTTTGTGAAGTTTCTGTACCTTTACTCCTTCTTGGGCCTGAGATGATGAGGAAAGAAATAAATTGTGAAGAACCAGCAAAGTTTGAGACTGCATCAAAACATCAGTAGCGTCTTGTAACTTAACTTTTCCATGTGCAGCTGGTGGCATGAACAGGGAGGAGGTCCATGGGGAGTTCAGCCATTTGATTTATACCAAATATTTAGTGAACATGTGCAAATTGCAATTTCAGAGGCTTAATCTGGCTGAATGTAGGATGTTGTGGGACAGAAAAACATGTCCTTCATGTGTGGGCTATCTTCTTTTCCAAGTGTCAGGTCCTAATTTGAAAACTGAAACCCAACAGTTAACACAGGAGGAAAAAAGCTTAGATATCCATTGCTGGACCAATACTTTTTTTCCCCTCCCAATTCTGTTCTCAAAAGCTAGGCTTTGTCAGAAATCTCTCCCCAAAAATGGTCATGAGGACATACTGAAAGCAAAGTATGTAATACAGAGAGTTTCAGCTGAAACAGAAATAGCTTTCATTGCTCTCCAGAACTTGTATATTAAAAGTGGGATGGATGGTTTTCTTCTTGAACAAGAAATCAAAAACCTCAGACCAATAAACATAGCTTCATGCATTTTTTGTTGCATTTTTGCTTAGTTTTGTGAGCCAGTGATGTGGTCTTAGGAAGTACTCAACAGAGAGTAGGAAGTACAACTGTTATAGTATTAAAGTTATAGTATTAAAAAAAACCCTGAGCCTCAGGATGAATTCTTACTTGAAAGTGTACAATTAGTGTTATGTTTAGAAAATGCTATTATGAAGTGGGTATAGGGAGTAGTTGTGATAATCAATGAGGAGCTTAACTTGAAATAAAAAGAGCTTATCCTTTTCATGTAGCAAAACAAAGCTTTTCAGTAGGAGTGGGAGGGATAAGAAATCATAGTTGGTCAAGATTGACTTTGCTAGGTTTGTGCATCTAATCTCATTATTTCTCCAGGGTGGATTCAGTCCTCGTAGACCTCTGGCTCCTGCTTCTGTCCTATAGACAGGAAGAGTTTTTTAAGGAATAACATCTTTGCTGAACATGTTGAATAGTTTGGAGGATAAGAATGGAGTTGTGTCTCTTCTGCTTTCTGGGAACATCTTTCCAAGCACAAAACCATCAGGAAGAATGCATAGCTAAGTGAAGGTGGTTATAGAACAGTAAATGCCAAAGAAGTTGGCCAAGTGAAGGCTGGTTGATGTCAGTGACTGGTAAAGCAGTTAGGTTGAATAAACTTATTTGTGGGGATTTTGAAGTAAAAGAGAAAAAATTTATGGTGGCAGAGCTGAAGGGTAGCCAGTGACTGATGAGAGAGGTAATAGAATTGATATGGTGAATTATTGGTAATATAAAGAGACTTCATCTTCTGAGAGTTTTTGTGATGAGGAGAACTGTTTTCTTGACTTGGGTTGCAACTACTCCAGTCATGAAGAGATCATTCTTAGCCTTTGAACTTAATGTAGAACTAAGATCAAAAATTAATCTTTCTCTGGTTGTCTTCGGTAGCTTATTCTTCCCTTGGCTGTACTTAAGGAGCTGTGTAACTGATAAGGTGTTTTCTGTGTTTTCTGTTTCTGTTTTCATTCACTAAAAGAAAGTAATCCTCTTGTTTTAAAATCCATATTTTGTGTTCATAGTATATTGTTTCTCCTTAGTGTTTTTTTTTCCTAGGACTAACCAGATATACTTCTGTCAGTTTACTCAGATACTTGGTGCTGTCCTATGAAAAAAAAAGAGAAGTGAAAGAATTATTTCACTTCTAAGTGCAGCATTTCAGTTTTATGCTTTTTCCAAAAAGCATGACTATTCTTTTGATGTATAATACTCCTAGTATCCAAGTCTTGGAAGATATTTAGTTGTTTTACTGTCCTTGTCAATCAGTGTTTCAAATTTACCTTACTATCCCATTTTCTTAGTAGTTACCTTTATTTCCCCTGTTCTTTTCCTTGTAAAAGTATCTTATGCATTTTCCCTGTTCCTCTTTCCAGTAACTTTTTTGGTTCTACTTAAGTTATGTGATTTTTAATTTGAAATTCTTGTTTTCAATTGCTAATGTTTTGTAAAACCATTATAATCTCTATCTAAATCGGTGTTTGGAATGAGTGTTTATAAAACCTGTTTTTTGACCTCTGCAATAAGAAGTTGCTTTTACTTTCTTGCTAGTCTTTGGAAGCAAAGTGAAAAATATTGAAGTAAAGTAACTGTTCTGTACAGAGCACTGATGTCACTTACTTAGATCCACTTAGGGGAAAACAAAAGGTAACACAAGCACAAATTATCATTGTTATATTTTTAGTCTGACTTTTTTTCCTCTTTCATTTCATTTAATGTTAAATTATTTGTGCATAAGATAAATGCTTTGGCATTTTTGATAGAAGAATGGATGCACTTCAAAAGTGAAAACTTTTTATTAACAACCTAAAGGACAATTTGGAGAGGACAGTTCCTAGTTCAGTACTTTCTCTTGACTTAAAAGAAATCAAAATCACAACTAACAATGTAAACTCAGCTGTTTTTCAGAATATTAATGGGTTATATATGCTATCAAAGCATCATGCTCATGGTGGAACCATGCTGGACCCATTCCCAGTGAACAGTAATACAGAGAGTCATTACAGATGTATCTACTTCTTCAGTCTTTAATTTGCTAATCTCTCTTTCATGTTAATGAAACCTGGTAGCTGATTACTAGTTTTGGTCTCCTAGACAACAGAGGTCTCTGTTCTCTTTAATTTGTTTTTTAAAAAGCTGTTAAAACTTGCATAGAATGGATTATTATGCTCCATTTTAAGCATTCTCGCTTACAATCAATTGGTTTTGTACACTCTGATAACTGAGTATTCAGTTAATTTTATCTATATCTGAGTGTTGTGAGCATAATTTGTTAACCTTGTTAACCTTGAAACGTTTTAAATAGTTCTGTAGGTGCTCTTGCCAATATGAGATGTGGATATATTGTGTTTTCTGATTTTGTTTGTTTGTGTTTGAGGTTTTTTTTTTTTTTCTGACTGACTTTTCTATTCTTCATGTAAATACTGGTATGCTTGTTGTACCTGACTCCTAGTGATTCAAAGACTATGATGCTAATCTTTGCTTTTGAGATTGACATTATAGGAGACAGCCTACAAGAAGAAGGTAAAATGAAAGATTAGGTTCAAAACAGTTTATTAGTTGTGCTGGTTTCTTAAACCTCCAGTTTCCTGAACTAATTCAGATATTGAAAATGTCATCTGAAATGACTGTATGACTTAAATGAACCAATAGCTACAGTAGGTGGATATGAAAAATGTCATGTTCTTAAATTCTGATCCATGGTTGGTGTCACTGATAGTTAAAAAAAAAAGATCAGAAACTCAGGGGGCTGAGCTGGCAGGAGTTCAGGTGAAATAAGGCTGGATAAGGAAGTCTAAATTGGAAGGAGGGAACGATGAGTTGGACAAGATGAGAATTACAAGGATCACCACTCAAAAGGAGCAGGGACTGAGACTGGCTGGGTGGCTAAGGAAAATCAGATTGTGCCAAGGAGTAAGTGCAAGGGCAGGTCCAATTTGGGCAGGAGTACTGGTCCACCAGGACCTAGCTTTCCCAATCTGACGTTGGACCAGGCATTATACAGTTGCTGCATCCGGTGGCTGACATCAAATAGAATCATAGAATGGTTAGGGTTGGAAGGGACTTTCAAAAGTCCAAATATTTAAAGTCTGTCCCAGAAATTCCCAGTCTTCCGTGTTTGCAGAGTGTAGCCCGATTTTTAGTCACTTAAATTGTGCCGCAAATTGGGGTCTCTGGATATTTGATGGTTCCAGCCATACTGCTGCTTTTTGTTGGTGTCCGTATATTATCACCTATTGGAACAGATCTTTGCACCTTTTTTTTTTCTGTTTCCTAATATTAAAAACCAAAAATAACTAAATAATAATATATTTAAACTTTATTGTCTGGGTAGAATATCTAATATGGAAAACTGAGTTATGCCAGCTTAGATTTACCTGTTCCTGTAGAATTTTAAAGTTTTTACTGTTTTTAACCACTAGAATAACAACATCAGTGCAACACAGAAATCTGATAGGATTCATTTAAATGCCACTTTGAGTATGTGGCCCTGCACAACATTTATTGTTCATGTTCGTTATTCAAACCCTGATTAACTTTCAAGTTCAGTGTTCTATTATTCTGCAACAGTGAATATGAGTGCTTCACAGTTTCTCTCACTGTATTTAGATGACTTGGCATTTGCTCCATTTTTAAAATGAGATGAAATGAGTGTAAGGTAAATGATTCTTCAGAAATGCTGTAAGTAGTGTTTTGACGTTTGAAGTGCAGCTCCTGTTGGCATAAGTTGTTTGATGCATGGTAGGTATTCAGAAAAGTCTAGCAGCTTACACCTGGGCACCCAGACTATGAAGAGCTTGTTTCTTTCCATGCTGAGGATAGGTCTAGCATTAGAGAAGGTCACAGTGAACTAGTATAGGAGAGATACCCATCTCCAGGCTAGTTCTTGTCTGTTTCAGGTGTGAGATTACTCTTCTTTTCCTGTCATCTCTGGTTTACTTCTTGAGCCATTCTGCTTGTGGAATAGATCAGGCCATGAACTTCTAGTGAAGTCCAGACTGTATAATTGAGGTTTTCTGGGAGCAGAATTTGAATGCTACTTGCCTTGATGGTGTTTGATTTGTGTATTTCAATACAACTGTAATTTTGTGGTTTTTTTAGGTAATGAAACTTTTCTTAGATAGAGCTGATATTGACTGTTCTATGAGTTACTTGGGTTTTTTTCAGAGCTGCTGCTACTTTTGCAAACATTAGCAATATTTGGCAGAAGTATAGCAATTGTTATTTCAAAATGAGGATGGACTTCTTATGGAGGGCTTCTTGCTCTGCTTACTGTGTCTGTTTAAGCATATAACTTATTTCTAGTACTAAGACTTTTGATGTAGTAAGCTTTTTTGGCTCAGCATATGTTTCCTGTCATTTGTCAGTGTTAGAATGTCACATTAGCTGTGTGAAGAGATCTGAGAAATGTTTTTTTTTTTTTTTCCCCAGTCTTTTCTAAAACTCTTGGAGAAAAAAGGCTTTCTTTCATCGGATGTTTATTATTGTTTGCATATTGTATTTCCAAATATAGATTCCTCTTCTAAGTTTGACTTGAACACTCTTTTCTGCTTTTTGAAAATCTGTTCTCTGTTCAGTGGCTGTCTCATGAGTCTGATGTTCTAGGTATTAAATAATTGCATTTATTGTCCTTTGTGGGCACAGTCAGGCCTAGTTGGTTGGTTAGCAGTACGCTCCTCAAACACAGAAGTTTAGTGTTGAAATGTAGTTGTTAAGCAGCTAATGTAACTTCAAGTGCTGAGTGCTATTTGGGTTTTAGTGATGTAGATGTACTGTTTCACTGTGTGGCTGATGATTAACTATCACCAGTTTCATATGTATCTATACTTGAACATTTTTATGTGTGGAAGAGGGAATGATATGAGAGCATTTGTGGAAGAGGTACTGTACTGAAAGCATGAACAAAGAATAGAGTATTTTATGTTCTGCTAATTCACACTAGCATGTAGAGGCTAGAAGAGGTGTACTGGGTCTGACTTGGAGGGAGTTAATTTTTTTCATAGCAATCCCTATGGTGCTGCTGTTTTTCAGATTTGTGACTAAAAGTGCTACTCAGGCACCAGTGTTTCAGCTGTTGCTGAACAGTGCTTGCACAGCGTTAAGGCATCTCTGCTTCACCCTGGGAATAGGCTGGGGTTGGGCAAGAGTTTGGGAGCGGACACAGGATAGCTGGCCCCAGTTGACCAAAGAGATATTCCACGCTGTATATAGCATCATGCTCAGCAATAACATCGGTGGTGCTGGTAGTGATGCTGGGGATGTTCCAAGGTAACCATTGCTCAGAGGCTGGCTGGGCATATTTCTGCTAGTGGGTGGTGGTGAGTGATTGCCTTAGCATCACTTGTTGGGTTTTGTTGCTTTTTAAAAAAAAAAAAAAATTACTCTACCTGCCCCTCCCCCCACCCTCCCCTATTGAACTCTTCATATAAAGTTAGTGTGGTCTATGGTAGTGGTTACTTCTGTTCTTCTGCAGAACAAAGCTTGCCTGTCTCTAGCACAGAGAAATGTTTCATTCATTACATCACTTTCTCAAGCTAAACCTCAAGTGGTCTTTCTTACTGTATAGTCCATTGGAGGAAAAAAAAAAAAAATTACACTTTTTTCTTAATTTTACCAGTTAAAGTAGAAGCTGAAGCAGAGGAACTTTCGGCAATATGGGACACTTTCCTCAGCTTCATTTCTCTGAAATGCTTTTCCTATTCCTGAAGGTGTTGGACGTACTTCTGGGTAGGTAAAACCAAGAGTTACAGAAAGCTCTTTTCTTCTGCTGTGCTTTTTGGGTGTATAGTTGTGGACTCCAGTCTTGTAGGTCAACATAGCAGGCTACAGTTTTCTTCTCTACTGAGAGCTTTTTTTCCTTTTAAATCAAATGCGTAACAGATGGAGTTTCTTTTAGACTGTGTTAATCTAGGTTTCTAAGAAGCTCAGAATGGAATGATGTCATTTTGGAGAGGTGGATGTTTACAGGCTTTTCCAGTGAAAACAAACCTTTTTTAGATTGAAACAAAAGCTGAATTTTATATGATATAATGATACAAGTCTTGACTTTTTGCTTATATACATGTGCCTACATTTATGGAACTGTTTTCTCTTCTAGGATCCTTCTGTTACACAAGTGACAAGAAATATTCCTCCAGGGCTAGATGAGTACAATCCTTTCTCTGATTCAAGAACAGTAAGCACATTTATTTCTTAATCGTACTATTAATCTTTTTTGGTAAGATTTATCAGGTATTGTTTTCAGAGTTTGAAGCTGATGTAGAACACATCACATGCTAGCTAAAGGCAATGGAAGATGTGTAAGGGTAGATAGTCCCATGAAATGTTTGGAGGATTCAGTGGGTAGGTTTACTTAAGTGAGCTTTGACTTACTAAGGAAGAGTGGCTCTCTGAAAGGGGGCCAAAACAGAACTGAGTTTTTCCACTGTCCAGTAAGACTTCTGGCAGTCTGTCCTTATGCTTTTCTGAATTTGACTTGCTTTAAAGCTTGTGAGTGTGGCACACTTCCCCAGTGTGCCACTTCCTTTTGATTTCCATTTTACTTAATGGAACTGTTGCACAGAATAAGAAAAACATGACACTTAAGTAATGATCCCCAGGCTATGAGTAGTTATACTGTATTAAAAGGAATACATTATGTCCAAGAAACACAGTTGGTTTTTGCCTCTAATTTGTATAGTTTTAATTTACCTTATGCTTATTTTCACCCATGAGGGAGAAATACAAGGAATGGGGTGGTAAATTCACACTGTAACAGCATTTTTCAGTGTTTACTTTTGATAGTGAAGTTCTTGTGGAAGATTAGGAAAATGTATGGATGATTACTGTCTGTCAGTATAATTTATAAACATTCAAATACTGTATTTTTCAAATGTAGGCTTATTTCCTATGGCAAATCTGGTCGTGCTGATAGGGTTTGTTGGTATTTGAGTCTTTGCAATGCAACAGTAAGGTTTCATACAGCGTTAAAATGCTAGAGTGGAAGAAGCTTGGTTTTCGATTATGTCTTGGATCAGCTGTTTAAGGCAGAATATTTACAAGTAGCAACAATGTAACTAAGTCTCCAGGTTTTTTTTTCTCCTAACAATATAATGAATTATGTTTGTTTTTCTGAAGTTTGAAGAGTTTCAAAATTGCTTTACGTTGATTGTAAGTTATAAAGACAGTAGATCTTGTATTAAAAAAAATATAGAGCTACTCTGACTTTTTTGTTACTTATGTATTTATTTTAACATGCAGCTCTGTGAGAAAAGGAAAACAAGTGTATGGCTAAGGTTATCTGGCTTTGAATAGTCAGCTGTGCATGTATAAAAAAATCTAATTGCTCTTTGTAGATGACACTCATCTGGAAAAATGGGGAGAATGGAGGAAATCTTCAAGTCAGTGTTCAGATCTACTGAATATGTGCTGTATTCATACACTGTGATTCAATTAATAATCTATGGAATGTTACCAAATTAATAAAAATTGTCTATTGAATGATCAGCTCCCTTTCTTTAAAGGAAAAGAACTTTCATGGGATACAAGCTGGTAGTAGCAAAATCTGTTGTGGAGACTTCTTATTTTGAGAATCGCTGGGCTGTAACACTTGAAGTGGTGTTTGTTTCACTGTGAGCAACAATGTATAGTTGTGATTTTTAAGGAAGCTGAGAATGGTATGCTTCAATTAAAAATCTAAATTGCTAGGGGTAGTGGTAAGATGGTATCTTGCAGTTTATAGCATTAACACAGTGTTAAACCTCTTTCTCCCCTCCCTCCAAATTCAAGTTAATAAATCATGCTGGACTACAAAAATATTTCTCCATTGCAAATTCAGATTTCTGCGAGAAAGTGACTTCAAATTCTGAATACTGACATTCTTTGTCTCAGCTCTAGCGTGTTCTCCCTTGGCAAAGGGAGATGCTTCTTAGCAGTTCTGCTTCTTGGCAGTTATCAGGATAGGACAGAAAATAAGAAGTAAGTTCTACTTTTTTCCCAGTATTCCTTTTCTTAATTTTTTATATATATATACATAACGTACATCCTTCACATCTGCAGTGGGAAATTTGGTAGGAAAACAACATGTAAGAGATAATGAGGAAAGTGAATGGGCATAGGAGATTTTAGGTCTCAAGTGTTACCATAACATGAGAAATCAGGAATCTTTTTTCTTATCAAATTTCAAGGCCTGTCTTATTTTTGGTAGTTAAACCAAACAAAGTTTTCAGTGGATAGTATAAATGTCAGATTAAATATCGTTGCCTGCATTGTCACTGATTTTGTCTCCAGCTCTATCAGTCACCATGGAGATGACTCTGTCTTTTGTCATGTTTCTGAAATCAGAATTATCAGAATCAGAATTATCAAGATCAAGATTGGAAAAGACCTAAAAGATCATCCAGTCCAACCATCACCAATACTTCTCAGCTAAATCATATCCCTCAACACAACATCCAAACGTTTCTTGAACACCCCCATGGTCGGTGACTCCACCACCTTCCTGGGCAGTGCATTCCAGTGCCTGACTACCCTTTCCGAGAAGTAATATTTCCTAATGTCCAGCCTGAATCTCCCCTGGTGCAGCTTGAAACCGTTGCCTCTAGTTCTATCACTGTCTACACGAGAGAAAAGGCCGACCCCTAGCTCACTACAACCTCCCTTCAGGAAGTTATAGAGAGCTATAAGGTCTCCCCTGAGCCTCCTCTTCTCCAGACTAAACAATCCCAGCTCCCTCAGCTGCTCCTCATAAGGCCTGTGCTCCAGACCCCTCACCAGCTTCATAGCCCTCCTCTGAACGCGTTCCAGGGCCTCAATGTCTTTCTTGCAGTGAGGGGCCCAAAACTGAACACAGTACTCGAGGTGCGGCCTCACCAGTGGTGAGTACAGGGGGACGATTACCTCCCTGCTCCTGCTAGTAACACTGTTTTTGATGCAAGCCAGGATGCCGTTGGCCCTCTTGGCCACCCGGGCACACTGTCGGCTCATGCTCAGCCGAGCATCAATCAGTACCCCCAGGTCCGTTTCCTCCACACAGTCCTCCAGCCACTCAGCTCCGAGCCTGTAGCGCTGCCTGGGGTTGTTGTGGCCGAAGTGCAGGACTCGGCATTTGGTCTTGTTGAACCTCATCCCATTGGCTTCAGCCCAGCTTTCCAGCCTGTCCAGATCCCTCTGTAGGGCCTCGCTACCCCCAGGCAGATCCACACTCCCAGCCAATTTGGTGTCATCTGCGAACTTACTGAGGGTGCACTCAATGCCCTCATCCAGGTCATCAATAAAGATATTGAAGAGGACAGGCCCCAGCATCGACCCCTGGGGAACACCACTTGTGACCGGTAGCCAGCTGGATTTAACTCCATTCACCACCACTCTCTGAACCCGGCCCTCCAGCCAGCTCCTTACCCAGCCAAGAGTGTACCCATCCAAGCCATGGGCTGCCAGCTTCTGCAGGAGAATACCGTGGGAGACAGTGTCAAAGGCTTTGCTGAAGTCTAGGTAGACCACATCAACAGCCTTTCCCTCATCCAGCAGATGGGTCACTTGATCATAAAAGGAGATCAGGTTGGTCAAACAGGACCTGCCCTTCATGAACCCATGCTGGCTAGGCCTGATCCCCCGGCCATCCCGCACATGCCGCATGATCTCCCTCAAGACTATCTGTTCCCTAACCTTCCCTGTAACCGAGGTCAGGCTAACAGGCCTGTAGTTCCCCGGATCCTCCTTACAACCTTTCTTGTAAATGGGAGTCACGTTGGCAATCCTCCAGTCTTCCGGGACCTCACCAGTCAACAAGGAGCGCTGATAGATGATGGAAAGCGGCTCGGCTATCACCTCTGCCCGTTCCCTCAGCACTCTTGCGTGGATCTCAAATCAGCAAGGAACAGATGAGATTAAACAATTAGTATTTCTGCTTCATCATTTAACTAGTGTTAAAGAACGCCTTTAATATCCTTTAATCTCTTCCTGCTTCTACAAGTTTTACTAAGGCATGTCGAACTCCTTTGAGCACTCTCTGGACATACGTTTAACATGTGTGGACACAATAATGCGTATAGCAATCACTTTCAAATTGCTGCATTAAAAATAAAAAAAAAATTGGTAGAGTTGAGGATTTGTTGGTTTTAAGTGTATTGGATTTGTGTGGCAAGGTTTTGGTAGCAGGTGGTATACAGGGGTGGTTTCTGTGAGAAGATGAGAAACTTCCCCTATGTCCAATAGAGCCAATGCCAGCTGGCTCCAAGATGGACCCACTGCTGGCCAAGGCAGTGGCAGAAGGGAGTGGATGGGGAGGAAGATGTTTTAAGATGTGTTCTTATTTTTCATTATCCTACTCTGACTTCAGTGTGGCAAATTAAACCCATTTCCCCAAGTGAGGTCTGTTTTGCCGTGATGGTAATAAGTGAATGATCTCTCCCTGTCCTTATCTTGACCCATGAGCTTTTTGTTATATTTTCTCTCCCCTGTCCAGTTGAGGAGGGGACTGATAGAGCGGCTTTGGTGGGTACCTGGTGTTCAGCCCACCACATTGAGAGGTATTTCAGTGGATTGTTTTCAGTAAATTCCTGAGCAGCTCCCCTTCTTCTGTCTGCATCTAAATCAACTTAAATATCTACAGGAAGCCTGATGAATCATCCACAAAGAACAAGAGCAAAAAGGTGTCTTGTAGAGTGGGGTTGGTTGAATTTCAAAATATGAGTGCCTTACTGTAATGTGTCAGTGAAGGTCAAAGACCATGAATTTATGAAGTAAAGTCTCTGTAAAAACAGTTGACTTAGTTCCCCTGTCCAGATTTGGGTGGTGTAATGTGATGTGATATAATATGATATTATGTAGTGATGGCTGGAGGTTAGTACAGTTCTCACAATACAAGTCTGAATAATTAGTGTTAAAGTTACATCCTTAGAAAGACAGAATTGCTAACCATCTGTTTTCCTGTAAAGGTCTCATCAGTTATATGCAGGCTATAAGTTGGCTGGATATCTCTCTTCCATACCCAAATCCCTAAGCCACCAATAGCACTTGGACAGGCAACCAACAGACGGACAAATATGATTAAATAAGTGCCAGGTCATAGGTTGCAAGGGACCTCTGGAGGTCCTATTTTTCAATTCCTGCTATTGAAAGTTGGTCACTGAGTTGTATTTCTTGTCTTGGGGAATTTTGAATATAAACAAGGTTGGAGATCGTGTGACCTCACTGGGCAACCTGTTGCAGTGTTTGACAATTCGTACAGTGAAAATTTTCCCATTATCTAATCAGTTTGCTGTATTTCAACAAGTAACATGCTGTGTAATAAAAGCAGCATCATCTTTTCCTAACAACTCCATGTGTATGCTGATCCATAAGGGAGTAAAAAATGTATCTGTTTCATTTCTTATACTTGCTAAATTATGTTTCATTATGGCAGAATTTTAGCGCTTTATCCAGATATATGAGTAAGCCAGACTTTGGTCCAGTTAAGTATGAAATTAGGAAATGAAACAATTTTTAAAGGATGCCTCTGACATTCCACTCAGGTAGGAAACACAGATCAAGTCTTGCTTTCAAACTTACTTTCAAATTAAGCTTGATATGGGACTAAGTCTTCTAGATTCCAGAAGCATGGATTGGACTGTTAAATTTGAGATGGGAAGGAAGAGACTTGACTTCTGCTGCCCTGAAGCCACCTGAGAAGCTTGTGTCTTCTCATCTGCTTCCGAGATGGAACAATCATAGAATCGTAGAATAGTTTGGGTTGGAAGGGACCTTCAAAGGTCATCTAGTCCAACCCCCCTGCAAGGAGCAGGGACATCTTCAACCAGATCAGGTTGCTCAGAGCCCTGTCCAACCTGGCCTTGAATGTTTCCAGGGATGGGGCATCCACCACCTCTCTGGGCAACCTGTGCCAGTGTTCTACCACTCTCATTGTAAAAAAAAAAAATAATTTCATGATATCTAATCTGAATATACCTCCCTCTGTTTTAAAACCATTACCCCTCATCCTATTTGCACAGTAGTTTTGAGGATGCTCTGGTATGAACTGTATAAGATGTTCATCAAGGTTCAAGGAGTTACCTGGCAAGTACCAGATTCACTGGTTTCTGTCAAAGATGCCTCAGCAGTTTTTATTCCTAGAAATCGTATGTCAATAAAAATAAAAATAACATAGACAAAAGTACAATAACAGATGGGAATTCCTGTTCTGTTTACTTAATAGTTAAGGATCTCAGTGTCTTTATTAAATATCCATTAATTCTCAAAACTAGTTCCAGTAGTTCTCTAGTTTGACATCTTCAGGATTTTGATAGTTATTGACCAAGTACTTCTTTCCCACTTGCATCTTTTGTGCTGATAAAACATTTGAAGTGACTTTAGAAAGTGGATGTTTACTTTTCGTTCTAAATAGCAAATAAATTGATTCTACAGCTCGTTCTAATCCAACTACTTGCTAATAGTATTTTCTGAATAAGATTTACATTTACAGTTTTTGTCTGTATTAAATGCATGTCCCTTGCCGCCCTCTTAAAAACCTAAATCTTTCCAGAGTGCCTCCAATTTTAGACTTCATGCATTGTGTATGATAGCACTGAGGCTGTTTCAGACAATTCTTCAGTACAACAACTTGCAAATACATGTCCATTTCAGAATGTAAGAAACCTATTGTATGCTAGCCAACATCCCAATAAATATTTTTACTGGAATTATTTTGCAGCTTTTTTAATGAAGTTATTTTAATTCTTAATTGAGCTAACTTGAGAGGTAGCAATTAGAGCAAACCTATGCTTATTCTATATTTAGAAATTGATGTGAGATATTAGCTTCTAGAATTTTGCTTTGTATTGCCTTTCTAATAACTATACGAAGAACTATCTGCCTTACTGTTTTGTCTACCAAGCCAATAAATTATTGCTTCTTTGACTTTATTGAGTATATTTTAATTACTTGTATGTAGTAACACTTGTTTTGAGTGCCTTGTTTGCATTAAAGTTTAATATGCATAACCTCTGCTTTCCCTGGGTCTTGTTTGTTTGCCTTGTATGCGTTTTTATTGAACTTCTGTTTTTCCAGTGATTGCTGAATATGGGGAAATTTATTTATAGGACAAAAGAAGGCGTTAAGTGGTTTCTGAGAAGACATTATCAGAAGTAACATTTTTTTTTCTTCTCTTTTTTCCTGTACTATTTCCTTACTACCTACATCAGTCCAATAATAGATAATCTTGTACATCAGCTGAACTTCATTTAAGTCCATGCAGTTCTCCAGATCTGCTGTACAATGATAGAGCTTGAAGATGTACTTTCTCTGATTTTACTTCAGTACTTTTTGCTTCTAGGAAAATCCCAAACTGCATAGCTATGTTCTGTGGGTTCTTTTTTTTTTTTTTTTTGTTTTGTTTTTTTTGTTTGGGTTTTAGGGTTGTTTTTTTTTTTTTTTTTGGTATCTGAATGATTTTCCAAGGCAGCTGGATACTGCTCTTTGTTTCATGTTAAGTAACTGTGAGGGTTTTTTTTTGCTTCTCAGTTTTGATTTGGGTTATAAAAATGAGTCCATCAGTTTGACAGGAAGACTTAGTGCAGCCTCAGTTTAAAATGGTTGCATGCTGTCACTTTTTAAGAGCCGTCTCTTGAGAGTGCAGGAGCAGGCAATTCCAAAATGTTGGAAGTCAAGCAAGCAGGGCAGAAGGCCAGCTTGGCTGAGTAGAGATCTTCTAGAGCTCAGATGGAAAAGGAGGGTGTATGGATGTTGAAAGCAAGGACAGGTAACACAGGAGGACTACAGAAATGCTGTTCACCACTATAGGGAGAAAATTCATGTGGCCAAATCTTGATTAGTGTTCAAGCTGTCCGACACTGTGAAGGACAACAACATCATGCACTAATTCCATTAAGTGATATTAAATAACTCGTAAGTGATATTAAACACAAAGTAATATTCATGAATGGTGTAGACATACTGTAGCTCAAAAATAGCTGCTTTATATGCACCATAAGAAGAGACTAACTGTGCTGGCATTTGCTGGTGGGCTAAGACAGCCTTTAGAAAAGTGGAAGTTATTTTCAAAGAAAACTTAAGAGCTTAAACTCTGCCAAGCGAAGTGTGAAACTGTAAGGCAGGCTCAAAGCTCTGAGGAGAAACTTGTTTAACAACTTGGGAAACTGTTTATTGGAAGCAAGAATCTTCTTCCATCTTTAAGGTTGTAAGAGTACTAGTAGAAGATAATGATGTAGGAAAAAGCTAAATTAATTGTTCCTTTAAAGGGGAAGTGTCTTGAACTTGAATTCTCAATAGAATAGGCTTTAGAGAAGCACTAACTTGCCAGAAATATGTAGTCAGCTGAGTGTTCAGGAAATTAAGATGGAAAATTGCTAAAGCATGAACTAGAATGGGCCTCAGCTGGCTTCATACCAGAGGAAGGAAAGTGACAGCAATCATGCTCACTGTAGAAAAAGCTCTTAAAAGGATTCAAGAAATTAAGAGGCCAGAAGGTACAAATTCTTTACTGGGCAAGTAGAGGTGGAGGCAGGGGGGAAGGGCATGGGAAAGTCTACCAATCATAAGTGTTTTTTTTGTTGGTTGGTTGTTTTTTTTGTTTGTTTAGGGTTTATTTTGTTGGTTTTTTTTTAGCAGACTTCTACACAGGCAGGGGCTTTAACCTTCGAACGGATATGGAAGTTGCCTCGACTGCTTGGTCATTCGTGCATTAAGTAATGGATTGTAGCACACAGATTTAACAACGTGAGATTCAGGACAGCTGCTACCTTGCACTTCAGTGCTTGAAATAAGCCTGGGGTGTCCTCCTTTGTGTTACTACAGTGATACGACTGTATGATTTTTGAGGGGCTGAGGCCTGAATAACAATCATAATAAGTCATGTTATTACAGAATATCCAAAGGTATACATTATTCTGAGTCATGTACCATCCTTGTAGAAGTCATGGTAGCCTTTCAGTTGCAGAGCTTCATGATTGTCCAAATAATGAAGTCAGTCATACTAGTTACTGTATGGATATATTGAATGTGAGAGCATCTGTTTCGTTAACGTTAGAGACTTTTCTCGGTTTTAAGGAAGTAATAAGTAAAAGGGAAAGCAGTAAACAAAGGCGGAAACACAAACCTGGTAGGTAAGTGATAACAAAGACAAAACAGAAGACCAGAACTCATCAGCCAGTACTTTAAGGGCTTTGAAGAGGGTTGTGTTTCTTTTGTTTAGTGGGGTGCTATGGTGGCAGCTTCTGCAAGAAGCTGCTAGAAGTTTCCCCTTTGTCTGGTGGACTTGGCCAGGTCTAGGGACAACCTGCTACTGGCCAGGGCCGAGCCAATTGGTAATTGAATGTTTAGTGATAACACCTCTGTAATAACATATTTAAGAAGGGGCAAAATAAGAAAAAAGAAGTGAAGAAGCAGAAGAGAGGGGGAGGCACGGGACCTGTGAGCTCTCGTCGGGCAGCTGTCTGGGCTGATTCAGCCCAGCCTGGCTGCAAGAAGCAAAGCGAGGAGATATGAAGAGAACCTGAGAGGCGTCTGCCTGAGCCGGTGGTGAAGAATTTATTGTGAGAGGAACGGCTGCAGGTGCCAAGGTCAGTGAAGAAGGACAGGGAGGAGTAATGCTTCTCCCGGCAGAAATTCCCCTGCAGCCCATGGTGCAGCCCATGGTGAGGCCGGCTGTGCCCCTGCAGCCCATGGAGGCCCGCGGAGGAGCAGAGATCCCCCTGCAGCCCGGGGAGGACCCCACGCAGGAGCAGGCGGAGGCCTAAAGGAGGCTGTGGCCTGTGGAGGGCCCATACTGGGGCAGCTGTTCTGGAGGGACTGCACCCTGTGGAAAAACGACCCATGGCTGGAGCAGTTCATGAAGGACTGTAGCCTGTGGGAGGGACCCCACGCTGGAGCAGGGGAGGAATGTGAGGAGTTCTTCCCCCAAGGAGGAAGGAGCAGCGTAAAGCGACAAGTGATGAGCTGACTGTAACCCCCATTTTCTCTTCCCTCCTGTGCCGCTCAGGGTAGGGGAGGATGTGGAGATAATTGAAATGAAGTTAAGCCTGGGAAAAGGGATGGGTGAGGGGAAGTTGGTTTTGTTCTCTTCCTCTTTATCCTGCTTTGTTTTATCCTGTTTTATTAATAATAATAAATAAATAGTTTTCCCCAAGTCAAGTCTGTTTTGCCCGTAATGGTAACTTCAATGATCTCTCCCTGTCCTTATGATGAACCACAAGCCTTTTTATATTATTTCTTCCCCATTCCGTTGGAAGGTGGGGGAAGTGAGTGAGAAACTGCATAGCTTGGTCCAGGGTGGAGCTAAGCTACAACAAGGGTCAAGCTGGACTTTTTTAACTGATAAGAAGGAAGAAACAAGATAAGTATAATATTATGAGTAGTTAAGGGGAACCTGTAAGACTCTGCAAAATTTAGTAAGGAGTATTTAGGAGAATAGTCATAGTTGTTGAGCAGTTGGGGACTGAGGAGGAGCAAGGAGGAGACTAGAGCAGAGGCTGGTTGTGTGTAGGTTGCTACCAGTCAGTACACTTGTCTGAGAGCCACATGCGTAATCACAGCAGTTACTGTTAAATTCTTTCTTAACTATCTTTCAGTGACATTTCACTCTCTGCTTCATCTGTGAATGCTGCAACATCTAGATACCAGCAGCTGGAGAAGTTCCAGCAGTCGGAAAGGAGGAGTCCCCAGATCTCAGAGTGTGCTGGAAGGGGTAGCTTTGTAACATCCCTTAAGAGCTTTTGTCCCCCATCCCTTCTTGACTTTCGTAGGATGCACAGACCCTGTTAAAAATCACTGGAGTAGTCACCTTTCTTCCAGGGAGCACAGGCTCTTACCTAGGCACTGGGTCTTTTACACAATTCTCATTAAGTGCATAGTAGACAGCAAGTCTAACACTATATAGATGGCCAGCTAGCATATAGTGGAACCTAAGCAATGTAGAAATCTGAATCAGAAGAATCTTGTACGTAATTAGTCATATGTCATATATGCTGTTGGCTAACATAGAATCATAGAATCTTTAAGGTTGGAAAAGACTTCCAAGATCATCAAAAACAACTGTCAACCTAGCAACACCATGCCTACTAAACCACATCCTGAAGTGCCATGTGTACACGTTCTTTGAACACCTCCAGGGATGGTGACTCCACCACTTCCTTGGGCAGCCTGCTCCGGTGCCTGATCTCTCTTTCAGTAAAGAAGTGTTTCGTAATGTCCGACCTAAACCTCCCCTGCCACAGCTTAAGGCCATTTCCTCTTATCCTATCACTAGTTACCTGGGAGACGAGATAACACCCACCTCCCTACAGTCTCCTTTCAGGTAGCTGTAGAGAGCAATGAGGTCTCCCCTCAGCCTCCTCTTCTGCAGACTAAACAATCCCAGTTCCCTCCGCTGCTCCTCATAAGACTTGTTCCTTAGACCTCTCACCAGCTTTGTTGCCCCTCTCTGGATGCACTCGAGCAACTCAACGTCCTTCTTGTACTGAAGAGCCCAAAACTGCACACAGTATTTGAGGTGCAGCCTCACCAGTGCTTGAGTACAGGGACATGATCACTTCCCTACTCCTGCTGGCCACACTGTTCCTGATACAAGCCAGGATGCTGTTGGCCTTCTTGGCCACCTGGGCACACTGCTGGCTCATGTTCAGCCAGCTGTCTACCATACCCCCAGGTCCCTTTCTGCCGGGCAGCTTTCCAGCCACTCTTCCCCAGCCTTGAAGTGTTGCACGGGGTTGTTGTGACCAAAGTGCAGGAACTGGCACTTGGCCTTGTTGAACCTCATACAGTTACCTCAGCCCATTGGTCCAGCCTGTCCAGATCCCTCTGCAGAGCCTTCCTACCCTCGAGCAGATTGACACTCCTGCCCCGGTTGCTGTCATCTGCAAACTTACTGAGGGACCACTCAATCCCTTCATCCAGATTGTTGACAAAGACATTAAGCAGAACTGGCCCCAGTACTGAGCCCTGGTGCAACACCACTTGCGACCAGCCACCAACTGGATTTAACTCCATTCACAACAATCTTATACCTTAAATTAATGACATATGTCATATATGCTGTTGGCTAACATCTTCTATTCCGTAACTCTAGTGAGCTTTCTGATTGGTTGTTTTTTTCATAAGCATGTATGCATGTTCCAGTCACTGCAGGCTGTTTGGACAAAGTGTCTTTCAAGGACAAATATTTTTAATTCATTGGTCAAATATTTTCTAGTCTGACAATCCATGTATTTGCACTATAACAGGTAATACTACTTTTTACGGTATTACAGGAGGGTGACTGTAGTCCTTGCTGGAGATTATGAACAGTCTTGCACATTAGTCTAGCAGGCAGCTGCTTATCTGTTATGCTTTCAAAGCTATTGTTACTTTAGACACAGAGCTACAATAATGAGACTTTTTTGTTTGTTTATTTTGTTTTTGTAGCATTGCTCTGGACTACAGTGCATAATACATAAGAGTTTTTGCTTAGTAACTTTTTGTTACTCGTGATGCAGGTTTTGTATCTTATATTTGATGATATGACTATTGATGGTTGTCTAGTTTTTGTAGTAGTTCTCATACAAGCCCTTTTCCTTATCACAGAAGGCTCCAACATAAGGAGTAGCAGTATTAACCATCTTTAGCCAACTTCATAGAATCACAGAATAATTTAGGTTGGAAAAGACCCTTGAGATAATTGAGTCCCTCTGTTTATCTGTCAAGTCCACCACTAAGCCATGTCCCTAAGCGCCACATCTACACATCGTTTAAATACCTCCAGGGATGGTGACTCAACCACTTCCCTGGGCAGCCTGTTCCAATGCTTGACAACCCTTTTTTTGAAGGCATTTTTCCTAACATCCAATCTAGTCCTCCCCTGGTGCAACTTCAGGCAGTTTCCTCTTGTCCTATGACTTGCTACTTGGGAGAAAGGACCAACACCCACCTTGCTACAGCCTCCTTTCACATAGTTGTAGAGAGTGATTAAGACCTCCCCTCAGCCTCCTTTTCTCCAGGCTAAACAACCCCACTTCCCTCAGCTGCTCCTGATAAGACTTTTGCCCTAGACCCTTCACCAGCTTCATTGCCCTTCGGACCCTTTCTTGTAGTGAGGGGCCCAAAACTGAATGCAGTATTTGAGATGCAGCCTCACCAGTGCTATGTAGAGAGAGGCAATCACTTCTCTAGTCTTGCTGGCCACAGTATTTCTGATGCAAGCCAGGATGCTATTGACCTTCTTTGCCACGTGGGCACACTGCTGGCTCATATTCAGCTGGCTGTTGACCAACACCCCGAGGTTCTTTTCCACCAGGCAGTTTTCCAGCCACTCTTCCCCAGTGTTGCTGTGACCCAAGTGCAGGACCTGGCATTTAGCCTTTGGTCCTTTCATCCTACAACACTAAGTAATCTTTCTTAGGATGAAAAGCTTAAATCACCAAGCAGTTCTGAGAAATGAGAGCTCAGTGATATCTCAGTATCCTGTCAGGAGCTCATGTGTAAGGTGGAAATACAATTTCAAAATGTTGGAATCAGCTGATGTTGCTGAGACATGCTGCAATATCACACACAGAGGTGGAGTTTGCTCAGGTATAATGTCTTCTCCTCGATGTACTGCATTGCAAAAGATGGTTAGAAAAGATGCAAGTAATCTGAACCAAGTCATAATTTACCAAGTTAATGGTGTTTAGCTGATTTCTGCTTTTTTTTTAAGATGCTTTTGTATTGAAAACATCACACTTCTCACAACGTTTTTGTTTGATTCACAAATTCAGTGACTCACTGCAGTCTTACTAGGAACAAGCGGTTCTCTGTCTTACAAGATCACAGAACGGGGTAGTCTTCCATATTGCAAGCTCTACAAAAAGAAATAACGGTAGTTTCCCCCAAGCATATTTAAGAATAAAATAACATCATAGTGCTATACTGATCTGCTTTGGTAAAGCACAGATGGTAACTTCAATCTAGGCAGTAGCTTCTTCCTTGGTTTGATTGCTACTGATTAACATTGTGTATGATAGAGAGTTGTGGAGAAAGTCAGAGAAGATGATAAATGGGAATAAGAACAAGAGGATATTGAAAAAAAAAAAGGAAAAAGAAAAAAAGTAAGCTACTAAAAGCTCCTTGTTAGCTATACTCTTACAGGTAATGACCAAGTGAATGAAATGGCAGTGGTGCTTCTCTAGTTAGCCAGGTGATAAAAGCCTTTGTTAAGTAGAAAGCTTTGAAAGACATTACTAATAAATGGCATTGTGTTTCAGAATATGAACAGATCACTGTTAAATCCTGCAGTTCTCTTGAAGAATAACTGTCTTTATTCATATTCATGTCCAAACAAATTTAAAAGTCTATTTCCTTTCTATGGATCCCTGAAGTTTCATGTGTGTTTATGGCAAGTAGTGCAGTGTAAAACCAAATAAGCAGGCTGCTGCACCGCACAATATAGTTAACTTCATTTTCCTAGAGGTTATAAATATTGCAGGCAGCATATCAGATTTTCAGTTTATCAGTAACACTTCCTTTAAAACAACTAGATTGGTTCTTACAGAGTTAATGAACAGATGTTTATTAGAATAGGAGACTGTTTCCCTATAATTGTCTCTCATTTTCTTAGCCTCCTCCAGGAAATGTGAAAATGCCTAATGTACCCAGTACCCAGCCAGCAATAATGAAACCAACAGAAGAACCACCTGCTTACACACAAATTGCGAAGGTTTGTCTGTAATTTTCAAGCACTAGATTTCTTTTAATTATAATTTAAAAAATACACTTCTGGAATAATGGCTTTTATAAATAAGCATTGCTTTCCTAGTGATTTATGAACGTTAAAAACTGCCTTTAAGTAACTGGTTAATGCATGAATTTGTGCTATATTGGGTCAATCTTCATCCGTAACTGGAGATACTTAATTATAGAAAACAGACTTGGAATATTTATTCTGTGTTCATATTTTTACAATATCTGATGATGTTTGTTTTGTTCAGGAGCATGCCTTGGCCCAGGCAGAACTGCTAAAGCGTCAGGAAGAACTGGAAAGAAAAGCAGCTGAACTAGATCGCAGAGAAAGGGAAATGCAGAGTCTCAATCAGCAGGGGGGTATGCATGGAAAAATTACTTTTAAAATTGCAGCAATTTCACTTCTTCTTAGAAACTGTTCTGGTTTTACAGTGACATTGTGCAACAGATCAAAGAGGGTGCTTTATATTCTCTCTTATATTCTCAGGAAAAGAAAGGTTATGTCCTTTCAGACAGTGTATACAATGAATAAAAGCTAGCCTGTCCTTTGCAGATTTTCACTGTAAAAATTTTACATGTGACCTCAGTTACATGTTACTCTCTGCTATCAGCTACTTTTATTCTCGGTTAATATCTAAATAATACTATTCCATAGTATGGAGCATTCTGAGGAATAAAAATAACTTCATGAGTAAGGTCTCTTTGATTTCTCTTCTGTTAGTATTTATAGCTGTAGAACTTTGCTGTTTTGAAATATTTTCTTATCTTTTACTATATTACAGACATAATACTCTGTGCAAATAGCAGAAAGATCTGTTCTTTTATTAATCTTTACTAATTTTTCATGTGACACTTTGGAACCCATAGTCAAGATCAGTATCTCATTTTGCCACAAACTGTAAGTGTACTGTGCAAAACCATCAGTTTTTATATGGCAGTTTCAAAAATGAGAGGATTTACATCTTGCCGAAGATACTTTGCTAGAAGTAGATCCGTGGGAATATTCCTTTTCAAAAGGAAGAATTTCAGACTGAAGTTAGGGAAAAAAACAAACCGAAACATTATGTGTGATGTTGACTGTGTGTTGTCTTTTCACTTGTATCTAGAATTTTGACTTTTGTTTCCACATGTGCTGGTTTTTTTGAATACGCAGTGATACATTTCCAGGTTGCATAATTTCTTTGTAATTAAAATTCACAGGGAATTTTATAGAATAGAATATTTTCAGTTGGAAATGACCTACAATGATCACCCAGTCCAGCTGCCTGACCACTTCAAGGCTGACCAGAAGTTAAAGGATGTTACTAAGGGCATTGTCCAAATGCCTCTTAAACACAGACAGGCTTGGGGCATCAACCACCTCTCTAGCAAGCCTGTTCCAGTGTTTGAACACTCTCTTGGTAAAGAAATGCTTCCTGAAGTCCAGTTTAAACCTCCTCTAGTGCAACTTTCAACTGTTCCCACACATCCTGTCACTGGATACAGGGAGCGTCTCCCTCTCCACTTGCCTTCCTTAGGAAGCTGTAGAGAGCAGCAGTCATATCCCAGTCATATGCCAGGATCTGGGAATTGCTATTCTTCTAAGGAAAAGAATCAGGATGATATTGTCCCTTCAGTAATCCATTTTTATTTTCTCAGTATTTGTTCTTTTCAATCTCTCTATTAAAACTCTGACCTCTTCTCCCAGAGAATGATTTTGTTGGTTGTTTTTCATTTCCTTCTCCATGTATTGCCCTTCATCTAATTTCACAAACTTATATTGATGGTCTGGATTGATTACTTTTCCAGGCTTTAGGGACAGTTTTGTTCATCTGTATCTTAGAGAACATACCTCTGATACTCCATGCATGTTTCAGGATATTTCTAAAACGGGTATTGTTATTAGGTTGCAGTTGTTCACATCAAAGTGCTTGAAGAATCCATAAAGAATCTGTAAGATTCTGGGCTTTTAGGTTAAGCTGCAAACTATATTGGGAACTAGTTCAAAGTGTTACAGGTAGCTTGATGTTAAAAAGACCAGGATTCTGAGAATGAAGAACGTTTTTCAGTCCCCAGTCTTTGTGTTCAACAAAGTACGTGATTGTAGTGGGACTTTAGGGAAATGTGCATTTAAAAGTCAAAGAAGTCTGATAAATTGTTTTTCTGCCCATACGTGCTTGTTTTGTGAAGAATCCTCTTTTCTCATCACTTTATAGGAACTGTCAGATGCTTGGTTAGTCTTTTACATAGATAAAATATTGTACTTTTCCTTGATCTGTCTGCACTTCATTGTATTTTATTTCTGAAGTTTATTTTCAGTATTGTGTGAGGATTGCTTGGGTTTTGGTAGCCCATGTTATCCATACCACTTGTGAAACTCATGCATAGAACAATTTGAGCAAGTCCCAAATACATATCTCTTTCTAGTATACAGAGATTAAAAGTGTGTTATAAAGCACTTTTTTTTTTTTCCTGTTTTGCAGGTAGAAAAAATAACTGGCCTCCTCTTCCTGAGAATTTTCCAGTAGGTCCTTGTTTCTACCAGGACTTTTCTGTAGACATTCCTGTAGAATTTCAGAAGACAGTAAAGATTATGTACTATTTGTGGATGTGTAAGTATTTGTTTTAAAAGAAAAAACAAAGTGTCTATTCAACCTTGAGGATACATAGCTGCTACTTTGGCTTTTGCAATGCCTATAATGCCAGATTGTTTTAAATCCGGAAATAAAATGTTGAAGTGAAATCTTTTTTTTAGCTTCAGTTTTAAAAGTATCGAATTATTTCGTAGCAACTTCCATAGAAAAAAAAAGAGGGAGGATTATCTTAAGGTAATTTGGTTCTACTATACTGCAGTTTTCTGGTTTAAGTATCTTTGTTGTTGTAAAATCAGGTTTGGCTATTTATTAACTTGGAAATAATTTTACTGTTTTAAAAATCAGCTTATAT
Organism: Chlamydotis macqueenii; assembly: GCF_036417535.1. NCBI lineage: Eukaryota > Metazoa > Chordata > Aves > Otidiformes > Otididae > Chlamydotis > Chlamydotis macqueenii. The sequence continues at coordinate 24,124,844 of NC_141593.1, read as the reverse complement.
ATTAAGAAATAGAATTCACAATCAATGTTAATAGACTTGTGCATTAAGAAGTATAGTATCCATTTACTTTAATATAGTTTTATACAGTTCAGTACAGTTTTTAGTCTGTATCTTAATATCATTTAATATTAGTCTTAATATCATTCTAGTCTATTTTAAAAAATAGTGTAAAATAAATTAGCTGACAAATCAGTTGATGTTAAAACTATCCTCTGTACACCAAGAATGCTCTGCCCTATCTTTGTGGGGTTAATTTTGCCCTCATTCAGGTGCTGTGTTTTGACTGGAGAAGTGCTGGATGAACTAGATGTACAAATGCCAGAGCATTTGTTTCTCCTGCCTTGTCCAGTGTGATGAGAGCCTAATAATTAGGCTCCTCTGGGACTGAGGAAGTTCCAAGGATTTAGGTGCTTTGATGCATTTAATATCATTTTAGCATACTAAGGGGTTGTGAATGTCAGAATTTTCCTGTATTTTTTTCAGGGCTTCAGATTTAGTTAGCAAATCTCTGTAATTTTACCTGTTAATCTGGTAGTCTTACACCTGTGATTGAACCACATAATCGAAACGTAGAAAATGAACAGCCAGCAGTGAAGCAAGTGAATTCCACTTCATCATAATCCACAGCTTTCTGTACTCATTGCTGGGCCATTAATCTTCAAATAAACAACTAAATCCACTGTACAATGTGTGAGTAGTCACTCTTATAATGTCAGACATCCAAGATTTACATGAACTCTAAGATCAAGTACTCCAAAATTTTAGGATAGTTACTAATTCTGGCCATTTGCAGGACTGAGTTCTGAAAGTGCCATATGTTTCAAACATAAGGTGAAGCTGGGCAGTGAGAATTGAAATATTAATACTGTTTTTGTTTTTCCTTGTCATAGCAATAAATTAAGGAAGCAGCAACATTATGGTATTTAAAAAATATATCAGAGTTGTGCTTTTATACTAACATGACAGATTTTCTTCTAGGTAGACCGAGATTTTAACTGAGTCCTCTTGCTCTTTTCGTTCTTTAGCTCTAGTACTCTAATTTAGGGACTACTTAGGAAGGAAGGAAAAGGGCATAGTAAAGGAAAAGAAGGACAAGATCTATTTCGGGCTAAAAAAAAAAGATTGAGTACAGAACTTCATGCCTCAGGGCTGGCTGTTGAATCATTGTGAGTTTTCTTTCCCAGGAATGTTATCTAGATGGTTTGGTTCATTTTTCGTTAGAGTGGCTATGCTTCCTCAGTGGAAGCACTTATTACCATAGCAAGCCAGCCTGCTTCTGCTTGCTGCTCTACCCTACATTTTATTTCCTCTTCCAGAACTTCCTTGGTGTTGGAAGGCCTAGGGTTTCTGTGAACATAGTCACATTCGGCTAAATCTAGTACCATGTGCTCAGGACTTTGTAAGATAGGTTAGTTTTCCTCTTCCTTTTTAGCAGCCCTAGGAAACAACCTTTCTCTTTCAGTTTTCTGTTTATTTCCGTGGTTAGCAGCAATTTTTATACCCTTATTCTTGGTCTTTATGTATATAGGAAACGTTTTTACCTGTTTAAGATCTACATGCTCTTTATCTCATGAGAAAACAAGTCTATTTGTAATCCTGTTTCATTAATTCATCCATCTTTTCTCTGTTTGTATCAGAAGTCAGAGTTTTCTCATTCCTTGATGTGGTTTTATCTTTGCACATATTTTTCAGGAGTTTTTTTCCCTGGGAGAGCCTTTTCTTTTTTTACTAACTGATTACACCCATGTTTTTGTGAACTATAGGAATCGATTAGCAATGGCTTCTGTCAGCTGCAAGTGGAGCTTTTCTGTTGTCTCTTGGTTTTGTGATCGTTGCTGTTTCAGTGGCTTGCACGTAGAATGACAGTTTCCCTGGCTCTTTAGCACTGAGCACTACTTGTTAGATCTCTCTGTGCTGTTACTAGTGAAATGTTCCATGTCTTGACCCATATCTAACATTGAAAATTTTTTATCTCAAAAGTTTGTGTTTTCCAGCTACTTTCCCCTAGGCTTATAGCATGTACAAAATGAGCAGTACTGATTTTCAAAGAATATTTCTTATTTGAAGTTACAAACCAAAGAACTGCTTTTGGAAGGCTTTTGTGGCATTTGGGTTTGTTACTTTATATAGGTTGTGAATGTTTCCATTTTCTGTGAACAAGACTTTTAAAGACTTTCAAAGACCAATGACTTAAACTGTAGATTCTGGTAGAAAAATAATACCCTAAAGTGGCAACTTCTGTGGTAATTTTTCTGTTCAGGAGATTTTAATCTCATCCATCCTTCTGTCTGAGGATATGATCAATAGTAGATGTATCAGTCTGTGTTGATGTTTCTTCTACCTGTTCCTGAGAACCTCCAAGGATGACACTTCATAAACTCCCTCCAAGCCTGTTCTAGTGTGTTGCTGTCTTTTATCATTAGAAGATGTTTCCAAGTATATAATTTAATTCTGCCTTCCTGTGATTGATCTTCCCTGTTCTGTCCACTGTTGTTATGGAGAACACATTTATCCCTGTTAGTCATCTCCTTTTGGCTAAATTAGCATAGTTTACTCAGCCTTTCTTTGTAGGTTATGTTTTCTACAGGTCTGATTGGTTGCTATCTTACAGATTTGCTGCTTGGTCCACTCATTATTATGCATATTATAGATCCATATAATTCATATCCATTTTTTTCTGTGTGTAGCATCAAGAATTTTACAATGGGAACTGTGTCCAGTATTTCAGCTGAAGTCCTAGTGTATTATGTAGAGAAAAAAACCACATTTACATTTTTGATAGCATGTGGTTATGCTGATCTAAGCCTGTTTTAGAATATATTTTTTCCTACTGAAAACACTTCCATTCTTTGTAAGGCTGTTTGCACAAGTCTTACCTCCCCCCTCTCCCAAAAGACTAGAGCAGACAAGGAACAAAAGCCTAAACTACATTTGAAGCCACTGTGTGCTGCAAGGTTGCGTGTAATCAAACCTCAACAGCTTTGTCATCACTTGTCAGTTGCCTTGTAACTTCAAATGTCTCAATTTTGTAGGCATCCCATTCCCTTATTACCACAGCTAAACTAGGAGAAAGCTTTCTTAAATCACTTCTCACAGAGTACTGTATTGGTATAGCCGTGAAGTTATTGTCATATAGACGTTGCATGTTACAGACTTCTGCCAAAGCCTTAGGTAATTTCAGCCCCTAGGTGGTCATTATCTTCTATTAACTTGTATTATTGTTTGATTGGAAGAGGCAAGTAGGTGGGAGGTACTTAAAATTGTTACCATGATCATAAAAACACCCGTCTGTTCATGCAACAGCAGAGCTTATCTAGGTCACTTAGTGAGGGTGTTGACTCAGAGGACAAATGCCTTTCCGTAGCTTGCAGCGGGCAGCGAGAAGGGAAAATTGTAAGTCCTGTGTCCTCATCTGTAGCTTGCTAATATTCTGTTTTTACAACTGAGATTCTCTGTGACAGTAGTGAAGTAGACCCCTAAGTCACTGGTTTTACTGTGCTAGTAAGTATCAGTAGTGGGCGTGACGTTTCAACCCTGTTCTGCACTGATAGTATTCTTTTAAAATCTGTCCTGTTACTACAATTGCAATTACGAAACAAGGACTAATTTCAGAAAGTTCAAACTCCACCAGAATGAAGATGTTTTTAGTAATCTAGGGGGTCTCCCTGTTTTCCAGTATTGACTAGAAAAAGAAAGAATACCTCTTAGTAAACTTTCTGTATTTATCAAAGGAAGGCAGGATTTTGGATTTGTATCCTTTGTTGTGCTTTATGAGGCATACACACACAAATTCTGAAATAAGTTGCTTTGCTGACCTTTTGGGACAGTTCTAAGATATGTAGCTGCATTAAATACTTTTTATTTAAAAGTACTAAGTTTTCTGTTTCTGATGACTCTTAAAGGAAAATATTATTTGTCTGAGGGAAATGTTTTGAGTTTCATTAGCCTTTCGTGCAATGATGTGGGCATTTTGCTTTAAGATTTTTTCCCACTAAGGTGATTTCAGGCTTATTTAAGTACTAGTTAAGAGGGCAGCAAAGAGCTTGAGAAGTCTTTTTTTTCAGAATCTTTATTATCTTGCCAGTTCTTCTGTTGACTGTACCTTCCAGTAGAATGACTGAAATGTTTCTCTGGATTTCGGTAAAAAATCATTGCTGCAAGAAGCAGCTTGTGCACTCTCAACTTCAAATACTCTAGTGAATCACTGATTATTGCTGAACAGAGACAGAAATTCATGTTCATCTTTTAAGTCTGGCAGAACTAACATCTGTGCCAGATAGCATGAAGGTGGTAGTTGTAATATTTCTTAGTACTTCTATATCTTTTTCTGTTCTAAGAACTAAATGTATTTGAAATAACCTGTGAAGTTGTAATCCCCAATGCATTTTCTGTAGTAGAAATTCGGTAGTTAACTTGTAACAGGTTTTGCCAACAAGAAAATGCTAGTATTGAGCTAAGAACAGAATATCAAAAAGGCAGATTATTAAGACCAATGTTACAAGAAATATTTGAATATGCAATCTGTATTAAAGGATCTAGAACAGCTTCTTGCAAATCTTGTTTTACTGAGAAACGTTTTTAGTAAGTGACTTTTTTTTTTGCTTTATTACATTGAAGACAAAGAGCTTTTCATTACAAGATTTTTTTTTATATTTTAGTTTTCAAATTAGTGTACAGTGCTAAATTTATGATGCATTTTGTATTATTTATAAGGTTTATCTCAAAAAGTATTCAGTAGTCTGTAAAATACCTGTATCCAGTACTTCCTGTAGAAAAAGTATCAAATATTGCAGCTGTAGAAACCTCTTTTTTAATAATTTTAATTTTGAAATGTTTTATTTTTATGACAGGACTTTTTCCTTCACCATACACCTGATAGTACTTGGATTCTCATGTTCAGTACTTTTACTTGTGAATACAGGGTTTACCTGAAAGTTAAAAAATCGATATAAAAATCAGCTTATTGCTGAGGGTATTGAGAGGGCATTGATTTATTGTCAGCATGCTGATGTTTTGTGTAACAATGCTCAGTTTGGGTGTTAGTCTAACAGTTGTAATGATTTATTGTATAAACATAATTTAATTAAGATTATTTTGCTTTTGCTTCTACAGTCCATACAGTGACACTGTTTCTTAATATCTTTGGATGTTTGGCCTGGTTTTACGTTGATGCTACACGAGGGGTTGATTTTGGATTGAGTATTCTCTGGTTCTTGCTTTTTACCCCTTGTTCTTTTGTCTGCTGGTACAGACCACTTTATGGAGCTTTCAGGTAACAACTTCAGCTTGACTTAGGATATTTAAAAACTTGTTGAAATGCATTAACATTCCAAAATTTGCTTGATTATCGTGATGATAATCCTTTAATATGCTTTCATTAGAAACAAGTAGTAAGTTTGCCGTTAATTCAGTTGTTGTATTTGAAACATAGATGCCAATAATTAGGAGTATCATGGAATATTCTTTGAAGTATTTATAGCTTCTACCATTTATAAAATATTTGTAGGAAATATTAAACTTTGTTACGAGCTGATAACAATTTCAAGGAAAATTCTCATTAAATCTCTATCCCTTTACACCAAGAATTTGTGTAGGTTAATAGTTAAGAGTGTCTTAAATTTTTGGCCTCCTGAATGAACTTCATAAAATTCTACAATTAAAAATCTTATATTTTTAAGTGACCTACAGTGTCTATAATTGAGGTAGACCAAGATTCACAAGAATGAGTAGAACAGCTGTATATAGTAATCAAACTCTAGTAATTTTCCTAGCTTTTATCTAGGATTGCTTTTAGCAATCTTTGCAGACTTTATAAGCGTGAAATGTGGTAGCTTTGTGTTTAAGAATAGAATGGTTGGTTTGCATGCAAAATTTTTTTTTTAGTGAAAAACAGTGTGTAGAGATTCTAAATTCCTGTACTCTTACAGTATTTTTTGGGAATTTTTTTTTTTTTACATTAAAGTGTTTCAGGATATTCTCAGTTAAAATGCACTAATTCTTGAAGAGGAGGATTGATGGCCAGAAATTGCAGTTAAGCATAACCTTCAGACTAAATGAGATTGGTTTTTTTTGCTAATGAAGGAGGTTTTGCTTTACCCACATGCCTTTGAGGAATCATATAGTTCAATTTGCATTTGCTCTCTAGTAAATCCATAGCTTTTCTTAGCGAATATTGATTGTTTGGAAAAGGAAAACTACTACTTGCATATTCAACTTTCGGTCAGTTGCTCAGCTGAAAATGAAGTAGTTATTGAACTAAACTGGTTGAATAAACAGAAGTGAACAAAATCCCATCTGCAGGAAGAGCTGTTAATGGCAAAATCTGGTTCTGTGACTTAACTAAGTGATTTTCTACTTTATTCCGAACTCTGGTAGCAAGCATATCATATGATCACTAGTTTGATAGTAGTAAGTTGAGGTCTTTGTGAGATTTTGCCTGTACATTTATAGCTGTGGGTTTTTTTTTTCTTTCCTTTTTTAATTATTTTCAGTCTTCGTCAGGCTGCCATTTTAGTAATGTAAACAAAAAACCTATTTTGTGTATTTTGCTTTTAAGCAACAGCTGCCTCATTATTCTGGTCTATGTTTCAGTAATTCCATATTAGATTTTATTTCCTTTTACAAGTAAAATATTTTCTTCCCATCCTGCCCCAGCACTGTGAACTTCAGTCTGAAAGTGGAGCAGAATTCTGTTCTCCATGCATCGTAGCAAAACTTCTATGCTTAGTCAAAGACTCCCTGCTGTGTGCTGAACAGAACACTAAGGAATAGTATCTTGCTGCTATTCTCACCTCTGGTGTGAGGTGCAGGTGGCAAAAGTAGTATATTAAAGAAGAAGCAGCAGGTCTTGTAAATAAACACTCTGTAAAACCACTGAATTACTCATACTTCAAATCACCATCAATAAATGAAAGCACTTTTCCTGTAGTTAATGCAGAAAAAAGATTTAGATTGGTACAACAGTATTTGCAAAAAGTCATTAATTTCCTGGCTGCTTTGACCATTTTTCCCTCCCTCTCTTTCAGGAGTGACAGTTCATTCAGGTTCTTTGTATTCTTCTTTGTATATATCTGTCAGTTTGCTGTACATGTACTTCAAGCTGCAGGATTTCAAAGATGGGGAAACTGGTGAGTATTCTGTTCACTGTAGCATTGTACTGTCTGTAAGTGAAACATTCCTATTTGATATAGCAACTGCAGTACCGTCTGTGTGTTTTTTAAAGAAAAATCTTGCGTTCACTGGAGTTGTTACATTTAGCACTTAAAAAGCATTATTGGAGTGCTCTTCACTAGGAAAATTGTGTAAAACATATCCCAAGAGTGTGAGGTACTTCTGTTATTAGGCTGGTCAAAATTTTATCCATCAATGTCATCAATGTTATTCTTTGAACTATTCTCCTGTATTTTGGTGGTGTGTGGAGATGTTATTTGCTCTAGATCTAAGGTAAAGACATTACCAAAACATAGAAAAAATGAAAATAATTTATATAGTAATAATATACTGTTTGCATATTATTTTATATCAATAGTTATTTCTAATTATTTTAATATACTTACTATTTATTAAGGAAATGTATACCTAAATTTGAAGAATGAGTGATCAGCGTATTCAGTGAATACAGTTGTGTATCTATGATACTATGGGAAAAGCTAATTTGTGCGAGACAGCTCCTTATTCTTTAATAGTTAATTTTTCTTTTTGATGCTTGTAAATATATAAGCCATTACGTGAAGCTTTTATGTGTATTATGTTTTATTTGAGTCTTCAAGGTCTAATATTTACATTTTACAAGGAAAAGCTATTGGGAATCAGTCACCGTCCTTGGGAGAAAAAACAACTTGAATTAACTAAAAGCATGGTTGTAGTAACCAGCTGGTAGTGTGGAGAGCTATGACTGGCAGTACTGTAGTTGGGTTATGACACTTCTCTGTATCAGTGCTTTTTCCTGCTAACCTCCAAATGTACGTAAGGCAGACAAAACACCATTACTTTAGAACTGGAGTGTAAGGAAGGATCCTGGTTTATTATTTTTGCTCTCAAATATGATACTGTGCTTTTTCATAGATAAATTGATTGACGTTAAGAAAATAAAAAAGTATTTTAGAGGGCCAACTCTCCAAGTATGTGGAGTGTGCTTTTAAGGATACTTAGGGAAGGGGTATGAAGAGTAGCCAGATAATCAGAAAAAGCTAATTACAGTTTGGATTTTGGCATTTTGTGGTAGAGTCGAGTTGGACATAGGGGATATCAAAGCAATTTAAAACAGGCAGAGGAAAGTTTTAAGGATGTTTGAGTTTACAGAAATGTTTTGCTTTTTTTTTCTGTGGAATAATCTTTTCTGTCTTGATGTTTTATTTCTCGTAAGGCAGCCTAGTTTTTGTGCCTTGAAGTTTGATATTGTATTTTTCTGTTGGAATGGGGAAAGGTTTGAAGTAGATAACAGATACAGCGATCTTTTCTATTAGTTAATTTGATGCTATCTACTTCAAAAAATTAATGTCAGTTGAGAAAGTATCACTGTGTGGATACAGTTAAATCAGTCTTCCCACACAGAAGCTGTATGTGTATGGCACATTTTTGGTTTATATTTAAAGAGGTTAGAAGCTATCTTTTTAGAGACATTTTCTCTTCCACTAAATCGTTTAGTCTTAAATTGCTTTGAAATGACAGTATGAAAAAAAAAAACAAACCAAAACAAAAAATTGATGAGCAGCTCTGTAATTTCTTCACAATTCTGCTCAAGGATAATAATCTTTACTACAGCTTTTCATATAGTTTCCCTGCATGCATTGGGAAAAATGGAAACTAAAGTCTAAAAGCTTTAGAACTGAAATACGCTTATGTAAAATTCCCACGACTTTTTCTTCAAAAATATTCAGAGTTTATTAGAATGAGGAGGTTATAAAACTTCCATTAATGTGGATACCTGTAATTGAATGGTTTATGTGCTCTGCTAGTAAAGTTTGTCCTTTCTTTTTCCTTCAGTGGATGGATTTCATCTCTTACTGGTCTTAATAAGAGCATTCCTGTTGGCATTATGATGATAATCATAGCTGCACTTTTCACAGCATCTGCTGTTATCTCATTAGTTATGTTTAAGAAGGTAAGTTATATATTATTCCCTTCTTCTGTTTCCTGTGTTTGATCTGGATTTTGCTTTCCTGCCTGAGAGAGGTACTCTCTCACAAAGTAATGGGAATTAAATTATATTCTTGAGGCTGTGCCTTACCTATTAACAGCTGTGTTTGTGTAATACTTCTTTGTTTATACTGTTGTGGAGTTACAAAATGCTGTTTGTACAATGCCCTTATTTTCTGCTAACTGAAATGGGGAAGGACAGCTCTGAATAAGACAAGTTGGGAGGTAAGCCCACAATGAAAGAGTAGGAGACTGCACTGGACACTGATTGTACCTGTAGATGCCAGGTTGTAATTTTCAATATCTGTGGTGATTCATCAGGCTGAGTGAAGTGTGATTCAAATGATTCCTAAGTCTTAGCTCTTACCAAAATCACTCCCATTAAAATCAACAGAAGAGGGATGTGCCTGGATTTTTATTTCTCTGCTTTTATTATTTTAACATTTTGTTGTCAATTAATGATCTCATGGTATGAAAGCTCAAAGAAAGATGCTTTTTTCCCCCTTGATTCCATTTTGTCTACAGAAAGCCTGAGTTTAGATACTAATGGGCTAATGTTGTTTAGCTAAAATGTAACTGAGAATTCTGATGATGATGTGCTGGCAATTCTAATAATTCAACCTCAGTTACAGTTCAAGATTTTCACATACCCAGACTTTTCTGACCTGTTTACAGTAGTCTAGAAATTTTAAGTGTTGCCTGCAGATGTCTCTTCTCCTTATTTGTTTTCTGCATAAACATTCAGGTGCAGGAGAAAGAAAAAAGCAAGAAAAATGTACAGTGGAGAATTTCTTTTACACTCTTCCCACCGTATGCATTTGGATTCTTTTCAAAAAACTTACATACTACGATGTGACCTGGTGTATCTATTGATAAGAAATAGTCACATTTATAACAAAGAAAGAAGTTACAACATGAATTTTCCTGCTACATTTAAATGAGAATGACTTTGCAGTATTATTTTACAACTTTATTGTGACTTGATTAAATATGACTCAGAAGTAGGATTTTAATTTTAATACTCGGGTAATTGGGAGTTACTTAGGATTTGGTTTTTTGTTGTACTGGAAGTAGACCATATTGTTTAGAGTGTTTGTAAGCCATATTGTTTAATACCTTTGCTTATTATGCAGAGCTCTTGATCGTCACACTAGTTTAACAGATAGGTATCTTCATTATGAGGACATTTTATACTTTTTAATATTCAGTTGTAGCTTAGCTTGCTTTTGTAACCATATCAATTGGAGAAATTAAAACGTTTCTAAAAATTTATGTAGAAAAAAGTTCACCAAAGTGTTCTGACACAGTGGATTCAAAACTACTTTTTCAGTTTGTTTCCTGCTGGTTTTTTTACTAACTCTTAACTTACTACTCTTTTAATGAGTATGTCAAGTTGTGTACAAATTGAGACAGAAAACATTTCTGGCAGCTATGAGCCCTGCCTTTTAGAATCATAGAATCATAGAATGGTTAGGGTTGGAAGGGACCTTCAAAGGTCATCTAGTCCAACCCCCCTGCAAGGAGCAGGGACATCCCCAACTAGATCAGGTTGCTCAGAGCCTCATCCAGCCTAGCCTGATGAGGATGATGATGAGCCTTATGCTGAGGATGCAGCCTGTTTGTGTATTTAAATATGTTATATTTCGGACAGCAGATACCACACACATTTCAGTAAAGACCTATGAAACTCCTATGAACTTGCAAAAAGTTACAGGTATTCCTACAGTCAAGCTGTGTGTGCAGTGGGGCAATCAAAAGTTGTAGGATTTGTGGGAAAAAGGTCTGTTTGCACATTTCTAGATCCTGCCAAACACATGAGCAAACTAGATTTCCCCACCACACAGCTCTGCTTCATGTTTGAGACTTTGCTATCAGTCTGCCAAGAAACAGAAGGCTCAGCACCCATTTTTCACTGCTTTTCCACCTCCCTAGGTGCATGGTCTCTACCGCACGACTGGTGCTAGTTTTGAGAAGGCGCAGCAGGAGTTTGCAACAGGAGTGATGTCCAACAAAACCGTACAAACTGCTGCAGCCAATGCCGCATCAACAGCAGCAACCAGTGCAGCTCAAAACGCGTTCAAGGGTAACCGAATGTAGGGGACCCTAAAAAGTCATCACAGTTCTCTTCGATTGTACTTTATTTTCCATTCAGTTATTATATTCCCTAAAAGCCTAGATCAAAATTCACACAGCATGTTTGTCTCTTCTGCAGCTGTGCATGGGTAAAACGGGAAATATTTGGTTTATTTTATTACAAATTTATTTATTTTTAAAAGATAACCATTCTTTGTCCTTCTTTAAGATGTTGCATTTTAGAATATGAAGCCTTTCATATTTTATAGGGGATAAATAATTGCAACAATTGTCCTGAAAATGAATTGTGGTATATAATGATCAAATAAACTGAATAAGAATTTGGAAGGTTTTTCAGTGGTTCACTCCGGTATTTTTTTTAACTTCAGGAAAGCACTTTGGATCAGTTGTTTTCTTCATAAGAACTGTTTTCTCAATTTCTACTGAAGGACGTGAGGTAGACTGAGAGATGTAGAAAGTTAGATTTGGCTACTGCTTCTGCAATTTCAGCAGCTGCTGGAGTACCAAGTACAAGTAGGGTAGATATTATAAATTCTTTTCCTGTTTTTTTTTTTTTTAGGATAAGTCTTTTGATATAAACTTGTAAGTTTGCATGAATACTGTTGAGTTATCTGATCTTGTTTAAATAGTGTTTGGGTCCCGAATTTACCTGCGCCACTTTATAGCATTTGTTTGTATCTATTTTCATGGAGTATTCTCTACCTGTGAGCAATTACTACGGTGCATAAACATTCTCTGTAATAGAATGTGTAATGCAGTGTACAGTTTAAGGAAGTTAACATGGTTTCAATCACAGAGCTAAATGATAATATATTTCCTGTTTTTAATTTCAGTATTCATGTCTTGGGATAATTATTTTGCTGGAAAAGAAACCAATATTGACTTTTAGAACACTAATTTCTTTCCAACCTTCTTCTACGTGTAGTGGTATTTTTGTTGTATTTGGGATTTTGGGGGGTGTTTTTTTTTTTTTTAAGGTGTAGATTTGTGTTTAACAGTGGTACTAAATCTCTAGCCTTGTCAGTCACTCTGTTTACTGCTTGTCCAAAACCCTAAATATACAGTATTTAATTTTCTAACAAGAATATTGTCTAAAATCACGCTTTTTAAGCAATGTAATTTAACAGATACTTGAATTCATTTTAATGTTAACTCTGACATCTCTGTGACTTCATTTAAGCTGGGGATAAAAAGCTTTTAAACTATTTTGAGTTGGAAAAGTGAGAAATCTTCATCTTTAACAAAGGTAAATTTTAACTCATTGAATTGGAGGCCTAAGAGGTTAAACTGCTGCTGTGGGACTGAACAATCCATAATGGTACATACCACCATAATACTCTAGAGTATAATCAGGTCTTAGTATAAAGTCATGTTTCTTTGAAAATTATTTATATTCTTGGATTGCCTCATGATTTGATTGTCTTATGCACATGGGCTGGTTTTTTAAACTCTGTTATAGAAAATGAGAACAGGAAGGATCACATCCTACAATCTGTATAAGTACACACTCTGGCTGAACTGAATTCAGCTCTTAAGGGGAATCACCTTCAGTAAGACAGCATAAAGTTTCGAGGCCTCTCCATGCCGTGATTGTGGACTGACTTTTCATAGATTCTTTTTCACCACACTTTATTCATAACAAAAGAAGAGCGTTACAAAAAATAAAACCCTTTGCTTAATCCCTTTGTCAGTATTGTATTGTTAGCATGAGGTCCCTATTAATCTCCTTTCTTTCACTAATTTATTTAAATCCAACTTGAATTTGGATAAGTGTAGTAGTTTCACCTATACTGAAGTTTCTGTTAATGAATATACTTCTAAATGTTCTTTGCATCATGACCTTAAGAGCAACTGAAATATTCTGTGTAATAGGGGCTCTAAAATTTCATACTGATGGACATGCTAGCATTGAACTTAAGTTTGTGTGGAATGTTATTAAAAGCTTTGCAGACAAAAGCCACCATTTTCTGTTGAGATCAGGCATCATCCTTCTAGCAGCTGTATATCAAGACTGTTGTTTTCATAATATTTTAAATTTAACTAGAGGGTTGTATCTAGGAACTCTACTATGGATTACTTTTAAATCTAAATTTAAGCAATTCTCTTGGATATCTCTTGGATAGGAAACCCAGAACCATCATCCTTGCAATTTAGCTTAAGTTGAAGATTGCATAATAACACACATTACCAGGATATATTATGGAAGAAACATTAGGAATAAAACCTGAATTTGACAGGTGTATTTTTTTCACCTTTTCATGTTTAAAGGCTCTTTGAGAAAATTTATTTAATGTGCTGTGTATTTGGAGTGTTGATTTGTAATGTTATCGTTGAATGTGTGGATTTAAACCTGCTCAGTGAATTCTAAGGTTCAGTTACACGTGAATTGTTTAAACCAGAAATCTCTGACACTTTGCAGCCCAAAAGGGAAGGAGGTATTGAGTTCAGCTTTGACAACAGAAGGCTGATATTTATTAAAATATTTTGTACCAAACGAAAATTAGATTTACAGTCTCTTATTAATTAATCAGAATATGGCACCCATTTAAGTTGTCATTTTGTAGTATTGTGTCAGATTGAGTACAAAGTATGAAGTTTAAACACTGGAATGTCCATAGTCATTGATCTGTAATTTAGGAGTTGGTTTTATTTATCTGAGGGATGTTTGTATATTTTGTAAATTATTAACAATGCTCTGCCATCCTGGTGAATGTCATGGTTCTGTACAAATGCACTTCTTCTGTCCCTCTGTTGCATGTCTGAGTAGTTCAGAAGTTTTGTATATTTATTGTATTAACACAATGTCATAGAATAAAAAAAGACTTATTTCCTGGATGCTTGCTCTTTATAGTTTTGACCAATATAGGAGTTTTTCTTCTAACAGTCAGGATAACGTGCAGGGCGGCTGATCTGTGTAAAAGTCTCACTTGGTTTTTATAATTCTGTATATAAATGCTGTAGTTCTGCTGAAATGGGGAAGCAAAGTGTCCACTATCAAAATAATACATTAGAGTATTGAGAGTAAGTCCACTCAGCTGTTACGAAGAAAATTCTTAAACACTTGGCAGCGAACTTCCTTGTGCCGTAAACTCAAGAGGGTTAAAATCTAAACAAGTTCTGTCATTACTGAATTAAATTCTGCAGGTGTTAAGTGAATCGTAAAACACTTTTGAAAGTACAATGAAGTTGCTGAAAACAGCATTGCTTTGGTAGTGTTTATTTTCCTAACTTTTGCTTATGATTTGACTTTTCTGGGTATCACTGCTGTGTCTTGCTTTTTTTTTTGTAGGCACTAGCTCAGTCTGTTGATCTTTTCACATAGTAACTCTAACACCTGCTCTCTAGTACTGAATTTATTACTGGATTTTCTTTGCCGGGCAAAACACCTTCATCTAGACCATGGTGATGGAGTTAACATTTGCAAATGCACAATATAGAGAACAGTGCTCTGAGGTACAGTCAGGATTATTTTGGGAGATGGCAGAAGTGATGCATGCATGCATCATTTAGTACTGAAATTCTTCATCAACAGATCTGTTTCTTTGTAATTTACAGACCTAGGATGGTAGTCGCAGCAGACTAAAGGAACAGTTTTTGTACTTTCTTCTAAATGGTGAGCACAATTCTGCAGCATGACTCAGTCACGTTTTATGATTAGCATTACTACACAATTTAAGTGCTGTGAGGAGAGAGTTCCTCAGGTTTACTGAGGCTAGTTTTCCTGAAGAAGTTGTAAGCACAAAGTTGGGAAGGCATGTACACACAGAGAAGACAGCATAAGGAAAAGAACTGATTAAAAATTCTCAGTGATACTTCTGGAAAGATATTTCTTTCTGAAAAGGCACACACCTAGAGCGTCCTGGTTATGAATCAGTAGTAAGGCACAGTGGATCAGATAATTAAAACAAATGTGTGTTAGATTTCACTTGGTTACATTAAAATGTGTAAGAATTTGGTTTTACTTTTTTTTTTTCTTACAAATTTTATGTCTGCAAGTAGCTTTTATTCTTACCGGTAGAAAAACAGGAAGACTTACAAAAGAAGTGGTGCAGATTTCTTCCCTCAGTATCAGAATGCTGATTTTACTCTACGCTAGGATTAAAGTAGACACCATGTCACACACTACTGAGCTAAAATAAAATGTGTTGATGGGAGTATGACTTGTGGATCACACTGCCGTACATTTTGTTCTGGGAAAAAGAATTAATTGTCCAGCTGTTTAATGGAAGCCTATATAGCTCCTCTAAAACGTGTTTTTTGTTGGATGAGTGGATAGTGATTACACCAAACAGTGCTTTTCACTGGTTTGGTTCACCTTCTCCCAATACACGTGGTGTTGCAATGTGACTGACTAATGTATCTAGAAAATCAGTGAGTCTTCCTGCTGCACAGTGCTGTGACATCTCTACGGGGTGAAGGAGAACACTTCAGCACAAAGGAGCTGCGGTACAAAGCGTTGACAAAACCAAGTTTTACTTCTTTGTACCCAGGTTGCAGGAAGGGAAGCTTTCAACTGTGAGATGGGGAAATTTCAGAGACTGATTTTTGGTGACAAAGCTGGAGGTTTTATTAGTAATTGGCAGTGTGCTTGGAAGAGGGCTGGAAAACACAGCCTGGTTTAGAGTCCAGTTACATGTGACCATTCACTCAGCTTCTCCGCTTTACAAATGTGAACAGGTAGAGCTGGGCAGAATATACTGGCTGCACCCAGGCCATTTTAAAAAACCTGCTGCCTCTGACCAGTGATGCCTCTGCGGCATCAGCTGCTCTGCCACTGGTTCAACTGACAGTGCTGCAAGTAGATTTTACAATGTTTGTGGCCTAATAAAACGAACATACATTATCTGAGCTGTAGTCACTGCATGCATGCCAAAGCACATGTTGCCGTTTTGCAGTTCAGGGCTGTTGTCTTTGCTATGCGTGTATTTTTTTATGTTTTAGAGAAAAAAAAATACTGGATTGGGCAGTGGCTGACGCTTTTGTCCAAGGTAAGACAGCAGTTGGAAGTGGTCAGAATTATTTTTTCCTTACCTTTCTCAGCTAGACAAAATTACTGATCCCACTGCATCTGAGTGATACCTAAAGCTGGTTAGGGACAATGATTCCTACACTGTCAGAATTTCACTTACATGAAGATACTGCAAGTCAAATAAAAAGCATCTATCGGAAAACAAGCTTTCAGTGAATCACAGGAGGAAGACAGCATCTTTATGTTGCTGTCCCTCTGATTATCTACATTCACTTTCTCATTGCATCACCACTGTTAACCTAGCTGGAGCTTGGGGAAGAAGTTACTAGGACACAGAAATCTGTAATAATTCACAGAAGCAGAGAATTGAAGTCTGAGTTAGAAGCATAGAATTGTTAGGGTTGGAAGGGACCGCTAAAAGTCCCCACAAGGAGCAGGGACATCTCCAACCAGATCAGGTTGCTCAGAGCCTCATCCAACCTGGCCTTGAATGTTTCCAGGGATGGGGCTTCCACCAGCTCTCTGGGCAACCTGTTCCAGTGTTCCACCACTCTCATCATAAAATTTTTTTTCCTTATATCCAGTCTGAATCTGTCTCCCTCTATTTTAAAACCATTACCCTTTGTCCTATCACATCAGGCCCTGCTGGAGAGTTTCTGGCAGTCTTTCTTATAGGCCCTCTTTAGGTACTGGAAGGCCATTATAAGGTCTCCCCTGAGCCTCCTCTTCTCCAGGCTGAACAGCCCCAACTCTTGCAGCTTGTCCTTAAAGAAGAGGTGCTCCAGCCTTCTGGTCATCTTTGTGGCCCTCCTCTGGACTCACTCCAGCAGGCCCACATCCTTCTTATGTTGGGGCTCCAGAACTGGATGCAGTACTCCAGCTGGAGTCTCACGAGAGCAGAGTAGAGAGGCAGAATCACCTCCCTCGACCTGCTGGCCATGCTTCCTTTGATGCAGCCCAGAATGTGGTTGGCTTAGTGGGCGACAAGCGTATGTTGCTAGCTCATGTTGTGCTTGGGATTGCCGACCCATGGGCAGGAGCTTGCACTTGGCCTTGTTGAACTTCATGAGGTTTGCCCAGGCCCACCTGTCAGGCCTGTTAAGGTTCCTCTGGATGGCATCCCTTCCCTCCAGCATGTCAACTGCACCACACAGCGTGGTGTAATCAGTTAACTTGCTGATGGTGGCTCTCTCAGTTTTTTAATCTATGCACATTACAAACACTCTATTCTTGTTTAATGTTATTTTGGGATTTTTCCTTGTCTGTTTATCTTTAAAATATATGTTAGCTAGATGTGATTCCAGATAAAGATACCAAACATACATTTATTCATAGAACTTCAGTTTCAAAACAGACCTGTTAATATTAGGAATTACAGTGTTCTACCACCCATATTGTACAAAAAAAAATTCCTGATGTCTAATCTGAATCTACCTCCCTCTATTTTGAAACCATTACCCTATGTCCTGTCACAACAGGCCCTACTGAAGAGGTTTGTGTCCCCCCCGCCCCATATTTCCCGTTGGCCCCCTTTAGGTACTGGAAGTCCGCTATAAGGTCTCCCCAGAGTCTCCTCCATGCTGAACAGCCCCAACTCTCTCAGCCTGTCCTCACAGAGAGGTGCTCCAGCCCTCTGATCATCTTCGTGGCCCTCCTCTGGACTTGCTCCAACAGGTCCATGTCCTTCTTATGTTGGGGGAGGGGGTCCAGAGCTGGACGCAGTACTCCATGTGGGGTCTCACCAGAGCAGAGTAGAGAGGCAGAATCCCCTCCCTCGACCTGCTGGCCACGCTCCTCTTGATGCAGCCCAGGATGCGCTTGGCATAATTGTTGGCTAATGTCAAGCTTCTTGTCCACCGTCACTCCCAAGTCCTCCTCAGGGCTGCTCTCAATCCATTCCCCGCCCAGCCTGTATTTGTGCCTGGGATTGCCGTGACCCAGGTGCAGGACCTTGCACTTGGCCTGGTTGAACTTCATGAGATTGGCACAGGCCCACCTCTCCAGCCTGTCAAGGTCCCTCTGGATGGCATCCCTCCCTTGCAGCGTGTCGACAGCACCACACAACTTGCTGTCATTGGCGAACTTGCTGAGGGTGCACTCTGTCCCACTGTCCATATCGCCGACAAAGATGTTGAACAGGGCTGGGCCCAACACGGACCCCTGTGGAATGCCACTCAATAGTTTCCTATTGCCAACTTCGTTAACCTTACTGAAAACAGGAGGTAACATTTTTAGCTGTACAAATCAGTACTGTGTAATTTTTTTTTTGGCAGTATTTTGTATTTGTAGACTAACTGCTGTATCTACACCTGCTTTGAAATCCATGGAGATGACTGATGTGGTGGTGCACTGAGTGGCATCCATCCCCTAACTTCTTCTGACTGTAGATTTCTAAATGTTCCAAGTTTTAACCAAGAGCTCCTTCTTGGACGTTTAGAAACTGTCAGACGTGTAATTAAAATAAATGCAGTTAATAATTATATTTAATGTACTAGAAATGGCCCATAGCAACTATGAGACAAAAGTGACATCCTGCCTTTTCTTTAAACTGTTAAAAGCCTTACTCTGCATTCTGCCATAAATCTGCTGAAAGAACAACATGTAACCTCTCTCTACTGTTATCAAGTCACAGGCGAATGGTAATACACAATGTGGCAAACATCATTTTAAAAGTCTGTGTGGTTAGGCAATGTTTGTTTTAGAACCTTCGCTACCCCTTCTCACGAGAAAGGAACGGCAGTGCTTTAGCTGCAAAATGAAAAAACTATGTCAGACATATATTCAATCAGAAAGTCTTTAATACAACTGTATGGTATAACACAGCTACAATTTCAGATCACATATTTTTTGATCAGTCAGTGGTAATAATTGTTGAAGTCAGATGGAAATCCAAAACACTAACAACATCAGTGGGCTGAGATCTTAAATGCTACTAAAGCTACAATGAAAGCTATCTTGCTGTGGCTCAACTTGTCCAGTACGTTTCAATTAAGGTAGTCACACTCCTGTTAAAGTTTGAAAACTCACATTTTAATTGAAATTTAGATTAAAAATAACACATTAGGTACATCATTCATGCTAACAAACAAATTTACACAGTGGTGACTCAAGAACAGAAAAATAGTACCACAAATAAACCATGGCTCAAAATCTACTCTAGCTGGATTGCCACAGCCGCTCTTCCTACACAAAGCGTCTGCAGTGTACGCGTTGCTGCCATGCTTGGCTTTTTTTGGGCTCTGCCCTTCCCTTGAGGTAGGCACCAGTGCCCACTGCTTCCAAGAAGGACTGAGCTCCTCTCCGTTTACAACCAGGCGGTGAGATCTTCTGATACGGGATAACAATGCACAATGGAAAGAATCTCAGAATCCTGGGAACTTTACTGAGTAAAATAGATACAAAGGTGATACAGACAATCCAGAAACAGCTCACTAGCAATGTGGGTTTTTTTTTTGCGGTGCCACATTATAAATAAAGCACATGAGGAAAACTTGCTGAGCCTTTTCAGCTTTTAGATTGCATACTGTGAGACAGACACAGCTTCACATTTGAATTGTCTATATTATATAGATCTATTTTAAATCAATCTAGAAGAGATTTTTTTTTGTTAAATCTTTAAGCTGCTGTTACTGCTGTTGTATTAATCTTCAAAATCAGTGATTCTATGGCATTACGCTATGGTTTAGTTTGTCCACACCACCAAAACTCCAGCCACTGCTTCCCTGGGAAGTCCCTTTTCAAAAATCTTGTTTAAAAGCGAAAAATAAGGGGGAAAAAAACCAAAAACAAACAACAAAACCCATCCCTGGTATTGCACATCTCACACAAGTTTTGTGTGTGTATATATATATATATATTTTAAATATGCTACAATTAAAAAAAAATAGTCTATGGCACTTTACAGAATATAAGTTTACCAAGTCGCTCAAACCACAGATGTTTGAAGAATTCTTCAATACCACAAAAACAAAGTTAAACTGAACTAATTGGCACACAGGTTTTAAAGAATCCACAGCAAATTCTAGATCCTATGCAGTGCATGTACATTAAGAAGCAGTTACACTCTGCAGCCCCCTCATGAAATTATTTAAGTAAGTTACCTTTAAGCTGGGTTTTTTTTTTTTTTTTTTTTTTTGCAAAACATCTCTGAAAGCTACTGCTGAGGTGAACTTCAGGAACAACTTTAAACAGCTGTCAAATTTAATGAGTGCACTCTATACCTGAAAAACCTCATCCAGGCAAAAAAAAAAAAAAAAAAAAAAAAAAATCTGCAATATATACCATCTTATCACTTGCTAGAAAAACAGAACCCTGAGAAAAGAAATTCTGATCTTTTTTTTTCTGTATTTCTTCCCAGCCTGTCTTCTATCTGTGCGATGTGATGAACATGGATATTCTTGCAAGTTACTTGATTATGTTGTTGCAGAGTAAATTAATAGCAGACCAGCAACAAGCAGAAAAGCTGGTTCTTCTTGGTTACAAATAGAAATAAAAGCAAAATGTGCCACTCAAAATACTTCCTTTGTATTTAAAAAACACAGTATTAAAATTTTTTAAGTGTTCTGTAGAGCACAGCAGAGGTTATCTAGTAATGTAAATGGAGGTTGGTCACTGTTTACTTCTAAGCCAAAGCAGTAGATGTCCTCTATACTCTTTTTGGAAGAACTGACCTTATTCTGACTAATCAAGTGCTCAAGCCAAAGCAGCACTGGTCACCCAGCGTCAAGATTTGCTGTTAGTGAGACATGGACATGGTGGCTGCTGCCCACCTAAGAAAAGCTAAAACTGTAAATCTGTTTCGTATTTCATTTTACCTGATGCATACCCTGCTCTGACTCTCTCTAGCATCCCTTTCCCAGCTGCAGAGCCCAGAGGAGCGCTGGCAGGGGGCTCAGGAGGAGCCTGGTGGGGGGAGTGTCGGGTTGCCCTGCAGTTGCACTGGCCCTGACTGGCAAGCGAAGTTCAGGCCCTTCAGAAGCTGTGTTTGTGTGCGTGGGGAAAAAAAAAACCAGAAGAAAAACACAGGTCTGAACAGGTCTGATATTTAAAAGAAAAGTGAAAAACCCTTTATAAACTAGAATATGGTGGACATGGGTTGCCGGAGCAGTTGAATGCAAGAATAGGCTAGACGAAAACAATTCCTTCTTACCATCAGCAGAAGCTGATCTTTTTTGTAATACAGTGGCTTGGAGATCCCCTCCACATCCATCTGGCATGCGGCCTGAAGGCGCACTGGGCACAGAGACGCGCAGGCTGGGAGCTGGGCCTGGTCTGCACCACAGATGGGCCGGGCTGAGGCAGTGTCCCTGCCGTACAGCAGGCGCTGGAGGGGTGCGCCAGACTGGCCCTGGGCTTGCAGTCCTGACTGCGGCACAGCTCTTGTATTGTGAGTGACTTGAGCAGTGTATTAAGTAAGCTATCTACCTATACAGTCACAATTATTAAAAAATACCTATAAATAACTAATGGCACACTTTAAGTGACTGACCAGGCATAAACAAGAATCTCTGCTGTATATTATACAGTGAAGTCATTGAGAGCAACACTGTCATTTGATTATGTTAAACTACCAAGAAATAAGAAGAGGAGTCTAAATTTCATTTAGTATTTCATTAGAACTACTTCTCAGGTGAATTATCCCCAAAGCTCCTATGGCACAGTTGCATAATTCCTTTGTTTTTTTTAAATACCTTTTAAATTTGTTTTCAGAACTAGTTCTAGTAAGTGATGCAACACCACAAGTAATACACCAACTGCCTTTGAGAAAGGAATGTCATTTGTGGCAAGGTCTGTTTTGTATCTGCTGATTTAGCTGGAAAAGGGTCCATACTACATCTGGTTTAAAATAAAGGGAAAAGATCTTCCCAGCCATGTAGAATTTGGCAAGACATGCTGAAAAATGTAAATTTCCTAAGGACTCATGTGGCTCTGGGTCATGAGACAGACTGATCTGTAGACTGGGAGTGAGGTTTCACTGGCAAGAGAAAGAATAATACTGTTGAAGTCCAACAGGCAAGCTACATTTGTAGGAGAGGATACAGCCCAGGCTGTTGGTAATGCCCAGCTGTGCTGTAGGGAATTGTCATCTGCTTGGGATTTCAGGAGTTTTAGTAAAGGCTGTAGAAAAATTTCTAACAATGGTTATCAAACAATTTAATGGGAATCAGGTTAAAGCCAGTGTAACAACAGCTTCCCTCTCTGCTCAGTGGAAACAAAATCATTGACCTGCTAAGGAACAAATGGCACACACCTTGCACTATAAGTTTCAAAACAAAGAAACCTGGCAGGGACTCAACTTTTTAAACACTTAAAGACTGGTGTAAACTGCGTCATGTCAACTTTGCTCTCTCCAACATACACTGACTATCTGAGAAGGCACTGTACTTTATGGAAGTTCAGTATCAAAAAGCACCTCAATGAAAGGTATTGTACCAAACCAGGTGGTGGTGAAATATTCACAGGTGACAGGAGCCCTTGAAAACAAAGCCTAATTAAAATAGGCTTTTCTTTTTTATATAAGGAAAAAAAAATGTGCTGGCTTTTATTATTTTAAATCCAAATTCTTCAGAGACCAAGGTGGGTAAGGTAATCCGATCAATCAGAATTTGTCAGTTACAACAAGAACATTCCTGCTATATACACGTGATTCCTCACCTCCCCAGTCAAATTAATATATTCTACTGTGTCCTGATCATAGACTGAAACTAAAAAAATCCCCAGGTATTTACATTCTGCTTTTTTTGGGATCCTTTCTCTGATCCCCATCGCCCAGCAAGGAAGAAAGACCGTTTCAGTAGTTCGGGTCTGAAATGCATGGGGCTCAATCACACAAATGGTAAAAACAGGTAAGCGGATCTGCTTGTCCAGTCAATAGAAAGCAGACTAATATCCAGGCGCTGGTCTTTTTCCCCACTGGAGTTAAAGGAGGCAGATAAGGTTTTTTCCTTCTTCTATTTCTTCTTGCACTTTGTCACTGGATGTTGCTATTTCAGCTTGCGCCGAGAAGACTGCACAGATGAACGTCAGAACAGTGCCACCAATAGCTGTGTAGAAAGCCCAGCCCAAGGAGCAGTCTCCTAGTTTGTAAGCAGAAGCATAATGTCCACAATAGCTTATCGCTTTCTGGCATCCCCAACCTGCAGGGTAAAGTATCAAGCCTAAGATAAGGAAGAGGCCTAGAAAAAAAACCAGAAAGACAGAAGTTGAACAAATCATCGGTTTAACACCAAACACAACACATGTAGTAATCGTTACCATGGTGACTACTCACTCCTAAGGAACAGGATTATGAGAAGATGACTCTTCCTCATCCATCCTTCCTCTACTGATTGTTCCCTAGTATATACTGTGCAGTGTTTTATGTAAACTTGGAGCTATCCTGTGGTTTTTTTGGTTTGTTTTTTTTTTTTTTTTTTTTTGTGACAGGCTTATTTCATAGGATAATGGCCCAGTACCTAATTTTAATCTCTGTATTCCTTCTACATCCTTTGTTCTCACATATTATTGATAGGTATACAGAGCTTGCAAAACATTCGAGCATCTCTACCTACTGCTTACACTTGCACTTTTCAAATACGTAGGAATGTTTGCATCTACTTCTGAGTTTGTGTTTACCTAGCCCTCATTCAGCTTTATTTAGTCACTCATCACACACATTTTTGCCTTTTTTCCTCTCTATTTTTCCTACATTGATTTTCTTGCCTGGAAAAAAAAAATAAAAAAAATCTCACATGGCATCTGCTTATTTGGCCACATTAGGAGATAGTAGAAAAATAATACAGCCAGTTCAGTAAGCTGCTTTTGTAATGACAGGATTCTGGAGGCAGCCCCAAACAAACCCATCTAAGTACCCATGGTGTCCTGGTTCTGGCCAGGATAGAGTTAATATCTACCTGAGCTGGGTGGAGAACTGAAGCTGGTAGCCCCTATGGCTGGGATAGTTAACTAATTAGCTAACAGCTGGGGTTCATTTACCCAAATTAGCCAAAGGGCTATTCCATCCCATCTGACATCATGCTCAGTATATAAGTGAGGAGGGTGCTGAAGGGAGGCTCCCTGCTACTTGGAAGGTGTGGAGATCTGTTGTAAGCTATTGTACTGTATTTGTATTCCATCACTGTTTTGTTTTCTTCTGTCATTACTGTTAAATTTACTTTTTGTTCAATCTCAACCAACGTGTTTGGTTTTTTTTCTTCTGGTTTTCTTTTGTTCGTCAAATCTCCTCCTATCCTCTCGGAGAGTGGGGGGAGTGAGAGAGAGACTGCGTAGTCTGGTCCCCGTCGGGGCTGAACTACGACACATGGCCGCTGCGTAAGGTAACACCAGGATCCTCTAAACAGGCAATCAGCTGCTGCAAAAGGAAAGCACACTTCTAGTGATGCAGGAGCAAGAGCCTCAACTCTTGATCCTGTTAAACTGCCCAAACACCCTGCAGTGGCTCAGGCTGGAAGAAAGAAGCTCAGACTCAGTGTTCTGCCCATCTGATCATCTCTCATATTGATAGTTTTCTCTCCTATAAAGACCAGTATTACTTCATCTAAGTAATGAAGGGCTTCATTAAGGAAATTAAGTCACATTTAGAGTCCCTGCCCTCATGATGCACAAAGACAGGAGATTTAATCAAAATACCTAATACGCTAGTTGCTACAGTGCTCTCTTACAGGCCCTCTAAAAATATCACAGTGAGTTAAATACAGATCTCCCTCCTACAAAGTATGTACGAAGGAACTAAAACATCAGGACAGCTCATAGGCATCAAAATTTGCTTTCTGTTTTCTTTAGAATTTTACTCAGAAGAACAGGAAGAATTATGAAAAACAGTTTTTGCTCAAACACAACCAGTCTACCCAGAAAATTAATATAGGCTTCCAGATCCCATAAATATTACCGATTTATTTGTCCTGCACTGTAAAGCCCTTTATTCAACCTGGCACCTTGACAAAAATAGCTGGTAAAGGTGCTGTCAATTAAGGTTTTCTTAATTGTTTAAAGAAATTCAGCCAGATACAAGAAAACTTTCTGAGAAGCTGGGTCCTAGCTAGTAAGCAGTTAATATACACAAAATGCAAAACCCGTCATCTGACTGTCTAAAATTAATGTCTATGAAGGCCAGACATTTCACAAAAGAAAGTCCTTCCTCCAGCGTTTTTCTAACGATGACACAACACCATGGGCATGAATGAACTAAATGTCATTATTCTTTGGGGCGGCAAAATCCATTAGTGAGTGATATCCGTTCTCTGTGAAGGGATTTCATCACTGCTTACATTTAAGAACCAATGACAAATTTTATGCAGTGTTTCCTGGCTGATTGGCCAAACTACATTAAGTATAAAGTATTGCTTTATCTTGGACAGACCTGGATAAGCTGTGCTTTCATCCTGCTGAGCCCTGCAGCCATTTCAGACTAAACACCAGCAGTTCCTTCTCCTCTGTTCATCACTAGTTTCCTGTTCTGCGTAACCAGCATGACCACACTACGTATTTTTCTGACTGCACACTGGTATGGGCCAGTTGCCATTTTCTCTAATGATCACAAGCCCTTTGGTAGTTAAAATCCCCATCACTGAAATAAGAAGCCGGACCTGAAAGGCCAATATACCTGCTGCCAAAAGGGAAGCTTTTAAAGTTTACCGCTCCATCACTCTAAAAAAACCTCAAAACTAGAGCAATGAACAACTGTTGAAAGCTACTGGTTCATGGTCTGTATGCCCCAAGCTGAAAAGCTATTACCCAGAACACAGACCCCCATAAGGCTGCAGCACTGCTGTCAAGTGTAGTCATCCGGACTTCACTGAATTAAAACTTTTAAAAGTACAGAAAATTCATGGAGAAATTGACTGCAGCCCATAACATGATAAACTACAGCTGTTTTCTCACAGATGAAAACAAAATTTGGAGAAAAGTCTTAACTATGGACTTGAACATGGTCAGAGTCTCACCTGATTGTTCCTTCTGTGAATCCTATACTGGCCTAGCATAATAAAGTAAAAGTAATGTCTTCACTACCAAACCTATCTTCTACTACTCCATTTCAGTGCAGACAGAAAGCTGCTCAGGACATGCCCCTCTTCTCACTGTCACTAATATTTTTCATCGTTTCTCATTTCATTAATACCTGGTTCCTACCTGCTAGGAAAAGAGAATAAAAAGGATTCAATTAAGCCAGTTCAACATACACATAAAAGTAATGTCACTCTTTGGATGTCATCCTGCCTGACAGCAAGTGGAGAGGCACAGACTCATCACCACGTATTCAGCTCAAAGCTCCAATACCCGGAGCAATGGCTGAGCTACGCAGGGTGCAGAGTTCCCTTCCTGACTGTCCCCACCTGCCCAAAAATAGGGTAGCACTACAGTGCTCAAGTATAAAGATCAAGAGGAGCTTTGCCTCCTGCTTCCCAGTAACTACAAAAGAGATGGTCACAAGCTACAGAGCTCATCTCAGTGACTCCTGCAGCTTAAATGAAACAGACAGAAGATGCCTTACCACCCACCAACAGAGTAAATCATGGGCTAAAGCAGAAGCCAAGCAATCCAAAGCACACACTTAACTGTCCAGAGCAGCAGCTTCTGGAGACCCTCGACAAAGAACCCATTCTCTGCTCCTGGGAACATGGATGCAAAGGAAAGGGAAGGAAAAACACTCGTGTAGAAAGAGCAAGGTAACATATAGGAGGCGTAACAAGGGCATGAGAGGTTGTGATGCTGCTTAGAAAGTCATGGTCTTCCTTTAAATAGGCAAAACTGTTAAATGCAATACGAATAGCTCCGCAGTTTCTGTGCTCTTCCACCTCTGACGTAAGAAGCACTGCACAAGCATTCTATGCAACATGAAAAAGCCAGAGGGCTATTTCTACAGCTAACAGCGTAGCCTTGATCTACATCTAACACGTGCAAGCAGCTGCAGTTGAACAAAAACCACTAACAGGCCGGTCTGTGGTGAGATGATCCACAAGGGGAAAAAACATGGTAAATTCTCAGTGCTGATTTCTCATACCAGTGTCCACAGGGCAGAGCCTGGCCACATCCCTTACAGCTCTTTGCTTCTTTGACAGAAGTTTAAGCTTAACTGCCTATATCCCTGCCTTTCTGCAGTCATTGCTCAGTCCCTGGGGCTTACCTGCCTGCAGCTTTGCATTCCCACAGAGCCTGGCAGCTCTGCTCACAGTTTCTGCATCCAGTAAGTGACAATCTGCTTTTCAGACAAGACACAGAGATGGCACACAAGGCTCAAATGTGATAACCCTGAGCAGCATGCCGGCAATAGCTTCATCAAATTCACAGCCTGCCAGTTACCAAGTTTTTCTTTTACAGCAGTCTTAAGAAAAATGCTGAAGGAAGAGAAATGGGTTTTCAGTTGCCTGTGGACAGCACAAAGCAGCATCGGGGCACATGGTTTTGTTTTCTGAAGAGTCCTTGGGGGGGGAAGGAGGAGGGTGCTGGATGGGCTGCATGGAACCAGGCCCAAAGTGTCTTGCCAGTGAATAAATCATGGCGGAGAGCATAGCCTGGAGCTTACAAGGGGCTGGAAAGGGGAGCCAAGCGCCTTATCCCTGGCATTCACTTATACTCACAGTGCCCAGGAACACAAGACCAGCTCCCAGTACAATCTACAGATTTATGTATAAAAGATGCTCTCTGGATTGATTAACTAGTATAATTCTCAGGTTTCCTGAATTTGATTCAGTTATTCTTACACTTGACTCATTCAAATATTACTTCTGTATTTCATCTGTATTGTGTGACTTTCTAAGCCATTTAATGCTGTAAATGAAGGATGTAAGCTTTTGTAGTTCTAGAAGTGCAAAGCTCAGTTTTGTGTTGTATAATTTTATGTCAGCATAATCTGATAAAGCAAAAATTATCTCCTATTTACAGTTTGCCCTGAGATGTATCTCGCAGGACAGTAAATATTAATGAGAGAGATTTCTTTTTCTTGTTTTTGCTCTTATCCCAGTATCTTTGAAGGCAATCTTCAAGAGAAAGAACAGAACAAAAATACAGTGCTCTGTCTGAAGTAAAGTTCTGCAATGAATCCTTTCAGTTCCTCATGCTGATGTACAGTAAATGAGAGTTTTAACTCACAGCCAATGTACCTGTGGAATTACTGCTGTTTGTTCCTCCTGGTGGAAGGAATAAATTCATTTTGAAAACATTACAAGCTGTTTTCCACTGTGCTCCTCTACAGGCTTGCAGAGCTCAGGCTTGCTGTGTTCCAGATTTAACCCTCTCTGAGCACAGCTGCACTGCTAGAAGTCCAGCTTCTGCTGTATGCATACTCCTGCTCCTACATCTTAATTAGCTCTATCCCACTTCTTTAAATCAGTATGATAATATTTCATAACTACATTTTCCCTTTTGTTAGTTGTTGCCAGCTCTCAGTTACCATTCCTCTTAGGATTCCTTAAAACAGAGCTCTGAAAGAATGCTACACAATGCTGCCAGACGCCTAGGAATGACAACAGAAAAGTATTTAAATTACTTTTTTATCCAGAAACATCATCTAAAATTCTTTGGTATGTCTGTCAGCAGAGAACATTTTCCATTCCTTCTCTGAAGGCAATTTGCCCACATAACATTTTATTATCAATCCCTAATTACCTGCTTTCAAAAAGAAGCCTTAAGAAATACAGAATTTAGATGAGTTTTAGATTTTATTGGGATTAATAGACTAAAATATATCTCTTGAAAACAACACAGACAACCTATTAAACATCAGCCCTTCTATATTCAAATAATGTAAAAGCAACTCCTTTCTCCTAAAGCACCAAAGCAAAAACATTACAGCGTACTGTGAAATATCAATATAAATATAGCAGACTGCACTGCTGTGCAACGACATTTCTGAAGACAGTTCAGTAATGCTTTTTCTATAAGAGAATCCTGGTTTTATTTCTACCCTAAGAACTCTTCCCCTTTTAAGGGCCTGGACCCGCAACAAGCAATTGCTCCTCGTGGTTTTCATACACCACAGCAGTGCTGCCAGGCCGACATCGTGGAAAAAAACCAGACCGGTCTATCATTGTGGGCATTTGTATGTCACGTTATATGCTGGGGTCAGATCTGAGTAAAACCTTTTTCATTCCATCCTTGTAAGCAAGCCCCGAGACAGGGGTTAGGCAGATGGTTGTTTAGCTAAGTGAAGGCTAGTTAGTTTTGACAGTCTCCTGTGCAGCTGTTGTTGTATCATATTAAACAACAGCATATACTAACAACGCCGATTTCCATTGCAAAGCCTGAAACTATCATCTCATTTCCTAGTAAAATAGCAAAAAAGCTTTTAAATGCTGCTGAAAAAACAGGAAATTAAGCAGCTGTGATCAATGAGGTGGCACTGCAACAAGCTCCCATGGAGCAACACAACTGAGCAACAACATTTTAAAAGAGGAAGAGAAAATGGGTGAAGGCGAGGAGGGATGAGCCTCGCACAACACCTCACAGGCGGCGCAGGCGGGTTGCTTCCTCAGTGGCAGCGATCCTGATCATTCTCATCTGCACGGCCACAGGCGATTAACACTCAGCCCAAGGTCACTGCACCAGCCAGCCAAAATAACCCTGCCGGTACTGTTCATATTTCCAAACGTGTCAATATGCTACCTGAGTACCTGAACAATTTCATGTGTAAAATATTTGTACAAATGTACCAGGCTAGCTTAACCCAAGAGGGCTTTCATATACACAAACTTTCCCTGACAAACCCCTACCCAGCAGGAAAACTACCAGCTTGCCATTTGCATGCTTCTGACTGCTTCATCTGCCAACAGACAACCGAAACAATGGCCTCTTACTCAGCAGCTGTGTAACAGACACCTTCATTGCTGTGAAATGATTCAGTAATCCCATTTTAACCATATGAGACCTAATGAGGTGGGCTCAGGCCAGCTGATGTGGTGGTCTCAGCACTCCACACTTGGCTGTAGGAAAAGGATGAGGGCTATAGGAAAAGGATGAATGTTGAGATGCTGAAGGGAGCGCCGGGCCCTAGACCTGCCTTTGCAGCTGCTCTCCATCCCCCTGGATGACTGCCAGACCCACCTAATGCAAGCAGCTGACCAGAGGCCAAAAAGTTTTTGCCCAAAAATAAAGGGGAGACTGCAAGCCCTAGTGCCTTGGAGAAGGCCTCTGGCCCACTTGGAAATGTTACACAACACAGAAAAGAAAAATTGATAACATTAAGAAGATTGATGCTCAAAAAAGCCTGCCTGGACACCACACGCAATGCACGTTCCCACAAGCAGAGGGGATTTGTGAGAAGCTGGATGCGTGCTGTTGAGGGTGGGGAGGGCTGCCCGCACGCAATGCACCAAGGCAAGGTCCATACCTGCAGTCACTGCAGAGGACTGCAGCCAGATACAGATTTCAGTGTACCTGGGATATCCTAAACTGAGGCAGGAGAATGAATTGTTTAAAACTATAACCAGGTGATGGGTCAAAGCCTATTTTTTCCCCTTTAAAATTGTCTCAGGGCCATATAAGGGCAGTTACCAGAAGAAAAAGCAGTTCCCTAACCCACTGCCTTCCCCAAGCTGAGGAAGATGGTAAGATCCCTACTCTTTTCAACAGTAAATTTATACCATTTGCTCATGCATCTTTTCCCATTAATTAAGCAAATTGAAGATGCTCATTCATAACCAAACATTTACAAACATATGTTCACTTCCGATGTCATTACTGATGTTGGGGTGTGGAAATAGGGACAGGAATTAAGTGCAGGAGGGTACTGGTGGGAGACTCAACTATTACATATATTTTGCTACCCACAGAAAAAGCCAAAAAGAAGTCAGTTTATAAGCTTAATGTGTGTGCTTTGGCAGAATGACATCATATGGGGGATTCAGTGTTTGGTTTTTTTTATACTGGTGCGATCTAACTGCTTGGGCTTTTCTGCAACAAAGCATGAACCTGCAGACTCCTGATCTGGGGAGAGGACAGGGCAAATTCCCTATTAGCCTTCAGGAATTTTTATGTATGTGGTGAGAGTCCCCATTAGTTGGGAGGGAAGGAAATGCGGAGACTCCAAGTAAGATCAGAGCCAAGCCGTGAAATGACACTGCTGCCTCTTTGCTGGCCGTCAGCCATGTGGAGTCGTGTCATCCCACCACAGGGGCTCCCATGTGGCAGATGCTAACCCTGCAATTAAGTCAAGATAAAAGCACCTTACAGGGGAAAGGCCAAATGTTTACAAGTGTTCAGCAATGCAGAAGTAACCAAAAACCTCTCCGCTCGTAGGGCCGCTGCTAAGGCACAGCCACAAGGGCTGGCCACCTCTCACATTTTACCTTAAAAGCCAATGGAGCACTGAGTGTTTTTAATCTAGGATGTCCCAATAAGAGGCTTGAAGCTGCTAAATGAGAAACTCAATTGTGGATTGTAAATTCAGGAGGCTCCTGAGTCAAGGAAAGAAATACCAGGCTGTGTCTATTATTTCATCCATGAAAGAAGGAGAGGAGAAGACTTGGCACGTTTTACACCGCTCACCATAAACTTTTCAAGTGCTGCTCAACCAGTGAGTGCCATGCCCTCCAAACCATCAATCACTTACGCTGAATCAGCAGAAATGGGAATGAAAACTACTGCCTTCACCACAGCTCCATACGGGAGGCCGAAGCAACAACCTGTCTTGGCTTAAGCAAAGAGGTAAAAGGGCCAGAGGCCATCTTTTTCATGGCATAATGTTTCCTCAGTACTGATCCTGCAGCACAAAGAAGACCTTAGGGGTGCAGGAGGAGGAGCTGCAGACAAACTGAAGCTCAGTGAGAAGGAATAGGTGAAGGGGGATGCAGAGGGGAGAATTTTGGGTGGCTTCATGGGTTGTACAGCTGCAGAGTGTAAGTCATTTGTGTTAGGGAAGGAAGCAAAACTCAAAACCACCCA
The DNA here is from genome assembly GCF_036417535.1 of Chlamydotis macqueenii. Lineage (NCBI taxonomy): Eukaryota > Metazoa > Chordata > Aves > Otidiformes > Otididae > Chlamydotis > Chlamydotis macqueenii. The sequence continues at coordinate 24,092,767 of NC_141593.1, read as the reverse complement.
TGTCCTTCACCACCACACCAGGTACACCCAAGACAGGAGCTAAGCGTAAGTTAGCCCTCTGTCTTGAAAGAGCCACTTTTGTCTTTTTTTCTTGCATTTGAGTGAAAATACAGCATTTGTTGAGTTTAAATATTCTCATGTTTGCATTCTACACACAAACAGCAGCATAGGTCTTGGCTCTGAGGCCTGGAAGCAAAAATCTGATGGAAAGGGAAGCCCACTACCCTCCCACCATCCCCCTGGCTTCTCGGGGGCAGCCAGCGCTCTCACCCTGCATCGCCAGGGCAGGGGTATGCAGAAGTTCTTGGTGCCTCACCTACACCACTAGAGGTGAGGGACCTCGGGGTGCACATGTGCCACAGTAAATCATTTCTCAGTGGGCAGCATGAGAGTCTCACACTGAGCATCGTTTGATCGAAGAGATTTATGCTTACCAAGAAAATCAGCTGCCAAACTTGATCAATCACTGAAAATTTTTTTTTTTTAATTTATTTTTCCATTCTATTTACAATCTGCTCGGTGTTTGCTGGTTCCCACATGCCCACCTTGGTAGCGCAGGAGATGAGTCGACCACCAAATCTAACGAAACACTGAAATCTTCACTTTATTTCTTTAAAGGTACTAATACTGTCCCTCGGGCTCAATAGCAATTTAGCACTTGAACTCAATTTTCCTTCCCTGGCATATTCCAACACCGCGGTCCCCTTCACTTGAACTTTCAGAAGCCAAGTGTGTATTCGATGTCGTGCTGGCATTTGGCCATATAGGTTACAGGAAGCACTACACCGCAGACAGCAGAAGCCGTTCAGACGGTCAGGATTTCCATTAGAAATCCCCCCTCCCGCTTTTTTTCTTTTTTCCCACCCCAAGAATTCAGAATTCTGGCATCAGAAAAGAACTCCGAGCTGAATCCAAGAGGAAATATGTTTTTTGAAAAATGCATGCTCTGCGTTTTAGAAAGACAAACAAGAAGCTTCCTTGCCTTGGAGGGCAAAACCACTCTCGCTCTGCTCTCCTACTGCCTGAGCTCCCCAGCCGAGCACCCGCTTCCGTCGCCCACAGGCAGTAACATGAGCTCACAAGGTGCTTTACTCCTCGCTCGCCAGCTTGGCCCTTTCTCAGACAAAGTAAAGCTTTTTTACAGTGTGCTGCTGCTGCCTACAGCTGAATATCCTAAACTCCTCTGCAACTATCATAACCTTCCGCATCATGCTCTGAGCATCTAAGAGCTCTTGCAGCCTCATGCCCTCTCCACAGCAGCTTGCTTCTCCTTCAGTGTTTCTCCCCTCTCCGAGAAAAGTCCTGGCTGACCTCCTGCTTCCTCCTCAGCTTCCTCCTCCACAACTCCCAACAGCCTCCTTACCTTCCAGCAGCCAGGAGCACGCAGCCGCATGGCCCCAAGCACCGCAAGCCCACCCAGCGTACTTCATACACCCCCACAAGCAGCTCCAGATCCTCTTCCCCTTCAGGTGGTTCCCATCATGCTCTGCTCAGGTCATCTCCCTCATCACTCAGCCTCCCAAATGGAAATGATGACCAATAAGTATAACATGCTGAACTATTCCTCAGTGCAAGAGATGTAAAACAGACTCTTCTAGCAGCAAAGACAGACTGTTACAGACACAGCTGGCTTCAAATTTGGTTTCACCTCTCCATTTCAGAAAATTGCGGAGACATTTCCTTGCATTGTTGCACTGCTGCAACTAAATTATAGTGTAGGTGCTGCAGTCATTTCAGATGGAGGAACCCCCCAAGATACCACAGCAGTGACATGAACAGTAACAGAAGGGAAAAAATAACAAATCATAGACAGGACAGAAGAATGAATGCAAGAGACCTTGTGAGATACCTAAAAAGAGGAAGTACTGTGGAAGAGACTTCACTGCTTGGGACTGAGCAGGACAAGCGCCAGGGGAAAAACACAGCCTCCCAGAACAAAGCAGAGGTATAAGAGGACATGCTGGGCAGGAATAAAGTAGGGTGAATTGTCAAGGAAACCTCAGCGCTGGGTGATGAGAGGAGAACACTAAAGTAGGGCCCTCTAAAGGAAGAAGCCAAGTCATCCCCAGCAATGCTGGAGGAGAAACCACTGGCGTGAGGGAGGGAAGCCCAAACCTGCAGGTTCCGGCTTGATCTGAGCACAAGCAGACAGACTCCAACAAAGTGGCCAGGAGAACCTAATGTGTCTAGCCCACCTGCCGTGGCCTTTGAAGACACAAACCTCTGCTTTGTCTGACTGGGCATACATCTGTTAAAGGTGTAACTGCCAGTGGCCCTGCCTGCTAAGCCACATGACAGCAAAATGCAGCCATGCATTCACCTAACTAAACCAGAGACACCCCTCACTGCACGGCTGGGACCCAGCTGGTCTCCTGACTGATGCAACCCAATTTTTACATGCCTTCTTTTTTTTTTTTATGCTTCTGTCAGAAACCTGTTTAGTCAAGCCTCGCTTGAGCTAGGAGACAGTGGACCATGAACAGAGAAAGCGGTGAGAAGAGGGTGACCCAGGAGATGCCTCCCACCTGAAGCCATCAGCACTCTGGAGACACTTTAGAGAAGAGGAGCTATTTTATCCCCCTTTGGTAAAATTTGGCAATGCTGCCCCGCTCCAGCACAGCAATGGAGGAGTAACAGAAACTCAACTCCCAAAACCAGTCGCCCTCCTGACACACCAGCACCCTTTCCCCTTCACTCTCCCCAGAGCCTTCCCAGGCACATGATGGCGTAGCTCCCCACAAGGAAACACAGGGGCCTGCTCAAATTTTGTGGCTGAGAGAATACATGTGCTGCTAATTTAGCTTCTGCCTTGTGGCATATGGTCAGGTTGTGGCGGGTGGGTTGTGCCTGATGGGCAGGTCAGGCAGCCGCTGGCTGTGGGGAAGGGGCCACATCTGCCCAGCCATGATGCTGAGCGCCAGCTCTGCCCAGCTGTGCCCTCAGAGGTTAAAAAAAAAACAACAAACCAACAACAATAAAAGTTGTTGACGATGAACTTTATAAAGGAAACTATATCAGAGACAGAAGCTGAACCTGTTTTAGGCTCTGTTGTAAGCTCCCGCCCATCCACTTTTGAGGCCAAGTTATGTTCAGATTATATTACTTAGCACCAGAGCAAAGTACCCAAGCTCAAATAAGGCTTGTAAACACATATGCAGCTATCCTATATACAAACCAAGGCATGTCAATAGGGGATCACCAGTTGTTTACTTCCTATAACTAGATGACTACTGTGAAAATTTACTTTGAATTGGTTCTTATCAGCCACCATATAATAACATGCTGCCTCTTCTAGCCTCTGAATTTCAAGTGATTCAGACTGTAAAAATAGAATACTTTCCCCAAAAAGACATTCAAATGAAACGCTGCCTAGTCTTCTTGCTGCTGAGTAGTAATTATCTAGTCCATTCTTTGCACTTCCTATTGCAGAGAAAAGGTGGTTTTCCAGATGAAACGATCCTCAAACACCTTCAAAAACAGGGCCACTGAGTACTGTTTCTACAGCTCCAGAATGAAAGGCACTGCAGTGTGAAAGGTCTTGCTCCGTAACAAAGGAATTCCAGGAGTTTACACAACAGCCATATTTTCTTCATTTATGGCTTTGTATTTCTAATTTTCTGCCACAAAAGAAAGACCCTCTACGGATCAGATATGTGTATGACTCCTTCCCACTGACGTAAATGAGAGTTTCCAGATTTGTCCAAGGGTCATAACAGAAGAGATGTTACTTTTTGTTCTGTAATTTCACCATAGGCATCATCCAGGTCACAACCGTTGTTAGCCTGATAGATATATCCGGTGTCTGTTATTGTTTTTTCATGATGAATTCCTGGAATAAATTAACTTGTTGTATGTTTTCAATTGTATTAAATCTCCAGTGCAAAGATATAGAGATTTTAAATGAGATTAAGTCTAGAAGATCCTGAGTTCCTGTAGATGAGTCTACCATGGGTGCATCTCATCTTTGAAAATGAGATGTTTGACATACTTGCAAATATTGGCTGATACAGGCTGATAAACAAAATGATTTTGCAAATTCTTCTCCTACACTTATTAAAAACATAATTGTTCACATTTGAAAGAATTATCTCACACTTCAGACAATTAAGGCAGGGTTGTCTTTTGTTCTCTGGTCAGGGCACTAGTCTGGCTATCATAATCCCTGTACGGATTAACCATGCCGACAACCATCCTTCTTGAACAACTTGCTAAAGCATTTTTCAGAACTCAGAAACTGAGAAGGTTGAAATTAACAGCTGGGATAAGTCATAAGGAAAATAATTTCAACTAAATAAACAGATGCTGTAATGCTACTGGCACAAAAGTAGCAGTAGACCAAATAAAACTAATCTTGAGAAAACGAGTTGCTAGCCACAAGACGCCTGGCTGCAAATACTGGCAGGCATACTTCTCATAGCAATGGTTTCAGTAATGTGACCTTTCTATTACCAGGTTTCATGCTGTGTCATTTATCTGAATTACAAAAAGGGAAGTGCTCCTATACTTAGTACAGCTCAGAAAGGACTAATCTATCCTCTAACATGTAAGAAATGCTTTGTCAACCATATTGTTCAATTCCTGAGGCCCCAAGTCCCATTACAGGTACAGCTGATTAAATAATAAAACATAAAATTGCCTTTGCATGTATTTTCTCACAAATACATGGTTTCCAGAACAGTATTCTAAGATACAAGAACCTAATTCCTGCTAATCTTGATATTAGACTAGATATTTTGAGATGGTATCAGAGTTGAAAAGAAGTAATCTCCTGAAAAAGATGTTTCATGGATTATTTATGAAGTAAAGGGTAAGAAAGCAAGAAGCTAAAACCTTCCCCTGGCGTAACCTGCGCTGCAGAGCTGCTCCCTTGTCTCACTGGTTCTGGCAAATACTGTAAACTAAGAGACACTACAGCAAAACCTGTAATTTTTATCTAAAGGACATTAATCTGCTAATTGTATGCCATCATGTGAACAGAAGCATCTTGAGCCAACTTAGGGATCGAATTCTGTCCCAGAAGCACGAACCTTACATTGCGGGGGATGTAAAATAAGCAGTACACTTTTATACCGAAGATTCCTGGAGGATGGTGACAGTCACCATGCCAGTGCTTCAAGGACCCAGCATCACCTGCTCCCTGGCCCATACTGCTGTCTCTACAGGATGCAGAATGCAGCAAATGCAGTTTTTGCCACACATTTGCCCATGTGTGTTTAGATTAAGATTAATTTAGGTCTCAACTAAGCAAATTAAACCAGCCAGCTTCCTAAAGGTTTGAACACCTATCATTACACCTCCTGTCTAGGTGGAGCCACCACAGATGTGTTTGGCCACCTCAGTAGAAGTGAGGAGGGGAGAAGCCAGATTCACATTTTGAGCAAATAATTTAAAACTCCTAATTTTTGTTGTAACAAAACCATTTTATGAATTGAAAACATCTGCTTAAGAGCACCACCAAGAGGGAAAAAAGGAGGTGGCCCTGTGCCTTCCCTCCCTCCTTGTGGGTCTCTGAGGGCTGCCAGAGGTAGGGCAGAAAACCACTCTCCTCCAGCCGACCACATGCACACAGCACGAAAGATGAAAACCTGCGTATGGGACAGGTTCTCCCCACAGCTCACTGGCAAGTACAGAAAGCCAAATACTTCTCTAACGAGGGTTGTCCAGTGTTGGTTTGCTAAGAGTCATTTAATCTCTGTAAAATCCACGGGTTTAAGCAGAAACACCAAATCTGTAGAACCAATTAATCTTTTCAGGCAAAGCGTAGCTGATACTTGCACAGTGAAAAGATAAGCTCACTGGGCTGTGTAACTGTGGCTGAACAACAAGCTGGCTTAGGAAGGGTTTATTGTAAGGTATTGCTTGTCAAGCTCACAGCCTTGAAGGAGGCTGCTTAGCATGAAATGCTGGAGAACTGAGTGTGTGACTTTTCTTATCCCTGGGGTGGTATTTGCTCTCACCACAGTCACAAAGCCTCTGAGACACTCAGAGAACTGCCTTCGGTCCACGGAAAAATTACTAACGTAGCGAGAGGGAGATAGACTGCCTTAACGTGAGTATTAACTTTGCTCTCTGCTGGTAACAAAGGAAAGAAGTTTTTGTTACTGAAGGAAATTCAAACAGAGGGAAAAAACTGAACAGCAAACAAAAGCAACACTGGTCAGTTCATTTTGGCACACATCAGGCTGCAGTTCTGCTGCCAATGTCAATGTATTACATGCTGTGTAGCTATAAATTTCAGTTGTATTGGAATAAACACCAGCAAATAGAACTGCTTTGGGTCTGCCTAATGCAGTTTCTCTGTAGACAGACAGAATCACTGTATTTCTTCAGCTGAACTGAGGAATCTCAATTAAACTTAAAATCTTTAGTTGCTCTCATAGTACACGTACCTGCAATCCCTTGTAGCAGCCCACAGACATTAAAAATGCTTTTCTTCATAATACTCTGCACACACATAGTAAAGACAGACACAAATGCCACGGCACAGAGGATCATGATTCCCACGGCTAGGAAAATAGCGGTTGCCTGCCAGAACCCACTGGCAATTTCACTGAAGTTTTCGGCGTAAGGACCACAAAGCGTGTCTCGTCTAGAAAGCTGCAAGTGGGAGATTCTGGTGCAGCGGCCATAGATGCCTAGTGTTGGACGGTAAGGCTCCTGCGACTCCCCCGTTCTGTTGTCCACATCCTCAGAGCCTGAAGGCTTTGCTTTGCCGATCAGCCAGTCCGCGCTCATGAAAGCGATGAGCTCTGCGAAAGCCACCACAATACTCAGGAGAGTCCATAGCATTGAGCGACACGTTACAATGACATGACACATATTGATGTCCAATGCTTGTGATCAGTGCAGCTGACAGTCTTAAAATCCAGGCACAAGGGGGAAAAAATTAAATTAAGAAAGAAAAAAAGGACCCTAAGAAAATCACTGTGGCTGCTCTGCCTGCTCTTTCAGCTCTCTCACAAAGGCCAAGATGAAATTTCTCAGGAGAAAAAGTGAACAGCCTCAAGTTTTGCAAGCAGTGCAGTCATTTGTTCTCTCCGTTTAGTTCCTCCTTTTTTCTTTCTGGGATGCTGAGCTCTGAAGTATGCTTTTCTTTCTTAATATTCATACTGGCACATGACGCTGCAGACTGGCGGGGGAGACCGCAAGGACTGCCCACTGTTTGACATCACACACCTACAAGAAAAAAAGAGACAACACATCAGCAGTGAGAAAAAAAATCTTCCTTTCCACCCCCTCAGTGAGCCAAGATCTTGCACAGATCCACATCAACATGCAAAAGCTCTAACAAGGACCATCAAACAGAGTCTGTAGGAAACCTCCTGAGTTTGTCCCAGGGGAGCAATTAATCTCCCGTTCCTGTACTTACGATATCTGTTCTGCCCCATCCCATTGCGAGTGTTTGTCAAGTACTTCGCAAGCAAAGGTCTTAGTAACACAGTGGTCCCACCCACTCCTCCTACCACGCCCCCATCATCTTCTGGTCAAAATTACTAAGGTTGCTGGCAGTCACCCAGCAAAATGTTCGTACACATTTAAGCAGTTTCACAGACGTGCAGCTCCTGCCTTCAGTTTCGGAAGGCAGCACGGTGCGCCTTCAGGAAGGAAGCCAGGCACAGCTCTATGTGCCATGGGCACCTGGGTGCGAGGGGCAAAAAAGGAACCTTGTCCCAACCTTCTGGGCTTCTTCTGACTACAGCTGAGCCAAACCTGGCCTCAAGGGAGGCAAACAGGACTGCAGCTGGGGACAGCCTGCCCTGTGATGTGGTGATACAGCCCATCCTGTGGGAAGCTGTGCTTCCCTGGGTTCTGCATCCAGCTTTGCACCAGTGTTTCAGAAAAACAATCTGCCTGCAGGTATGTCACACACCTCATCTGTAACTGATACCAACACCAGCAGCCTCTGTTGTGACTAACACAACTGTAAACAGCAATCTGTGGGAAAACTCAAAAAAACTTGCTGCCAAGAGGCCACGAGGCCCACTTATGGGGGTTCCCAGTCAGCCTTGAGCCTCCTGACTCCCCTCAGTTCCACAGTCCTGTGCGTGGAACTGCAGCAGAATGTTCCCCAGGGCTTTCCTCAAGCCTTTATGCCGCCTTTCAACAGTAGCTGATGGCATTCCCAGAGTTACACTTATCTTAGTACAAGAGGCAAGCACAGATCACTATACTTCCAACTCATATCCAAATATTGGCCTTAAAATAACAAATGGGTCATCGCACACGCCTCTGCGCTTGAACTGAAACTGTGTTGCTTGAAAGCAAGAGGGAGCAGCAGGAAATGCCCTTATGTTACCCCCTCCGTGATGAGAGCGTGCTACTTCCAAGTTTTCCTCCCAAAACCCAAAATACCGACATTGAACTGGAGGCAAGAGAGTTGAAAACCAGATCTAGACCTCGCTGCTGTGCTGCTGCCAAAGAGGTCAGCAGATGCCAGAAAAACAGACATCCCCAATTTTTTTTTAGCTTTGTCATGAGGTTGGTATTTAATTTCTTAAGAGTTTTGAGCCCAGTGGTTGAATCCCAGTCCCACTGTATGCAAAACAGAACACACATCCACAACTTCAACACATTCAGAACTTTGTCCAGTAACTCCCTCTTAAACTAGTCGTAGTGAATCATCTGCAAGATTTTATCCACATTACTCTGTCTCGTCTAGATTGGCAGACTCCTCTGGTACTAACAAATACACAGGCTTAAGCTGCTGTGCCAACAACTCAGTTTTGTCTCCCTTAGTTTGATGTTATGGCATTGCCTTAAAAAAAGGCAAAACATATTTAATTGTGCTTTTGGCCACACTGAGATAACAGTTCAGCTCATTTTCCATTTTGAGGGGGAAAGTATGAAGTTTTCAAGCAAACTGACATACTGATGACTTGAATACACCCTTTGTAACAACAGAGAGTTGAAGTATTAGCCTGCCAAAGAAAGTTAATTCTCTCAGTATTTCCATTTATAAAAAAAACAACAACTGGAATGTAGGAAATGTCCACTACAAACCTACATTCTCCTGATGTCATCTGCATGATTAAAGAATATTTAATAGAAAATGTCTTTATTTTTTTAAGAGAAGTTCCAAAAAGCTCTAGAATCTATATTTCTGTGCAAGTACCACACCCGTGTGAACTCCTCATCTTTGTAATTCCAGTATTTTAATTGAGGTGCAAGGGATGTAAGAATTGAACACTCTTCATAGCTGATACTGCTTACTCTGTACCTGCTGAACATATAATACTGTTTATTGAACAGTGATGAGAACAAAGTTCATATTTACTTAAGTAGGTGGAAATTCCAGATGAACACTGTCAGCCATAAAAACATGGCACTGATAACAAATGTGGGATGCTGTATTAGAATCAGAAGAAAAGACCAAACCATGGAGTTCTTTTCCATTTGAAATGCAAGTGCAAGAATAAATTGCAGTAACATTTTTAAACACAGTATCTCCAGAAAAGTCACTGCATAAGCTAAATAGCCCATCTAAATATGACATGGAGGTCGTGTTAAATCTCAGGACTTCACTGGAACATACACTTCCTCATTTTGCAACAAAGGGAAACTTCACAGTCATATAACTACAGCTCAACAGAGTACACTTTGCTTTCCATGGAAACCTTCACAATTTGTCTTTTCCCACATAATGAGTACTTTATCCTGGTACAAAACATATCCCTGGAGCAACGTACCCTTTTTCATGGGAGAGCTTCTACATAAATTTATTCTTGCACTAGTGATGCCCTCAAAGGGGAGCTCCACTCACCTCAACTCCTTTTTGTGATCAGACTGATATAAACATATGAAGTAGGATGGCCAGACCAGATGAGGGGCAGGGGCTGCTCTCCTGCAACTCTTTTATGTGAGCAGATGGACAGAAACATATGAAGCAGCATGGTGCAGAGACCAGAGGAGGGGCAGGGGCATTTCTTCTTTGTGAGACTTAGCAAGTAAAGGTGCAGATAAAGCACTGGAGATAAGTTACAGTTCCGTCACAGTTGCGTAATTAACCTTTTGCTTCCAGCACCCCCTACCTTGAGTTTCCAAATGAACCTAATCAATTCTCACACAGCTCCAACAGCATGTTTGTGCCATACGTTGAAGCCTTTCCAGATAGAGACTCTGCTATATAACTGCACTTCATGAAGCTTCCCTCCAGCACTCTCCTCACCCCTTTTCTTCCATTTTTGCTCAAGAGAAAGTCAAGCTAGGCCCCTGCAAGGCTGAAAACTTGCTGTTTATTCCTCCTCTCAGTTTCCCATCCCTTGACAAGTTTTTTCCATGACAGAACTGCATGTTCTTTACAGCACACCACTCAATATCCACCTCTGACTGACTGTCAAAATATTTGCTTTGACAACCCAAATTCAACATTTCTAATGTTTCTTTAACCCTTTTGATATTAACTCCTTCAAAATAATTCTCGCTGAGAAAGCAGACTACAAAAAGCAGGCTCACCCTTTAGTCATTTGGGCCTCCCTCTATTTTAACTATTGCATTGAATTGTATCAGCATGGAAGGAGGCCATCCGCGCTGGGCAGGCGGGTGCCCCAGGGGGAAACAGCCCCACACAGCAAGCATCGACGTGAGCCGCACACCATGGCAGCTCCCCAGTGCGAGGGTCTCAGTAGCACCATCCCACCCCACCCTACGGCCCACCGTTCTTTGACTTCAGCCTCATCTACTCTGCTCCCTGAACTATCCTCATAGTCAGGCTCTGCATTAAGTAAGTGAAGTCTAACACAGTGAAAAGATTTCAGTGAAAAGATGAGGTCCTCACAGCATCCAGAAAGAATAAAAATGAGTTCTTGAATGCAATAATGTTTTAGTTGTTTTAATCTAACAAAACAAACTGTCTTAAAATATCACTAAAACTTTCCTCCTCTTTAGATGCAATTTTTACAGTGAGATACTCTGCCTCAAGTTATACTTTCACATCTCTAGCTAAGACTATTCAGCTGTTGCCTTTTACTACACAACATTGCTGTATGCTAAGTAGTTGGTGCAAGGTCTGGAGTGCAAATCCTATGAGGAGCGGCTGAGGGAACTGGGGTTGTTTAGTCAGGAGAAAAGGAGGCTGAGGGGAGACCCCATTGCTCTCCACAACTACCTGAAAGGAGGTTGTAGTGAGGCAAGTGTTGGTCTCTTCTCCCAAGGAACAAGTGATAAGACAAGAGGAAATGGCCTCAGGTTGCATCAGAGGAGGATTAGATTGAACAGGCTGCCCACTGAAGCGGTTGAGTCACCAGCCCTGGAGGTATTTAAAAGACACATAGATGTGGTGCTTAGGGATATGGTTTAAGTGGCAGACTTGGCAGTGCTAGGTTAACAGTTGGACTCAATGATCTTAAAGGTCTTTTCCAACCTAAATGATTGTATGATTCTAAGTAAATAAATAACATCTATTTTTCTGAACTAGATAAAGAAACACACTTGCCTCCATTTTGCTTACACTGCCAAAACCAGAAAGTCAGAAGCTGAGCCAAATTATAATAATTGAATTTAAGTTTTAATTTCAGAGATGTTGAGCTGCAGGGTTTTGCTTTGGCATACCACACGGATAGGAAGGAACAGCTGCAAAGTTCAAATCTGAGTCAATCACATACCACGGCTGTTTATTGTAAAAAGGTGTCCTACAAGCAACATACAAGAGTACCGTCTGGAACAATATTATGACCAGTTCTTCATGCTCCCCTTATGGTCTGACTGAAGACAGGGGCTCAGACTAAACCCTACAATTCAGCTTTCACCCTTCACAGCCTGGTTCTGTCAGCTCAAGAGTGAGAATAAATCATCTTTAGATAAGTGGCTTTTGGCTTGGCTTAAACAAACAGCTGAATGGAAGGCCACACAGACTGCTGAAACAGTCCCAATTTATAAAATAAATCCAGGCACAATTAGACATTTTATTCTAAAGTTTGTTACAGGCCAAAGCACAACTACACGGAGGAGTTTCTAAGCCTTGTTTACAATATGCAAGCTTGAGCATCTCATAATCCAAAATGTACAAATCTTGGAAGCCTGGGTTTTGCTTTCTCTGAAACATTGTTCGTTAGCAGTTATAAACACCCTGAAAATGCTTTGAACTATAAGAGTGGGAGAGGCTCCTATTTATGTTGATGTTTGCAGACTCACTATTTAAAACAAACAGAAAGAGGCTCACACACTAAGACTTAATTACTTCAAGCTTATCCCTACCCAGGTCAACATGAGCTCCCACTTTATACAGCTCCCATCTTTAGGGGTTGCTGGACAAACAAGCTAGTTAACTATGAGCTCACCCTGCCTGGCAGAGTGAGGCAGCCACCAAACCATGGGGGCAGGAGTGATAACACTTAGACAATGTGGCATGAGCATTAGAGATTATTCATTTTCTGGGTGAGTGATAAATATGAGTAAATAAACTTCTCCTTCCACTTGGGCTTGTCACAGGAGGTGCATTCTTCCAGGAACTACTATCCAGGAGGAGATAGCAGGCTCCTGCCAACTTCCACTGAGTCTTCAAAGTAGTGGACCAGACACCAAGCAGCATTCTGTCAGGAGATACCACCATGAATACCAACCCACCTTGCTAAAGGTGCACCTCTGCATTTCTGTCCCCACACACTTACAGGTGACTTGCAAATGTAAGAACAGGTACATTCATCACATTCCCCTGTCACAACAGGACAGGGACAAGGATTAGTACTTAAGGAAAAACAAGTTGTCCCAAAAGGTCTGGAGTAAGCTTTCTCTGCAGACCACGAAGGGCTCTGCTGGCACTAGTTTCTGGTAAGCAGTGCATAGTCACCATGGGAAGCACCTGGACTGAGAAGAGGGGAGGACACTTGGACACTTCAGTGTCAGACACTTCAGGGTCAGATAACAAAACAAGAGAAGTTTTAAAGCTGAAGTGGTTGCACCGCTTCAGACAAACAGCAGAGAATAAGCAAAGGATTCCCTCTCCCTCCATCCACCTTCATATTTTCATCAAATCATTGCCTACTAAAACAACATTCCAGAGCAGAGTTTTTTACTTGAAGAACAGAAAAAAAGCTTTGATTAGTTGTCACTTGTGAATTAAAGAAGGCGAACAAACATTTGCATATCTCATAAATATTTAGCTATTGTAAACCTGCACAGGCATCTTAATGAGTATATTATTGTGACAGGCTGTTGAAAACATGCCATATTCTGTTCACAGACAGATTCATTAGCATTTCACTGCTAATAGAGGAATGTAGACTTAAAGTGCATCATATCTTGATCTGGTTGGCACAATGTAAGATGTGAAATATAACTAAAATATTTTGCAAAATAGTTAAAACTCAGTGAAATATCCTAATCAAATCCCCATTTCCACGCCTTTTATTAGAATTATGCCCTGTTTACTTCAGCCCTTTCCTACCAAAGCCAGAGGTGTAAACTCTTAAATTAAACTATCTGTGCCCAAATTCTATGTATGCCAACAGGTAATAAATAAATAAACATCAAAAAAAGTGCTGATAGTGACTGTTCTCCTGAGGCAGCTGGAGATGGTTATTTCATCCCATCTTGCAAGTGGGCTTCTTCCTATCATGCTATGCAAAATGCCATCTAATTACAGGTGGATTTGTTTCTAGAATACATCACTGTAAAAGAAACTAACATAAAACTTATTTCCAACTTAAAAACAGTTGAAATGTACTATTCTCTTTCTGACCTCGTTAAAAGCCAAGGCAAAACTCCCACTGACTTTAATGGAGCCAACACATCACTGAAAAAAAATCACTAGAAGAATGAGTTTCCAAATTTTCAGCAGGGGAGATTTAAACACAGGATTCATTTCCCTCTTCCAGACAAAACTTTGCTTATTGCTCCCCCACTAAGAGGAGATCAAGCTAACTCAGATTTCCACTATCTCCTCTGAACCGCAAATCCTCAAGCTGGAGATTTGTTCCATTGCTCCATATTTACTGACTTCCAAAATTCCTTAAACCTACAGCCATTATGGTGTGTTTTGAAAACTTACTCAAGATCTTTTGCAATTCCAAAATTTATTAAAACCTACAAGGCTAAGAAAAGCTAATGTGTAGTATTTCTATTGTTGCTATCTCAAGAGAAAATTACACATCACATCAAAAATCATCACTAAGGGAGCAATCTTGGCTACAATTAGTGATAGCCTAACCGCTTAGGAATTTACCAACTGGGAGTAGAATCGTGAGTTTCCTTTCCTACTTTGATTCCTCACTGGCTCACTGAAATCTCAGTCTTCAAGAGTCTCATCTGAAGCCCTCTGTCTTGGTTACCTAGAATGTCACATCTGTCAAGCAGACTCAAATAGTCATTGTGTTGCAATTACTTATTACAGCTCTTAACTACAGCTTCTAAAGGACTTCGGCAGGAGAGAAAGGGTGGTTAGGAGGAAAATGGAAGTTAGAAGGGAAGTACTACTAATATTTGGTAGCAAACAAATCCTTGCTATTTTTATACTAAGGATTTTTACCTTAAAAGGAAGCTAGGCTTTGGGCTGTTTAAATAGTTAATAGTGTGTGCATGAGCTAGAGCATTAGCCCAAAAAAACTTGGAATCCGTGCTTGTTGTAAAAAGCAATTCACTCCCATGAGTTCATCGTGACAGATTTGGAACAGCTCTTAATAATTTATGAATATTGTCTTAAGATATTTATTATACTAATATATTGGTTATTGTTTAATACGAGGCTAGTGAGAAAAACAGACAGGAAAGGAAAGAATGACTCAGTTACGCCACTTCTCAGCAAACTCTGGAGAATTGCTTACTGAAAGGACAATACTAAGACAGGAAAAGCCTTGCAAACAACACAGCAGATCAAAGATGTGAGGACTGTTTAGGAAGGAACAGTCTCTCAAACTGAAGGGAAGAGAAGCTGTTTTGGACAAACAGGCTTAAGAAAAAGGCGCCTATTGGAGGTGCCTGTTGAAGTCAGGCCAACATGGGACACCACACTGGGCTCCTCATTTGCCTTTAGGCAAAGCAGACACGCCTGCAGACAGCCTTGGTTCCTTGTATGAAGGAAACACTGCTTCAGTTAATTCTCAAAAGGAAACCATTGCTCTATCTCCTTTCACAGTTTTGGCTGCATTAGCAGAGTGAGCACAAAGGTTATGGATCTCCAGCCTGTCTGAACAGCTGGGGTGGGTAATTTTTCTGCTGAGACAAGAACTAAGGCTGTAGACCCAAGCACTGCCCTTTCCGAGTGGGAAGGACCCAGAGGTGTTTGCACTGTTACTCACTGCATATGCCTGTAAACAATCTTCTTTGTCTGCACCTCAGTTAGCAAGTCACCTCACCGGTATCGACGGCGTGGAAAGGATACATTTTCAAAAGAACAGGATGCACTTTGGATCTGGGCCATACAGCTCAAGCAAACTACCCGGCTACGATAAGATGGAGAACCTATCAGGTTTCAAAATGTGTGTATTAATTTATGTTTCAAACTGAAAGTGAAACATCTTTCAAAAATAATCAATACAGAGGAGCAGCTCGCACAGTAACACATACAAACTTGCGTATATGGCAGGAATACCTTTACTGAACAAACACTGACTTTTCATTGTACTGGAGCTGAGAAGAACCAGTAGTGACTCAAGGTAACTGAAAAAGTGTCATGATGGATCAGAGCTGCCATGTTTCCATACTGGCAAGGCATGTAGACATCTGAAATATCTGGGCACCACATACAACAGTAAACTTGAAAAATGTGCATGAAAATCCTTTTATCTAGTCTGGAAAAAGTTAATGTACTCAGAGAAACAGACATACGATATCTCTGCAAAGATCTACTGAACGTGAGCTTTAATCATTATTAATGGCTAACCATTTCACCACAGCCTAGAGAAAGGACTGCAATGAGATGTTTCTGATACTGCTTATTTCATTAATTAATAATTACAGAAATGCAGTGTTCAGTTGGGATCTCTAAATTTTAAAATGGAACCTCACTGCAAAGAGCTTGGAAGAATCTAGACTAATAATTCAAATTCTGGAAACTCCATTTTAGAGCAAGGAACAAAAAGAAACAGATTATTTATTTTAGCAACTAGAATCAATTCTAAAGCCAAGATTGGACATACTTCTACAAGCTGAGCCATGTACAAAATTCTGGCTTGTTTTATGCATTTTGACTTGCTAGACTAGGTATTGATAATAGTCCTTTTCTGTCCCTAAAATGCATATGATTGTGAAAACGAATAACTAATAAAAACTTTTAAAAGCTGAAAAGGGCTAGAGGGAAAAACCCTCTGCACCTTTCTCAGCTTCAATTTATCTGAAAATGCTCTACCATCTCTCTGTCACTGATGTCCTGTGGTTTGTGTCACAGCAGTACTTAATGGAGCAAACTAAAACTGGACCTATGTGGGGTTATGCATATAGGCAAGGTAGATGGCACTTTCCTGCCATCTAGATAAAGAGGAATAATGGAAGTAAGAAGGCATTACTAACCATCCTAGTTTTCCCAATGAGATGTTCCTCAGTCATATAACAACATCTGTAGCAAAACTGGGAACAGAACCTGAATCCTGCCATTACAAACCCTAACCACTTTTCTTGTCATCTTTCGAATACAAATGTCAGCTACTTCTTTGTCACTTTGAATCTCCATCCCTGGCATGCTGTCTGCAAAGATGGTACTCCTTCTCCACCAAGTATGACCGTGGACAAATTAAATGATCGTATCTCCAACAGTAACTTTGATATTCCTGGTCTCTGAGAAACAGTTTTGTTATTAAACTGTTTTTTTTTTTCCTACAGTATTCACTGTTGAAATAGATAATTCCTTCACCAAGATGCCGCAACAGCTTGTCCATCATACCAGGAAATAAAAATTCACCTGCAAAGAAACATACCTACCTCTACGACTAGCCTTCTCTACATGTACTTCAGAGAAGAACATAACTTCAATTATAACACCTGCAGGGGATGATTCTGCCCATGTGCATACCTTATTGAAGAGAACAAAGCTATAAGACAATAGCAGATAGTCAACAGGTCCTACAAGGTGACATGCACTGGACTCACTTCAGGGCAGACAGCTTTTTCATGTATTGGCTTGGTGAGTTTTCTTTTTCAAGCTTTCACTGACATTCATCCTTTTGAAAGCAAATGCAGTCTATAAATGAGTGTAAATGTAGCATCTGATTGTACTATTGCCAAAAGGTGGTAATTTCTTGATGATGTCTTTCCCTTGGGAAATGCAAATAAATCAAAATCAAACCTGCATATCTGAAGATCTCCCAATGCCTAGACAGACATCTATTACTAAGAAAAAGTCCCTACATGCTACCAGCTTTAAAAAAATCTGTCTGCTCTGTAAGTTTCAAACATTTAATTAGATTCTGAAAATGACCTTTAAGTGTAAGATTACCTATTACATCTCCTCATTGCATTTTAAGCTCTCTATATAGAATTTCAGTGCAAAATTAAAAGTACGGTGTACATACACAGTACAAGAAACAGCTTCATTAACTGTCCATCAAGCAACTTGCTGCTTCAAAACAATTCTAAACAATGCACTGCATTACCATAATGGTAATTATTGGCATTACTTGGTTCTTTAAAATACATGGTTGCAAATTATAACTTTTATCTTCCATTCCCTAATAAATGTGCTACTAGAAAACCTACTCATTTCATCAGCATCAAAATTAAGCAGATCTGAATAAATCATTAATAGCATTTATAAAATGGAAAGAAAATATGGCCACACAAACCAGACATTTATTTAAACTTTTATCAGAATTTTACTCAGAATCTTATCACATGAATCCACAAAGGTCTCTTAGTGTCACAGCTTAAGCTGTGCAGCATCACCATTCACATATATTCCTGTTCACAGTATTTTCCTTGAGCACATCTCGCAGTTATGTTCTGGAATACCTTCCTAGCTCATGTAGCTGCACATTTACCTATCTTAGGTGGGCAGAACACGTCTTTCTGCCAGTCTTTGTCTATTTGGTTATGTTAAGATGGTAGAATTAATAGTTCAGATAAAGCAATCAAATAATCACAACCATTTGAGTCTAAAATTGAATATACTGAGCAAACTAGTATTTTCTGTTCCCCCCCCCGCAAGATGCTTAGCCCTATGTTCTCTCACTGCCGAGTAATAAAGTAATGAGATTGGTCCAAAGCATCAAAGAAGAGAAAAGAAAGAAAAAACAAAAGCTGACTTCCTAAACACAGAGAGGACAAAAACATGCAGGTACAGAGCTAAAGGCTAGTGCTGTGATATCAGCAGTTTGCCAGCAGGGTTTTGTTTTGTTTTTAATGAAGCATTGCTTAATGTACTGAAATGCTTTCCAATGACTGCTACCCATTACTAAGCTTCAGATCTCTGAAAATGCATAAAATCTTGCTATTTGACACAGTTAAAGTTTTACCTTGTGTATATATAGTACAAAAAGCTTGGAAACATTATCTCCTTACAAAATAACTTTGCATTCTTGTGCATAAGTTGAATCGGGAGATTTATCTGTTTTTCACTCTAGCAGAGGAAATACTAAGGAACATCGGAGTTCTTATTTATTTAGAGTTAACCAGGAAAAAAAAATAGCTGATCTTCAAAAATTATCATAATCTCAAAGCATTACGGAAAAAACCCAATCTGTTACAAATTCAACAATCTACTGAGCAAATAAAAATGGAAACAAAGCAGCTTGCATGCACATCCAGTACCCTGCTAGTCTCCAAGCACTGTTGGATGAGTAGTGTCTGCAACACACAGAGGAGATCATCAATTTGGAACCTATTGTGCCAAAATAGCACAGCAGGCTCCTCTTTCTTATCTATATGACAGGGAATACAATTCTACATTCAATTTGTCATAAAATTAATTCATCTGTGTTCAGTGAATACCATCTTTAAAAATGTAAGGGGTTCTTTTTTGGGGGGTATTGTTTTTCTTTTAAACTTTAATTCATGGTCTACAGTAAGAGTTGACAGATCAGCTGGTGTTTTGTATAGGATGAATTTCAGAAATACACTAGTTGATGTATGCTAGACTTTCTGCACTAGGGTAAAACAGAGCTTTCCAAGTTAAAAAGCAAAACACAAACAGGTTGAAACAACCATTTGAGTCCTTGCTCCTGGAATCACTTTTGTCTCTGTATTCTCTGAGCTGTCAAGATGGCACAGGAATAACAGAGTAAAAGCTCTCAAAGCTTTCTGGTGGGGCCTGGTCCACTTGCAGCACCGCCAGAACATGCCAAAAGATTCAACTGGACTGACTCATCATTTCGATAATGATCTTATCTGAATTGAAGCTGTGAAAATACCAAGTGACTTGAGATTATGTAATTGCTGTTGGAAAATCTAGATTCTTCTCTAGCTCTCCTAGAAAGAGGACTTTGTTGGAAGATGAAGATGAGAGACTCTTAAAGCAGATGCTGCTGGGGATGTGCCCAGAAGCCAGTTGGTACACGTGCACAGCTAGGTCAGAGCTGTCAGCACTGCTGCAGCAGCCTCTTGGCAGCAGGCTGTCCTCTCCCGGCAGCAATTCGTGCCCTGTACCCTTACTGGTTCTGCCCTTGTAGGGCCAAGATCCACCTTGATTGTTCACCTTCATATTTGGAAAAACCTACCATGTACCAAACTTTGACAGTGGAGCTGTCACCACTGGCTTTACTGCTGGTGGCCTGTGCACTGCTGGTGATGCCTGCTTTGGTACTGAGACTTTTTGCAGCAGTATTTTAAAGATGCTGCCTGAGTTGCGCTGGATAGAGCACTAGAAAGCTTAGCTTATCTTTTACAAAAATTCACAAGCTTCGCTTCTCTGGATTGGAAGAGACCTACACAGATTGCTGCATGAGATGAATGGCAGTTGTGCTCCTGTGTGTTTAAGGTGTGTGCCACTGACTACAGGAACACTCAGATTTGTTTAGTGCATGTGTTTTTCCCCAAGAAAGAACGACTTTTTTTCCTTTTTCACTACAATCAAAACGTGCTACGCTATGCAGGGAAGGGAACATAAAAGGCAGAAGATACCAGATGGACACATCATCCTTGGGTCTTTTTCTCAGTGCTGCTAAACGTGCTATGGTATAGTGCTGCTAAACAGTTATTTTTGCACAGTTTCAGAACCAAGCTTAGGGTAGCTCCTGCCTTCTAAGCAATTTTTGTATTTGGTCATCATGATCATACTGGCACGACTCTGCAGTGTGATGTAAGACTTCTGTGAGTCCTACCAGCTGTATTGAACTCTTGAATGCTTTTTCAAAATATACAGTTACAAAAGAAGAACATGAGTATTCACTTCAGGGGAGTTAACACAAAATTATCAGAAAAACTCTAAAGCATTTTGAAGAGTTTGAGAAGAGCTTGTTTACCTAGGACACGCCCAACATCTTGTCCCTCAACTGCAGACTGAACTAAGAAACTGCAGGAACTGTGCAGCAATGTAGCTGCACAGTAATGTTGCACTCATTTGCCAGATGCTGGAGCCAAATACTGCTTGCAGCACACGCAGCCCTGATTCTCTTTGTTACTCTACAGACACTCTCATGCATCAGGGCTTAAAATCAGTTGAAGCTGCAATTAAATATACTGCAAGAAGAACAAGAATGCATATAGCTCTTTCCCCAAATATGGAAAAACTTGTGTGTACCACATTTTGGTTTCTTTATGAGCTGCTACAGTAAGGTTGCATAAAAAAGTAATTTGGCAAGTTGGTTGGTCTGTAGAAAACAAACCAAACAAACATGAGAGGTTAAGTTAGATTAGGTGTGTGTTTCTGAAATGTAAAACTAACATGCTGGTCACACACCTAGTAAAACAATCCTCTCCCTTGTTTTAAAATCCATATTTACATGTAAGGATTTTTTTTTACAGGAAGCTAGAAAAAGAAACAATAAGCAGAAAGTACTTAAACCACAAACAAATGCAAGGAAGAGATAAGGTGAAATACTAAAAATAAACCTGGAGCAGTTGCAAGTTGGTGAGGAAGGAAAGTAACAGTAAAATATCCATGTCTTTATGCAAATGTGGTTAAAAAGAAAATAAAGAAATAGGAATCAGCTGGTGAGAGGAAGAGTGTGGTGAAACAAAGCACACTGGGAATGCTAACACAGGCTGTTACAATAACCTGCACAGGAAAGCTGCATGCATAAGAGAAGGTCAATGCACTACTACTATACTCAAAGACAATTACAGTGTGCTAAAATAGAAATGATGGACATTCAGTTGCACCTGTGTGGAGCCTGATGCACTCATTCATGCTCCAAGAGCCTGGCTGCTGAAGGCCAACTCAGAAAGCCTGTGTCATTCTCCAAGGAAACCCAGCAGGGCGGCTCAGCAGCACCACCACTTCTTGATAACACTGGACAAAAACGAGCTCTGCCTGACCTGGGGCAGGCTTGATATAAGAAGGTGTCCTCGCTCCAGCTGCCTCTGAGCTGCAGATGCTTTATACCATTCACCAGTACAAAAAATGACATAACCAGAAGTCTTATAGCAGAAATGTTAAATGATGACCTAGGAAATATGAGACTGAATTTTATAAGGTGTAGAAGAATGATAAATAACTGAAATGTGTGCAAAAGAATAGTCAGTGATGATGTAACCTTTGAAAACTCTTGAGGAATTTGTAAAAAGAAGTTTAACACAGAAGACTGGGATTTATCAAACATAGCAGTAAGCTTTCAACATTGAACAATGTACTGCTGGGGAAAAAAAAAATACACCCAGCCACAACCAAGACCAAGAAACACGACACCTAACATGACACTCCTGTAAGTAATTCCTTAAACCCATGAAGAACATGTGATAATGGAAATAAGTCTAACCTTTCCACGGTGTGTTCCTTTGGAAAAACAGGCTAAAATCCAAAGCTTAAACTATTATTTCTTTCAGAGGAAAAGATCAAGAAGGGTCTTGGGACAAGCAGGTAGTTGTCCCTCCATGCAATTTAAACTGTATTTTGTCTCCTGAAAATACTAAGACGGTATGCACAGAAGAATACTGCTGAAGACAATGTGAGTTAGGCTAAAACTGGATACATCCCTTTATCAGACCCCAAAGAATGCCGTTTCCTAACGGTACGCTGCCGCTGAAACTTTTGTAACCGAGGGAGCAAAGCATTCCTGAGTTCAATACCGCTGCTAGGATTCATAGACGTTTTACATCACACTGCAGAGCCATACCCTTATGATCATGATGAGCAACTATGAATACTGCTTTGAAGGCAGGAATTGTCCTAAGATTGGTTTTGAAACCATTCAAAAATAACTGTTTAGCAGCACCATACTGAGAAAAACAAGGATGACTTGTCCGTCTTCTCTTCTGCTTTCTGAGAGAGCAGAGAAAAAAAGCATTAGTTTAGGTTTGTTAGTACTGTACTTACATGGTAGTTAATCACTCAAGAACAAGCAATGCCTCTGTAAGACAAATGAGGCATGGAAACAATTAACACAGAAAACCTCTATTTTCCTTTTCCCCCCCTCCCTGTCTTGGTAGACATGAGCCATATTTGCATTGATAGTGAAAAACAGGAGATACTGCAACACTTCCACTACTGCACCTTTCTCAAAAGCACTTATGCCAATTTAAAAAATATGCTATAAACTGAGCTAATTAAGTAAGGTAGCATATAAAGAACATATCTTTTTAAAAATATTTAACTTGATACAATTAAGCATTCATATAGAGCAGATTTTTAAGTCTGACAATACTACTACACATATGTCTAAATTAATTCAAAGTCCTGCTCCACCACAGTATCTCAGGGAGGTAAGTGTTATTCCAATACCAATAAACTGTTATGCATGCTGTCAAACGGATACACTGTAAAAACCAGACAGAGAGAAAATAGAGAACAACACACTCCACCCACCCCCACCCCCCCCCAGCCATGAAAGAAAGAGACTGGAGCACATTTGATTAAAACAACAGAACGCAAGCAATACTCACTGGGGAGGAGTGATGGCAGTGTGTGGTTTGTTTTATTTAGAAAAGCTTTGCTACATACATTCTGCAGTAAGTTATCATGCATAATATTATTTAGCTCCTAGTTAAAATAAAACTGTGGTTTAATGCACAAAAGAAATACAGACTACAATGCTGATCTTTCAGCTGGTAAAATGGTTTAATGTACCCACCAGAATGTTAAGACACAAATCCCTATGGTTAGGGACATTGTTTGAATTCAGTTCCCAGAAGAAACTAATGCACAACATCAAGGCTGTAGATACATCAGACTTCTCAACTACAGCAAAACATTTGAAATGACAAATATGTTTGCATAGATTTTTTTTTTCCTGAGTAGAACAACTTAATAGGATATACTTTAAAATGCTCAGTATCATTTAAAGATTCTAACTTCATTCCATAAGGTTTGCCTTGCTGTTTGATCACAAGAATACAAGTTTCTTTTGAGCATCAACATGCATCTACAACTGTAGAAGCAAAACAACAAACTCACTCAGTTACTATGTTTTCACTTAGATCGGCTGGTATTCAGGATGTGAGACACTGATTAGTAATCATCTGAGAGAGCCCTTGAAATGATAAGTGACCTTTTAAAAGTTCAGAAGAATAAACACGTATCGTTCCATCACTGGGAAACAGCTTCTTAAAGAAAATAGGTAATGGAGAAAATTAGTTGAGGGTGAATGTATCACTGCATGTCTGTCACATCCTGACTTTAATGTTTTGAACACAACAAGGCCGACTGCCAGCCCTCTCCAAAAAACAGGGATCCTTGTTTTTCCTCATCACAACTAAAACTGATACTTACATTATATTAACGCTGCCCATATATGCTATAACACTAGAAGACTACCTGTGTCAAAAAATAATTGTGCTATCTTACAATACTGTGAGCTCAGACAGTGGTTTACCTTAAGTCTACCTAAGTTGCTATCAGAAGGTAAAATCAGGGTTTTTCCAACACCACATTTCAAAGAAACAGGCACATCTGAAAAGACAATGAAAAAAAAATCCAGTAGGCTAAAACTGATTAAATCAAAGAAAACCCTTATGACCTCTCACTGTAAGGCAGACATGGTCCTAAGTAGAGGAATTCAAGATGTATGGCACTGAAACAGAAGTCAGTAATTGGACCCGCCTATATAACAATTACATATCTAAACAGATCAAGGACTATGAATTAATTGACATCAATAAGATTAAATGAGGAAAAAGGAAAGTGCAATAATAGAATACTGATGCATTTTGGAACAGCTTTGCAGCTTTCCAACCAGAAATAGTACCTGAGAAGGAGATAATCTTTTGCTGTATCTCAAGAATGTATGTATTTGCTCAGATGTCCGAAAACTGCAGACAGATCTGCAACGTTTCTGGTCAAGGGGAAAAAAAAAAGGAGAAGAAGGGACCGGAATGAGCCCCACTTCAAAACTGTCCCATCCTCCTCAGTCAAAAGGAGATGATGAAGGAATTTTTGGTTTTATTTTTAAAAAATAATTGAAGCATCCAGGAATCTGAACACAGCAGTAACAGAACACTACTCAGTTACTTTTTGAAAATACAACATAAAATATCATTAAATCAAAGTTGACAACATTCAATGAGGGCAAATTGCAAGAAATAAATCAAGTTTATAAACACAGAGTGAAGAACAACTAGCAGTACTACAGAAAAGAATCTGACTATAAAATCTGACTGAGTAAGAGTCAAAAGCATGAGAAGATGACAAAAGCAAAACTAAAAAATTCTAATTCAAGGATGTGTCAGTACTCTTAACAGGACACAGAAGGAAGTTATTCCATGCATCTTCTATGCATCCATCTTTTTGCTTTACACTTTAGCAAAAGATGTAGACAAGACAAGACAGACCAGAGGATAGCAACAAGAATGGCCAGAAATCTTAAAAATGAGACATATGAGGGAAGATGCAAGGAGCCGTAATTCATATGGAAGAGTATATCTATAATATGGTATTAACCGAGGTAAGTAAAACAACTAGGATCCTAGAAACAGGGTTCATAGTGCATAAACCCTTAACAGCTGGATGTTTCATCCAACAAAAAATTTTGGCCTTAAATATGAGATACAAGCTAACTGGGGTACTTTTAAAAACAACAGCACTGCTAAATAGAACCATAAGAAAACAGAATGGAACAGAAAAAATCCTGTGTGGAATTAACATTCAAAAATCTATACACAGACTTTCGCTGCCTTTTTCCCCGTTTAAAGCAAGAGCTATGAAAGTAGCTGTGGCTGGGGTAAGCTCTCATGGCTGGACAGAAGTGCAGGAAGAATTTCAGGGTGATCTGAAAAGAGCTTTATTTTACAGTACAATCAGTCAAACTCAAGATTCATGCCCTTCACATGGCCAGTCTATAAACTACAGGACAATAAGTCAACCAAATCAAAACAGGATGTGCAGGACAGTTGCTGTTTTTCCTAGAACACCTACTCCGGGATGCAGATGCAAGACACCCACGGGGTTTTGCAGTGACTTCCAGCCCAGGTGATGCACATGCTCAAAACGGCCCAGGATTAATTATAAAACTTAGTCCCATAACACAATCTGCTGCTTGGCTTCCTGGCAGCATTAGCAGTATGCTGCCGGAACCCACAACAAAATCTTTGTACACCATCACAACCCAATAATATTCTTCCTAAAGTTTCAGTTATGCTAGCACAGAGCTCCTCCACATTTCACTTGGTAATAGCTACAGTTGCAGAAAGTAACTGCCTAAGTGTTAGAAAGAAGTCACTTCAACAATTGACACGGTTGTTGGATAATTTCAAGCAGGGTAAGGGATTCCCCCTTACAGGGAAGGCGAATGAAAGTTCTTGGAGTTCAGCATAAAACTCCAGTACAGGTTCCCTTTATCCACCAAAATGTGAGTTCTGCCTTAGTACAGAGATTGTTCAACACTTTCCACTCTTAAAACACATTTTCATTGCTTACAACTTTGCCAAAATAGCAGTTTGGGCTGAAACTTTCCACACCAGATGCCTGCCTGAGGCTGAATTTTCTTGCACAAGTTTTTGCCAAAAGGTTCAGATGTTTTAGAAAATGAAGCTGCATTTTCCAGCATTAAAAGCTTCTAGTGACTTTTTATTCAAGAAGGAAAGACATTCCAGACAGACTTCAAATGCTTGTTAGCTTGATAGATAAGTAAGATTTGTAATAGGGGATAAAATCTTCTATCCCATCAGCTGTGAAGGGTGCAGATCTACACAGATTTGGCAGTTGTAAGCCTTTCCCAAGTTTGTGTAGCGACTCAAACCTTCACAGACTGCACCCTTATTTTGCACACCTTTCCCTCAAGCTGGAGTCCTGACCAGAACAGCAGAGTAGAGTCACCACCCCTGGGGGACAACATGCGGTCTCAATCAGCTGTGCACCATGATGGACCAGAACTAGACTCAAAGCAGAAGACAGGGTGTGCTTTTCTCTCTCCTGCCAGTGACTTTGCTGTGCAGAGGGTAAGGCTGGAGGGCTGCCTTGGAAAAAAAGAGTGACAGAGCTTTAAAACTAAACCCAAAAAAAGAAATCTTACTGAAGAAACACACAAACAAAAACAACCACACCACAGCTGGAGACTGGGTGGGCTGAAGGAATGAAGTGAGCTGGAAGATGGAGAGTCTGGATCAGGGAGACAGGACTCAGTGATGAAGAAGCAGATGGAGTTTGTCCAGGGGGCACCTCAACCAGCTTACTCAGGGAGAGCACCTGAGTGTTAATGATAAGATGTGAAAAGCACCTAGAAATGTACAAAATTTATTCTGCACAAGCAACCTCAACCACCTTCTTCCCATTCACAGACACATTTTCCTTCCACTTCCCTTGACCACTCTGATGGCCACTGGATCCCTCCATGGGTTGACTTAATCCACCAACCCAGCAAAAAGTTAATCCAGAAGAGGAAAGAAAACCCAGGAAGCAACCATACAGGCATCTTCTCAGTGAGCAAGTTGCTCACAATGAAAATGAGAAGCATCCCACCTGGCACTAGGAAGGGGGCAGGACCACACAGGAGGTGGGGAAGAGAGCAAGACCTCCCCCTTCTTTTCAGATCACAGTCTTCAGCATCACAAGTTGAAGCATATTAACTACAAAATTACAGTATGACATATCAAAGCTTTAGAAGCAACAAAGCTGTTGTTTTACCTAAATCTAAGCTATTATCTCTGTTTACAGACAAGCAATGTTTCACAACAATTGCTTAAACCTCCCCACCGATTAAGGCCCCTAGAAACAGAAGCTTCTTCCAGAAAACATGATGAAACTGTTGATATTTCTTGGTTCACAATCACAACTCCGGAGTGACACACTGAAATTATTTCACTTCTGCAATGTTTCTGTGACTCACAGGCTGGTGTGCACTATATTCCCCACAAAGAACTCAGCTTTATTGTTTATCTCATATCTATGCTGTTTAAAAACAATATAGTTTTAGTCTTTCTTATTTTTCTGCGGTTCAGTCACACTGGTCCAACCGTACCCAGTGGGCACCCCGCCCACTTCAAGATTAAAACTAGAAAAATAATCCTTCTGTTTTCATTTAAAAGTTCTTACTTTTTTACCCATGTTACAATTGAACTTGTATTCAGACAATATACTCCAAGGCTTTGAAGAGTTTTTTTTCTACTATTTTTTTTTCTTAAACAGCCAGCTGACCCCCAACTCCAAACTCTGACAATTCTTGCAAAAATATACATTTAAACCCGTCTCAATAAAGGGGCCAGTGATCTAGCTCCCAGTTGTAATGCTTGCGTTTGAAAATAACAGCAATGAGATGGTCAAAGAAGCAGCGTCTCTGGCTCCAGCCCAGCCTTTGTTTGCCTCTGACACTGAGCAGGAGGGCTGCTGTGACCAGAGCCAGGGACCCCACACCAGAAGCCTCGTGCTCTCACCAGCCCAAAGACACCTGTCGGAGAACCCTGATGCTAGGTGAAACCCCCCAGAGTTTCACAGAGACCTGGAGAGGGCAGATTCCCCCATACCATGGGCTCGGTGCAAGGATGCTAATTGTAAATTTGAAGCTACTGACCATCCTGGAACATGCAGAAAGACATGCACAACTTAGCTTCCCAAACGGTTCCCTGCAGTTCAGTCCTTATTTCACAAACATACAGATCTGGCTGTGGCCTCTCCCCCCCTGCACGATTCTCCTAGACAGATCTGGGTCTGCATCACAGATCTGCAGTGTGAAGTGTCCTGCGACAGGGAAGCGATTGCCACACAGCTCAGCAGCAACAGACTAACACCATTCATCACACCAGCTGACAGATTAGACTTGTGCGCTGGGGGAAAAAGGAAAAGCAACAAAAACCCCGCCACACACCGAGTGGTCTGCAGCAAAAATGAAAGATTCTTGCATCACATTCTTCTTCTTATGCTGCATTCAGGGCCTTTTTTGGCCCAAACTCTCTTCCTGACCTCATACACCATGACTATCCTCCAAGTCCTGTCTCAAAACTCATTTCCTCAAGGGAGCTCAACAGTTCGAAATTTCAGCTACACGTGCACGTTAAAAAAAAACTAAATATGTACAGACTGTCCAAGCAAGCTCTCAAATAAATAAGCTTCCAGTTGGTTTAATCATCCAGTTCCAGCATTCTACTTTGTTTTAGCCTGTTGTTCTTATATTCAAGACATTAATTTTATCACAGGATGCTTTCTGGGGGCAGAGCACTTCTGAAATCAGAATATCAAACACTAAATCCTGACAGGGGATTAATGAGAGGAGGCCTCTGCTGGAGGCTTCTCTGGGCTCCTGGAAGGTAAAATATACTTGTTGAGAACCTCCTTCTCTTTCTAGACAGTCAGGTGCCGAGTGCTTTTATTATTACATAAATAATTGAAAATACCTTTACTCTCAGTCACGTGAGTTGGGTACAGTAATCCTAAATGCAAAATATGTCCTCTTAGGGTTTTGAAGAATCAATATGAACACCTCCATCTGAAAGTTCCAACATGTTGCAAGTTGGAAAATAGAAACAGAAAAATAAACTACATCTGTAAGTGTTTGTAAGTGCACACAGTAAAGAAAGCAACAAGACTCAGCTTCCAGCAAATAATAAAAGCATTAGCAAATTTGTAGGTAAAAAAAATAAATCAACTTTTCCTATTTCCCTTCAGGAAGAGCTGATACTAACTGAAGTAATTTGGTTTTCAGATAACAGACAGGAAAGAATTTCTCTGACAGAGATGAAAGGATTTAGGTAATACTGTATATACAATTAGAATTCCCAAATGTTTGCATCACTGGCAGTTCCTGTGGGTGCTGAGGGAAAGATTAAACTGGATTAAATTGCAGATTGTGCAAGTTTATTTATGGACGCAACTGTGAAAGTGAGAATAAAAATCTATTTGAAACAAAGCTATTACCCATTAATCTGTTTGTAAAATATCTACAGCCAGTTTCACAGTTATTCTCAACATAAAAAACATTGTTTTAATGTGAGCTGAGAAATAAATGATGTTTAGGGAAAGTGCTAGATGGGGAAGTAAAGGGACAAATTATCTCAGTCCAAGAGTCTGAAGTAGAGATTTCACTGCCTATTTGGCCAAAATACACAGTTCAGATGTGTTTGTCACGTGGTTCTAATTCATGCAATGACCTATTCAATTCAACTGCAATTTATTTTCAGCATTAATTACTCATTAGCACATACATTTTGTAATGACAAAACTCTGCTAACAGGAAAATATTTCCTGGATCGTTTGGAAGCCCTACCATATCCTAAGACAGACATCCAGAAGGTTGACTCAAAACCTGAAATCCTACGAAATTAAACCTCCAACAGCGTATTTCAACAAAGAAACTGGACGTCAGAGGAAGAAGGACATGGCAATTCTGCAGAACATTCCTTATAGTCCGTTTTTCCCTCCAAGACTGCCCAGGACCATCACAGAACCAGCTGTACTCCTGTTCTTCTTGAAGGACCTGAATGCACTAGTTGCTGACAAAGTAGGTTTCAACTCTCATCTAACAATACTGGATATAGACTTGAAAGACATGTAAGAGTATACCCTCAATTCCAGCAGAGGCAGGATTTAACCTGTTCAACCCACTTCCTAAAATACTTTAATAGGACGAACACATTCAGCCATTTTTCAGATTTCAAGGCTGTAAGA
This sequence comes from Chlamydotis macqueenii, assembly GCF_036417535.1. Classification (NCBI taxonomy): domain Eukaryota; kingdom Metazoa; phylum Chordata; class Aves; order Otidiformes; family Otididae; genus Chlamydotis; species Chlamydotis macqueenii. The sequence continues at coordinate 24,062,721 of NC_141593.1, read as the reverse complement.
GGAAAAATTTGAGGCAGACTTGAGTTTGACCCCCTTATTGCACCATGCCACTGGAATGAAAAAGTCACTTCTGTTCCTAGAAGAGTTCGGACAGTCCAAAAGCAAGCATTTCTTTTCAGGAAGTTGGATTTAGAGGCATTACAAAAGATTGTCAAATTAACTCAAATTGTAGCTGAAAGAAAGGTTGCAGCTTTTGCTGCTAACTTGGCATGCGAGAACAATAAAAGCCCCAAAACAAAATTACAAGTCATAGCATGAAATATTCCAGCCTTTGATATTTTTTCATATTGTCTCAGTTTCTCTAAGCTTTTAAAATGTCATAAATTGCCTCTGTGCCAGAGAAGTTGCCTTTCCAACTTACAACTCTTAAGTGCTTGTTTATGTGAAATACACTGCTGAGTTAGCCTTCATCTCTCAGGTCTAATCATAAATTACACTGCCGGGCAGAATTCGTAAAAGCTTTTAGCACTGATTTAGCCACAGAGATTGAAAAATAATTCCAAAATGGAAAAACTCTACAATTATTGATGGAACAGTCTCATATTTAAGCCACATGTTAAGAAGTCCTCTAAACCAAATCTTGTTTCAGTCATCCAGGCAAATGACAGAAGTCAGCCCTTCAGGGCCCTTCACAATGTAATACAGGCTGAAGAATCAAATTTGAAAAAAAAATTTTGAAAGCAACAAAGGGGCTTGTGCGGAATAGAGATAATTGGCAAGAAGTGATCTTTGTGCACAGCATGCGGCAACACAGGAGGTGCTCTGGAGTGGGTTAAACTGCCATTTGATGCCAAAATTCCCAGGTTAATAGGTTAGCATGCCCAAAGAGAGTAAGATCCCATGGGAAAGCAAAGCTTTACACAGTATATTTGGAATATTTTCTCAGCCATTCACCTCATTCTCCTAAACCGAGGCCTCTGGCAGTAACAGGAGAAGTATAACAGCCTTCCTTGCTTTCTTTTTTGTAATGCCAAGATCATTCACATAACAGCCTACAAGAATATATTTCTTTTTTAATTGTCCTTACTTACATCATAAGCATACAAATGTGCCCGGGTTTGGTGTCTATAGCAATGAATCTCTGTTTTGCAGGATTAAAGATTACAGTGGGCTACTTGAAAAAAATAAACAACTCACAAAAAACTCTTTTGAGAGAACTCTTCTTGCAATGAAGAGTCCTTGCACGTTGAATTTCAATGCTTCCAACGTCCACATTCTGAAAAACACCATTCATAAAGCTGAAAACAACCCATTATCCTTTGACTGCAGCCATCAGTTAGTGCTAACAAATGTCTGAAACAAATTTCAAGAGAACATTGAAGACATACCCAATTCAGTCAACAGTTACTACACTGCTTGCAGTTTCAGTAGAACATATAGAGAATATATCCTCTCTAATTCCACAGAGTTAAAATAAAGTGAAATATGAAAAATAATTACAGTAGTTTGCATAAAATTTCTTCTCTAGTATAGTAAATTGTATTCAGCTATTAGACATGTTATTTTTAACATGAAATGAAAATAATCTTTTAATGGTCCTTGTGGCTCAGCATTAATTCAATTCTTCATTGGCAGCTGTCCTTCTAAAAAAAAAAAATAAAACCACAAAAAACAGAGGTCTTTAGGTGTGGGTTGAATTGATTTTCCCGTTCTGTTTCATTGCCATTTTAACCTATACTTTTCAATTTCTGTCTAAATAGCTTCTTTCTACAGAGTTATACTATTTGGGAAAGAGAAAAAGAGGGATACTTCTATTGTCGCCAGTTGTTGAATACTGCATTTAAAGGCAAGAATTGAGTTCTGAGAATAGGAAGAACTTTGACATGTTTATCAAAACTTTAAATTGCCTCCTTCAATAGCTAGTATGAGAACCTTTTAACTGATAAATAAAGCATAAGAATGCAGATCCAGTTTACAGGTACTTAAAAAACAGACTATAGAAGTCATCATACACTTCTGTAGGGGTGTATTTGACCTTGGTCTACCAATATAATTGTAACACTGACCACTGAAGCACTATGGTAACAAGACAAGACATGACAAGTAGTTAATGTATAGCCAGTGGATACTCTTAACACTTTGTCTCTACAGATACTCAACCTATCTGCCTATCAACACATCTCTGTAACACATTTCTGTAACACATACTTAGGAAGAAACAAACTTACATGGCAAGATCTCCTCTCTCAAAAAGATCCTGCAGAAACTTTTAGAAAACCTGAGGTAAACTTTTTCAATCTCTAAGCAAAGTTATCAGTTCTTTGCCATCACGTTCGTGTTCCTCCAAACGAAAGCTCTGCTGCTGCTGGCTGATCTGATCTTTTGCAAAACTGATCACATGTGTACTCTCAGGCTGGAGCAACTGCATAAGTTCATCTTGTCACTCAGCCTGCCTGTCCTGTTGTCATCACTCCCCTTCACTGTTGAGATCTATAACATTTAGCTACGGGTAAAAGCAGCAAATGTCTCCAGTTGCGCTGGCATTGGAAGAACAAAGGAAAATTATGACAAACTGATGAGGAAAACAAGACAAATTGAGAAAATGTGCTATGCTTTATCTGAAGATGGGAGAAAGCATGATGAGAACAGAAAGCATGGCAGTGGCTGAAATAATGAAATATAAAGGTATTAATGGCCTGGAAAGGATCATGCAGATACATCATGTATATGTGAGATGTAACCAGCGACCCTTACAAGAAAAATGTTCCTTTTTTTTTTTTTTTTTAAGATAACCATTGTAATTCTGTATTTGGGAACTACAATCTCACAGAATAATGCTCTGCATAATCATTTTTCTTCTGCACAAATATTTACAATGTATTAGTGGAAGAGTAACCCATATTCTTCCTTCCCTGGATTAAAGCATCATCACCAAGCTACACAAGAAGTCATGGCTAACAGGAAACAGCTGCTAAGCCAATTGTATCTCTGTTGCTTTGTAATACCCACTAGTAACTCAGAAGGATCATATCTTACATCTGCTTCTCTTGACTTCTACATCAAAGTCTTAACAGATAGCTTGTAAGTGAAGTTGTCACAGAAGCTAGGTCTCAAGGAGAGGCACAGAAAGCCATCCTGTGGTCGCTGCAGATGTTCCTCTCTGTACATTTACTAATAGCTGCTGGCTGAGTTTTAACATTCTTGGAAACAGGGTTTCCAGATGTCTCCTCCAAAATTAATACAAACAACCGGGAAGTTTACAGAAGTAAGGCGATCTAAAAAGTTCTCCTTCCTCACAATTTCTTCCCTGCGACCTCTGATAGCCACAGGTTGACATCCACTAACTGTACACACAGATTTGCTGCCCTAACAGAAACAGGTACAACAACAGCATGCCCAATAAAAGTGTCGCAGAAGAGCTCATATCATAAATCACCACTTTCACGTACCAGAGACAGTCCCTGATGCTCACCAACAGCGGTCAAGCCACTGGGCTGCACTGCCTCCTCCTAGTGCCAAGCACTCTGTTCATATACCATCAGCATGCCTAAACGGGGAGCTATGGTTTGGTCTGACATTAATGCCCATCACCTCAGAGACATTATCCATAAGTAGTCTGACAGGACAAAATGCGATACAGAACACACTAAAATTTAATGAAAATTCACCCCAGTGTAGACTTGAACAACATTTTTCTGGCCATCCTATCCTACACTGTCCTCAAGCAAAGGCATCTACCGTATCTTCCAAAGAAGTCCTTTGAACAGAGAAGAGAAACTAAGACATGATTCACACAACCAAACTTTCAAATAATGTTTTATTATAAATGAAACCTTGCCAAGTCCCTTTATCAAATTCATCAAATATTTTCCTGTTTCTCTTGAAGAACAAATGCAGCCACCCTATTCTTACTAAAAAAAAAAATAATAAAATTAAATAAAACAGATTGTACTGAGGAAGCCAGCTTCAGTGATTGCTGTACTTTATTCAAGAACTAAAATTGCTTCCAGTCAGCAACCCACAATGGCCTCTCAGTATGCATACAGGCATTTATTTTTCAGTGACAATTTTATGAAGATGTACATGCACCAAACAGGTCCCATGTAGGCAGTATTTACAGCCTTCCTTGCCTCTTGCCAGAAATTTTTCTTCTTCTTTAAACAAAGAACTACTGCTTTTCCTAATGGAATGAACATTTCTAAAGCCCCGGAAATCTAGCTGCAATTAGGCAATATAAATCAAACCACAGCAGTGAAGCACAGATGACCCAGTTTTCTAACCAACATAGCAGGAAGGTTTTTTTGGAAGTATTTCTAGCAATTTTTAGTATTAGCATACAATATATTTTTGTCTGCCAGACAGCTATTCTCCCTTCCTGAAAAAAAAACCTGTGAATTCTGTTTGCTTAAAAAAAAAAAAAAAAAAAAAAAAAAGCGCCCCAAAAATATTTAAGATAAAAGAAAACAAAAACCCCTATGCACTACAGCAAAAAGCTGTAGTCTATATGGGAAACAGAAATCATTCAAACTTTCCTCCAAGTGCCAGCATCACACTGGTTAAGAATAATCACTTAAAACACAGACAAGACTTCCAAGACCTTGACCTAATGTCAGTGAACAAGGGCACAACTCAGGGCTTTCGGCTGAAAGAAGGACCAGCTATTTCCCCAGAAGCTGTTTCGGAGTACACAAATCTGACTCTTGTTTGCATCAGCAATTCCATTTTTGTTAGAATCTGTAGTACACACCCATGAAAAATGCTGATTTTTTACAAAGTTTCAGGTTTTAAGAAAGCTCATGGAAAATTCTTCATCATCCTGACATCAGGCAGCATCAGCTGGTAAATGGCAAGTTGAAACAATTGCAAACTATTCTGGAGAATACTTCATGCAAGTTCAAAAGAGATTTGATGAAAGCACATTTCAAAGCAGTCTTGGCCTAATATCCTTTTCCAAACAAGCATCATGTAGTTGCTGTTGACCAGCATTCAAATCGTTGCTATAGGAGCTTATCCATCAGCCTCTCATCTGGTCAGAAACTCTCTATTTTCCTTCATTTTTTGAGATGGAAGTCGTATTTAAAATGTAAGGGGGACAGCAGTAAGACTTAAAACCTCAGACAATAGACTCTGCCAAGAATTACTGTTTTCTTATTAATCTCAGAATGAGAAAAAACAACAAACCCATCACTCAGTTTCAGTGAGTATTTTTAACTTACAGATCAAGCTTCACTGTCCCCTCTCCAGTCCTACACCACCACAGAATAAAAGTTGTTGCTCTCACTAAAGTCACAATATTATCCTGTTTTTAGAGAATTACATATTGTCCCTCAGACCTAAAATTAATATTTGAGTACTAATTATTTTTTGTTACATGTAAATGTCAGCTTATAATAGAACAACAAAGAACTGCATGAAGCAACTCTGCATTTCAAAGGTGGCAGCTATGGGTAAACAAAATACTGTGCTAGAATACTGCACCGACAGAAGCTACATAATTTATAGTTTCTACAACAGTGGAAACTCCAGAGGATATTCCTACTACAGCTGAAAAGAAGCAGAAGTTAAGCAACACTGAATGCTTTTCTCTGAATACCGCTGCAGGAAGGCTTTCCACTCAGCAAAGAAAAGACTGGAATCTGCTCGATTCAGTAGTATTCAATATGCTGCACACAACTTCCAAAACATCCATGTCATTTACAGTCTCAAGTTTTTCTTTTTTCCTTCTGCAAAACCATAGTTCCCCTTAGCCTTTTGCACTTTACAAAGGACAAGTTACCTACCAAAGATTGCTCTGTACCAAAAGCTGAGCTCACCCCTGTTAAAAAGGGGCACAATTCCATTTACTGTTTAAAAGGAGTAAGCAGGCAATTCTGTCCAGCTATAGCTAATGGTAGTACTAGGTAACACTAATGCTAACATTTGAGAATTAAAGATTATGATAATGATCTGGGACAATGGCTCTTATTTTGTTAAAACTATAAAGGCAGTATGTTAATCAGCATAGCTGCCATCAGCCCTTATTGTGCAACCATAAGCCATCATGTGCAAGTCAGCAAAATGCTTTAGCAGCTGGAAAACTAGTCTAGACCTTTATCAAAAGATGATCAGAATTATAAAATCACAAAGACTTGTGCATCCATTTAATTAAAAATAATATGATCTTTACTACAGTATGTACTTCATCGCACTTCAGCAAAATCAAACCAACTCTATTCCGGCACTGTGTAAATAACTTTTCCATGGCAAAAACAACTATTCTGCTATCATAAATTTACATCAAATGATAAATGTTTTACTTAACAGACTTTATTCTAGACTGTGCCATAGAAACATCACACTTTTAAGGCTTTCAGAAACAGATTTGAGTCTGACTAGCTCTTTTGCCTCTTCCTCAAATCACTGAATTTAAGAAAAATGAAGTTGTAAGCCGCAAACTACACTAAACTATTTAAAAATTTAAAACTAGGGGAATTGGAACAATTCACAATTCAACAAGTTTTTCCATCTAAATACACTTATGTCCCAGGGAGGAAAACTGCTTTTGTTCCAAAAATAATTAGGGCAAAGACAAAAGGTCCAATGTTTTATCTATTGTTTTCTATCTCTGCTTTCTTCTTCTCCAACACTTCCAAAACATCTGAAGCTAATACTTGTTACATTTCTCTCTGGACCTCTTTTAATCTTGTGATTTATAGACTCTGGAGGTGAAAAAAAGGCCTCAAATATAATGAAGTGAAAGAAATAAAACTACCTAATAGTGTTCTAGTAGCAACCTTTTTGCAGGCTTTTTCAATAACATGCCAAATTCTGTGAAGTTCTCTAAGAGCCTTTTAGGATGAGGTGTGTTTCAACATACACTCCATTTTTAAGAGTGTAGTCACTGCTCACTGAAGCCAACCAGAGTTTTTCACCTGCCTTCAGCGGACTCTGGGCAGAGGTGTTCCAGTGTTACAAAGTTTGTCCTTTGTTCAAACTTAATTGCATGCACACAAACATCATAGGAATAGCTCTTGAAAAAGGCACAGCTGTTTCTCACTTCAAGCACTAAATCCAGGTGGATTATGTAACGACTTTTAGCAGTTGTGCTGATTATTCCAAGTTTGTACATAGCCAACTTTTTAAAAATGCCTAAAAAACCTGGGTGAATTAGGCCACCCCGGTTGGAAAATCTGACAAAAGACATAACTTTGTATAATTGTCGCCAATTTAGGCATGCTGCAAATTGCTGGACCCTCATAATAGACACTGCATCATTGCAGACTTTGCCAGGCAGGAAACAGGACTCACACATACACACACAGGGCTGTCTAAGAATATTGACCTGATCTACAGATTAAACTCAAGCAGAAAATTAACTAATTTTCTCTTCATCTAAGAGTCTGCTATTCTGACTCTCATTTCTTGTGGGCAAGAATGGAAACAATCATATGAATTTCAAAAGCCCAGTTTTAGGGCCCTATTTTGGAAAATTATTCTTTTATTAAATAAGTGATATTTTACAATACACTAGCTGACAATGAATCAAACTATAAAGATCTGTGTCACATTATTTAATATCTTATGTTTAACCAGTATGAAGTCAAACTTATATTGTTCCTTAGTGAATGATGGGTATGATTACTTAAATCAATACTTACAGTTTCATCACCTGGCTCAGAAAACAAAGTTCCATCATCAAAATATCACTGTGCAGTTCCTGGTAATATTAATTTCCTTTTTATTAGCATGGATAACACCACAAAAATATGCTGTTGGGTGTACAAGCATGATCCTGTAAAGAAATGTGCAACTACAGCTGATACCAATCGAAACTAAGGGAGCTCAGATGATTTCCAGCTCTTGGGATTTTATCATGAGTCATAGCTGGTGTTTTCCTTGAGTCATACATTTAGGAACCTCAGTGGTGGTGCCCAAAATTACATTTTACAATTTTGTTACTGTAGTGAGGGGCAAAGGAATCTGTGTTTTTACATATATGCATCCAGACATGAGGCATGCAGGTCACAGGCTAGATTACTGGGTATCAGGTTTTGCTGCACAGAGAGCAAGAGATTGTTACAAAAGTGCTTTTCATCTGTAAGTGATAATTTTGTAGTGACACTGCATGACATACATGAACTCCAACATGTCTTCTTTGTGGTGCACTTTCACTAATGAGAGAGGTCCCATTTTTTCCTTTCAGAGAAAAGCAAGTATTTATTTATTGGACAGCTTATGATAGCAATGGTATGACACTCCACCCAGAAATAAGCTGAAACAAATGAAAAAATTGCAGGCACATAGATGAAGCTAAATTTTCTGTTTGGTTTGTTTTTTTTTTTTTATCAACCAAATAAATTTAATGAATAGTGTCAGTAAGAAAACAACATTGGCTGGGCCTCTGTTGTTAAAAATTGTTACTCTGTTGTATGATTTCAAGACCATTAAAATGCTATTCAAGATGCAAGCAGTCACGTAAGAATTATCTAAATTGGAAGGGGAGAGGGAAAGCATGTAAGTGCTTGCAATATAAACATAATTACACATTTCACAATTCACCTCCTCTGAATATCCTCAAAACTGTTACCAAGTTTTTGCAAAGCAAGTGCCACAAACAAATTGCCTTTCAATGTTCACATAAACCTCTGTAAATCCTAACCATTGTCTGAAGCATACACCACTATTCTAGTAATGACCAAATCAGTTTAAGTCAGAAGAGGAACAAGAAAAAATGGTTCTCCTTGTCCTTATTTCCAACACTGGAAGTATTAAAATGTTCTTTCAGGTTGCAGTCAGCAGGAAGCAATTCTGCTTCAACAATGCATGAAGCAGGTGAACTAACAGATCCCTGTCACATAAAATTTTGATGATGTTGCGCATTTTAACTAACTTGTCATTTAATAAGGAAAACCAGGAAGACTACAAAGTAAACTCTTTCCCCAAGATAGATTCAAGCAAGCACAAATTTAAGGGTTCTTATGGAGCTAAATGCAGCAAGGGAAACACAAAATGGCGGATGAGCTTCTAGAGTATGCTGTTATTTGCTAAAAGAAGTTAAGATTGTGCTCTGGCTGCTGTTCTTACAAATACCCCCATCTGGCTTCAGCAAACAGGGCTGAAAAGCAATTTCCATGGCACCCACATCCTCAAAGCCAGACACTCATCACCTAAGTGTCAGCAAGCCCTTACACAAGTCTTCTCAAATTACAGCTTCCCACCAAGACCTGAAACTGGCTCCCTTTAGCATCTGTTAATCTAATTGGTTCCTATGAGCCAGGAACAATTAAACCTGTTGTTACAAGGAGCAACAGGGAAAGGGGATTTCACATATCCACAGCTGGGCTGTTAGCAGAACAAATGGACTGCATCTGACTCAATGGCTCTCACCAAAATCCAGTTATTAAGCTGTGAGAACAAGCCTTAAATGAAGCTGATGGCCTCAGCAACTGGGCTGAGCTCAAAGTGTTCATCAGCTGCTCCGTCAGAACAGTGATCATAAGGAGGGGGCAAAGGCTTCGGAATTTCTCTAGTCAGTAAATTTAACAATCTTAGAGGAATGTACAAGTATAATCATGGCAAATCAGTCATTCAAAGAGAAAACAGAATTTTTGTATGATACATTACAAAGTTGGCAATTTTTAGTTGGCCTGTATTAAGGAAAAAAACTGGAATCAAAGTCCCTGTTTAGATTAAAAATATTTTTACAAAGATGGTCGTAGTGCAACAGCTGACCAAATTCAGTTCTTTACCTATACAAAATACTTCAGTAGATTTAAACTAGAAGTAACTTTTTTTTTTTCCCCCAAAAGAAAAAGCTGAAAATGGAACAAAGTGATGCCTAGCTCAGTATCAGTCCCTGTCCCATTTCCACAGACACTTGTGGACATCTCGCACTCTCACAGAAGATTCTCACTTTCAGAAGAAATTCTCATACATCTAAGCAATGTGCCTAAGGGTCTGCAGAGCAGGAGCTGTAATACCTTCTGTACCATCAGCATCCAGCACAAGGAGAGGAACTAACACTTCATCATTAAGTTCTGTAGATCTCTAAGCCCGAACATCTCACAGCCTGGGAAAGCAAGTGAGCCCTGCAGCTTTTTTCCAGTGCACCAGATTAATGTTTCATACAGCTAATTTCTTGTCCTTTCTACATTGAAAATGACTTAATGAAACACTTCTTGAAGTATTTCTGCTCTGTGCCCTCTTTTATGCATTTTACCCCAGTATTATGCTACCTAAGCAGCTGGGCACAATGCTGTACTGAGGTAACACCTCCACAAGCCCTGGAAGTTACTCAGAAGCTCCTTCAATACTCTTAACAGATTACGTGCCTCATGCTTGGACACATGAGAGATTACTAGCTTCCATCTTAGGCTTTGGAAGGATCAAGAAGTGTTACTTACCTTATGGGAGCCAGGGGATTAATAGCTTTCAACTTTTTTGCTTCTTTAAGAATTCTCTAGCCACTGGCTTTTGTATTTACACTGTTTTGTTTGCTCTTCATCCCTTTCTTAATCTGCTCCTCTAACTTTCACCAACCTTTGTGAAATGCCACAAAGTCAACTTTTAAAACAGAAATGTTTCTAAAAGGTAAGTTGGGACTTTGGTACTCACAAGTGAATGAAGAAACTCTTCAGTTTTCCAGAGTGTCATTGAAGAAGGCCTATATATCTGAAATATCCTTCCCCCTCCCCCCAACCCCCTTCTGGATATTTCCTTAGACCATCACAATTACGGACACCTATTACCACATTCCATAACTTCAGCCAAGAAATCGGGAGTTAAATAATTCCTTTTCTCTGATGACTGCAAAACACTTCATCTTAATTAGACTTTATAATCATTCTGAATCAAACTCAAGTCAGCATTAGAAGATTGCTCATGGTATGAAGAGCTATTTGATGCCCCAACAGGTAAAATTATTTAAAGTGTGCCAATGTAACTATGTTTCTTTTAAGGTTATTCAAATACCTGGAAAAACCCAAGACTCCTGTCAGACTTTCTGTAGGTACAAAATTCTGAGCTATGTCTCCAGGCACATTTGAAAACAGCACTAAGGATCTGTTCACATCTTTGGGCTCAGAAATAGCTTTTAATTTATAGCTAGACCATCATCTCATGAAATGTCATTTCACAACATTTCAGGTTAATAAGGCTGATTGTCTCTAGTACCTTCAATGTTTTAAGAAGTTACACTATTTCCTCTCAGCTTTTATTTACTTATTTATCTCACTTTCATTTCTGCTCTGCTTAGACGGAACTCTTCCATAGTGCCGTCAAGATGGAACCCAAAGATCTTGATTCACCATGAACACCTTCTTCCCCACTGGTACAGCATACATATATGCAGCGGTTTATTAACAAGAGTGACAGGTGAGCAGCTACAAGCACAGCAGGGAAAGCAGACCACTGTGAGAATGTCACAGTACAAGACAGACACAAATGCAAACAACCTACATTCAAATCTAGAACATACAATCTTTCAGATTGTCAGAAAACATATTAAAAATTATGATTTTGCACTGCTAATCCTAATTTCCATCTCACTGTTGTTAGTTGAGTACCATCCTAAAATAGAAGTGATTAATTTTTGCAATCATTTCCTCAAATGTAGCACAAATTAAAGTCTGCTATTACTGTTCACTGAATTCCTTTAATAGGAAGGAACTGTATATACAGATGGGTGACTAAAAGAAGTAAAATTAAATGGGGTAAGGACTTCCCAAGCAAGAGTCATGCCATTTGGTCAATTTTCTTTAGGTTCACTTAGATACTGCATGTGTAGACTAAGCAGTATCCCCTCTATATTTCACAAGCAATCTTGTGAAAGGGTATGCTCGCAGTACCTCTGAGGTGGAGTCCCTCCAGCTGCCAAGAAAACAGTCATCAAAAAAATCTAGTAACAAAGAAAACCAGCTTGATAACCAGCCATCAGAAGATGGACTGGTGAGAATGCCAGGGAGGCAGACCTAGACAATGCTTTAACTGCATTAAATATAATGTTGTCTTTACATATGTGTATGCAAGAGTACTTTATTATCATACTCCTAACAGATCTGACAGTTTCAGGAAGGGATATGAACATTATCCAATTTCCAGAGAGAAATATGCTCAACACAATCTGCAAAACTAGTTGGATTTCAAGGGATGTTTTCAACCTCCCTAGTATAGAATTTCATTTTGTTCTTCTCAGCCTCAACTTTTCCAATAGACAAAAAAAAAAAAAAAAAAAAAAAAAATACCTGCAGTGAAAGCTTCTTCCCTTATTTAATAAAATCTACAAATCTTTAGAGACTATAAGCTTTTTTTATTTTCTACTGTATTAAATTTTACCCCCAAAGTATCTTTATGAAAATATTTATCTTCCTGTATTATTTGTCTATGAAGTGATTTAAAAATAATCCAGTAAAGGACAACTGCAACCTTCTAACAGCTAGACAAAACTTTTTGCTTTAGAGGGGAAAAAAAAAGAAAGCTATATAAAAAGTGCAAAATGAAAGAAAATAATCAGCCTATATTTGGTACAGCAATTTTTTTCAATTACAGCAATATCCAATTTTATCAGGAACAGTAACTATATTTCACCAGAATACCATTTTAATATTTCAGAACAATAAGATACTGATTTTAAAGACATTTTTCACGGGCATCTTGAAGCATTTTAGGAGATATGTATAGCAAAAGAAGATATTCACCTTTGGGTCAGATACATTACCTCACCTCCTCCCATCCATTCCTCCTGAAAGTCAATAATATTCTCTACCTGTTGTTTACCCTTTGTTCTAAGTCCTTCCACGTTACTTTTCGGGGAGCTTTGCTAGCTGCACTGAGAGAAGCACTGCCTTTATACAGAACTGCAGCAACATGATCAGACCACAGGACTCGAGTGTCAGGGATTCCTGACTACATATTTCAGTAGATGTCCTTGATTAAGTCTCATTTCTATTAATTCAAGAAATGAAAAAGGAACTATTTATTTCAAGCAGTTCAGTTCTATTTGGACAAAAAGTACTTTACTCCACCATTGAGCTCTGTGCATTGCTCTGCTTTCAGCATAAGGTAACCCTAATCACAGCCCAGGTAGAAAGCAGGTTTCAACAGTAATATTGGTTATTCCTGACAATCAGTCCTTCTCAATCTATAAAGATTTCTTCTTTCGCTGACAGCTTCTTTTTAAGAATATCTCTCTTCCGGGACTTTATAATGGCTCCTTTTCTAAGAAGTTATTTGCATGGACAGGGTAACACAGCCACTTATCTTCAGACACATCTAGAGCATGCAACTCACAGATCCTGCACTTTTGAAATAATTCAGTGAGTTGTAGTATGTGGTATAAAGACATGGGGGAAAAGAAAGGTAAAACACGTATTTAGCACATCTGAAAATAAGCTCAAGATCTTTTTAGTTCCAGCAGTTGCCTATAACGGAAAAAATGAACATTGACTGTTGCCAGAAAAGTGGGCAGTAAGAAATAACAGATGTGAAATTTCAGCAACATCATTGGCTAGGTCAGTTTTACAGATAGCTTCAGAGCCAGGGTCCCTGTTGGGCTGCAGCGTTCTCAGAGGCACGCTTGCTTTTTGAGCTGAACTGTTCCCCTTGCTTAGCTGCACTTACTCAGCAACCTCAACCATGAATGCGATCGACAGGAAATACTCATGTCCTTGCAAGCATGTGTGGGCTGTGTTAAAAGCTCCTCAATTAAAGTTAGTCACTACATTTTCCAAAATCATTTTAACATTTCATTTCTCTCTTCCTCTGTCCCGCTCATCGCTCTTGACTTCATGGTCACTTAGGGAGAGTGAGGAAGAAAAGACAGGTCCTTCAACACAAGATCCTATTACATGAGGCTCACAAAGAAAGTAAGATCAAAGAAACCAATTTAATCTGGTGTATACGTTTTTAAGAGAAAGGGCAGTGGGTGAAAAATGCCCTTCAAAGAGTCAACTCCAATTACAGAAGTCATTTTCAAAGAAGAATTAAGTTTCTTGACAGAGTTGAAAGAGGAAATTATGAATATAAGGTCTTTAGAATATATAACATCAAGAGTAACTTCTGTCAGCTCAATTTGCAAGATTAAGTGTACTTCAATTAAAATTAAAATTAACTAAAATCAAAGTTATACTTAGGCATCAGAAATATGCCTTGAAATTGTAATGTGGATCACAAAGACTACTGCTACTTCAGAAAAACCAACTATAAAGTTTTATTAGAAAAAAATACTTCCAGTGAAGAACATGTAACAGCAGCAACTAGGACTAGTAGAACTGAAGTTAGACTGTCACATCCATTGCCAGCCATTCTTCTGCTACATTCAAAATCTAGTTGTAAAATGCAGCTCTTAATAAGCCTAGGTTTTCATGCTACGTCTCATCTGGTGTATTTATTACCTGTTGCTGAAAGAAACAGTACTACTCTCCCCACTTACTTCCAGCTGCTTATTCACTCTTTGTCCCTTGTGTTACATCTAGTAATTTCTGAGCCACAGGACAAGCTGGGCTAGTGTAGTTATCTGATGTAGTTTTCTTTCCCAGGCAGATATTTTTTTTTTTTAAATTGAATCAGCTGCTTACCTTGAACTCACCTTGGGGCTAGGGGCTGATGCAAGAGGGGGAAAGAACAGGCTGAAGTGGTACAGCCCCTTTTGGCATCAGCCTGCAGTTGCGCAAAACCAGATGCAACACTAAACCACGCATTGAATAGTATTACTAGCTTTCTTCTTGCAGAATGAATATTCCAGTGTCTTAGAGGGAGCCCGTGAGAGTTAATGTCACAGCATGAGAGAAACTCTGCAAGTAAGGTAAGTCATACTTATAGCAACTGGAGGACTCCACAGGCAACAAAGCACAGTGAGATGAACTGAGGCACAATATCTGGACAAAAGGCCTTGTAATCTAAACAGACAAAAAGAAATTAACTTTCCTAATATCACTGAGCAGGTTAATAAGAGAGGTTGAAGTCAAATGCAAGAGTCGGCAGAGGCAGATCTATCCGCTGCGCCACACTCCCTCCTGTAGCTGCAACTGCTATTTAGTTACTGCTTGCAACACGGCATCTCCATGTCAAGAACTGCACTAGATTCCAGAAATAACAAAATTAAAATTAGCCATTGTATTTGTTGCTCCATAAGCAAATTATCAGTCCCCTCAATTTCACCAATTTTTCTGTTTCGGGCTTAAGATATGACAGGGCTTCATCAGAAACCTAGAACATAATTCCTGAAGTCACAAAGCACTGTCATAAGGCAGACAAAGTCCAGCACCTAGATAAAATGACAGCTAAAACACCTTGAGCAAACCACAACAGCTTTCCTTTCTCTGCAGCTTATCATGACATGAGGAAAGACTTTCAGTAAGACACTCTGCTTGCTTTCCTTCACTTTGGTTTCTCCCAGTTGTTCCCAAGGACAGAAGCACAACCCTCACCCTCCAGTGCCAACTGGGACCCTATGCAAGAAAGCTAGGTAAGTACTATTACATGAAGAGGAACTGGACTAGCTGGACAAAACATTTATTTTCATGTAACACTGAAGAATATTTGGCACATCAGCTGGCAGGTTCTAGAGTAGCTGGGATGCCAAAAGTCCATGGTCCAAGAACTGATCTCGCTGTCAACCATCACAGTCTCCAGGCTAACATTCCCCAACCACATTAACACCTGCTGCCTTCCAGAGATGTCCAACACCAATATATAGAGCAGCATCCGACCTTGGCTGAGGCATCTCATTGGAAAGTGGATCACTGTCACCTATGATGTGAGGGTCCAGGAAGGAGTCAGCACTCCTGCACTAAGCAGTTGATTCCTAATTAATATCATTTTAATTTTGTATCTAATAACTTGTGCTTTGATGCCTAATACAATTTTGGAGTCTATCTTTCATGTTTATTAGAAAAGGCATTATAAGCCTGTATCCAACTCATATTGCAACAAAAGGAGCATACATACAAGTCAGGAAGCATGTAAATGCTCTTACAATTAAATTGAAACCTTAGGGAGAAAAAGAAGAGGAAAGAGTAATTAAAATACCAAAGATTTCAATAAGAGCTTATCAGAAGGTAATTTTATCCTTTAAATGTTTATCTCAGTTGTTTATTTCTTGCTTCCAGTTACAGTTTTATTATTTTATTGCAACTAAAGTGAAGATTTTTATGGAATTAATTGCTCCCCTATTTTCAAATGTTTTCCCAAGACAACTTAAGCAATGCCTACGAAGAAAACTCAGACAACTAGGCCTTCGCTGTGCTCATTAGCACATCTGGAGATAAACTGTATTATTTACATATTTTGTTATGAAGGGAAAGTTATAATTTAAAATTTCTTTCAACATATGAGATTCGTGCAGAACTAATCTTATTAACTGTGCAATTTTACCACCACCACTGCACTTAACCCTCTACATTGGCTTCCCACCTACTGCTGCTGACAGTTGCTCATAATTTTTTAAGTTAGCTTCACATTCTTAAAGCGTGTGCTAGTGTTTTTATTATGTTGCTAAGCATTATAAGGCTCCCTCTTAACTGGTTTGAGGCACATTACTATAAAATAGCTCATACTATTTGTAACACTACCCAAGGTGCAATTTCAAATTAACAAGAAGTAGCTTTAATTCTTAACTAGCAGCTCCTTAAAGAGCATCAAACTTGAAAGAATTAATACCTATATTCATTGTTAGATAAAGATATATAACCCCTCTACGATGTACTATAACAGAGCACCAGGCAGTACACAGTTCAGTTGTCAGTCCTGGCAATCGCTGTGACAGTTTGGCCTGGTATGTCACCAATCTGTAATACGAGCAAGGTTCCAGTTTAGCAAAAGCTGGTGCTTCAGCTTTTTCTCTGTGCAACAAAATTCTTAAACACCTCCTTAGTTTCTAAACAAATAGCATTTTAACTGTATTTCAATAGCCCATATGCTTATCTTTGCATTCTCTGGTGAACCATGGCCTCTCACCAGAACAGCCACCATATTAATAATAAAATAACAAGCATAAGCACTCTGTAAAGAAGGAAATTACTTCAGTTTGAAGTCATGCAATTACATGTCAGTAAAAAACCAGAAGTTGTTTCATATGAATTATTAAGTTGTTTATAAGACTACTTTTAACACACCTGAGTCACCAACAAGCAGCAGTCATAAGCAAGTTTTAGAGTTACTTTTAAAAACACCGAGTATATTTTATTTAAATTTCCATTAAATGATAGGTATGTTCAGCTTGACAAAAGGACAGTTTTTATTTTCAGCATGTTTAGGACAAGTGACTTCTGAACACGAAACATACGTTATTACCAGATCCCACATGTGAAGAGGCACAGACTAGAACTGTCCATTGTACACTCATAAAGAAACTTTACTACAGTTTCCGCTTTTTGTGGGATCACATAATATATGCACTAGAGCAGTACCTGTTGGGTTAACACATCTGTTTCAATGTAGTAGCACACTTGTGTGTTGTGGAACACTTAACTTATGGAAGGCATGAATAAATGTGTCACACTGGCACACAGGTAAATTTAGGCACATAAATCCATATACACGTAGGTATCTCAGCAAGGACACAACTAGTTGATGAGGTTCTATGTCGTCTGAATTCCTTCTTGCACAGTTCTTCACAATTCTGAAATTTAACCTGGCTCCTATTAAGTCTACACTTAAGGGCAAGGACAAAACATGGATTTTTCTATGAAACCTGAACATTGTTTGAGTCTTTCTGGTATCCACCATGACCAAAAATATCCTAGATAATTGAACGCAGTCAACCTGAGCAAGGACCTGTAACATTTATTCTAGAGTACTAAATTACCGAATACCAATAGCAGAAAATGAACCACTTATTTTTGAGGACTCTGAATGCTTATGCCAGTTTTGGCTGGGACAGAGCTTATTTTCTTCATAGCAGCTAGAATGGGGCTACGTTTTAGATTTGTGCTGAAAACAAGTGTCGATAATACAGAGATAAATGTTTTAGTTATTGCTCAGTAGTGCTTATACAGAGTCAAAGCCTTTTCTATTTCTCACACCACCCAACCAGCAAGTAGGTTGGAGGTGCACAAGAAGTTGGGAGGGGACACAGCCAGGACAGCTGACCCCAACTCTGACCAAAGGGATATCACGTACCATGTGACATCATGTTCAGCACATAAAGCTAGGGGAAGAAGAAGGAAGGGGGGGATGTTCAGAGTTACAGCATTTGTCCTCTCAAGTAATTATTATACATGATGGAGTCCTGCTTTCCTGGAAATGGCTGAACACCTGCATGCTGATGGGAAGTAGTGAATTAATTCCTTGTTTTGCTTTGCTTGTGTGTGCAGCTTTTGCTTTACCTATTAAATTGTCTTTATCTCAATCCACAAGTTTTCTCACCTTTACTCTTTTGATTCTCTCCCCCATCCCACTGGGGGCAATGTGTGGGTGGCTGTGGAGTGCTTAGGTGCTGGCTAGGGTTAAATCACAACAATGTGCTGGCAAACATTTACAGAAGTAGGAAAGTACAAGTTCCATTCTTACTAAGCAGGAGGAATAAGGTGGATGGAAAGTGCAAAGGAACCGTAAATTCATTCCACTTGTGCACTGACAACACCACGAATATAGCAGTTTGGTCCTCAGAATTGTCAGAAAGTGGACAACAGGGGCACGGGGGTAGATAAACAGAAGGTAAAAAGGAACTATCCAAAATTAACTGACAAATTCACTTAAAATTCACTTATTTGCTTCTCCTGGAAAAATACAAGCAGAAATAGAAAGGACATCATAAATATAGTACTACATTAACGTAAATCAATTACAAACTGATATATTCCTTCAAAACTTTAACTAAATGGTATTTTTAGAAATTAAGTGGTATACAAACAATTTTCAGAGGTCATTAAAGCAAAAAAGAGGACAAAACAAGGCAAGAGTTTTTCACTGTATTGCATGTGTTGCTTTGTCACTGAGTCAACAGCACATGCAACCAAATGCACGGGTGCTAAAAACTTGTATTTACTGCCAACAGCACTGAAATCAAACAAGATCCCATAAATCCAAAAATATTTCACATAAACTTGCTCTGCTATGGAAACCAGAGAAATATTAAATTAAGTCAAATAACCATATCTTGGCCAGAAAACACTATTGCTTTTTGAAAGTAGTATTATTAAGACTATTATTATTACTAACACTACTATTAAGTACAATTAACAGCTGGTGAGTTTATCTCTGCATTTGTAAGGCTCTCTTTGCCAGCCTGCACCTACAGCCAAAGAAGTGCAAATAATACATTTACAAACATATTGCTAAACAAAACTGACTTTAAAAAGTATTTGAAATTTTTAAAGTTATTCCTTAGATGGTTCCTACATTCTTCTCTAGTCACAACAGGTACATAATTGGCACATAGGATGCAATCAGCAATGGGCAGGGTGTAGGGGATCAAAATGATCTGTCTTTACGAAGGACAACGTAGCTTGCAGAGGCGGAGTTAAGAACCACAGACATAAGCTTGGGGGTTTAAAGAAAGCCAAAATTCAGTTTACAGTAATTTATGACCTTACCTTAGATTTCCATGTATTCTAGAATGAGATCTGATTTTATAATTGCTTAATATATACGCTGGCATGATTCCAAGAAGTCTAGATTCAGGCATCATTCATTTAATACAATGGATCACGGTGTATATTACTGCTTCAAAAAGTATAGACTGAACTATTCTACTTGAAGTACTTCAGGTTCAGTATTTTCTAACTCAAGGTGGTGGTGGGGAGGAGGTTTCACTTATCAACAGCAGTCACTGAGACTACCTGCTCTTTGCCTTCTTAAAATCTCTGCTTAAAAAAGGCAGATGAATGCTCTGAACAGGAACCTAGCACTCAGAAGAAAATATTCAAAAGGCATAACCAACTGCACATTGTTCATGTCCCAAACAGCAGTCAAACTTCAGAATCAGAGAGCATGTGAAAATATCAGATAATATAATCTGAATTTCATTTACTCACCACTGTTCCAAGTCCTTAGGTCTTGGTCAACCACTTCAAATGCTTTAGCAATATCTAGAGAAATAATTGACATAAAATGTAAGAAAGGTACAGAGCCAAAAACATTAAAACAATATTTATTATTAGTATTGGTGGCTGGAATGGTACAACTCCACTTGCAAGAGATTATATGCACATGGGTAACATTTCACTACCAGGACACTTCTGTTTTATTAGAAATGCAGCATTCTACACATCCTTCCAACCACTAAGAAGATAAGAAAACTAAGCACAAGTGAATGAGTAACACAAAAATCACTAAGCAAGCACAAAATTGCATGTTTTTCTCTCCCTTTATTTTACTAATAAAGTATACTAAGATTTGAAAATACACTTAAAATTATTTGTATATTCTATTCTGATTTATAGCAACATTTTAAAATCAGGTATGACTTTGGAAGAAAAATTCCTAAAACACTGGAACAAAAATCTAAACTACATACAATGTTCACCCCACAAGCTTACAAAACGTACCTCCAAAGCCCTTCCACTACCCCTCACGTGTATTTCATGGAATTCAGCAAGGCCAAACGTGAAGTCTTGTACCTGAGATGGGCTAATCACTTGGACAGGCTGGCCACTGGCCACCCAGGGCGTAACTCTCTGAAATGAAGCTCTCTGGGTGTCTGGACAGACAGTGGGCTAAACATAGGCCAAAAGTTAGCCCTGGCAGCAAGGAAGGCTAAGAATATCCTGGGGTATACCTACAGGCTAAGATCCCGCTAATAAGAAATTAGTTACCTTCAGCTAGCACTCCAGGAATACAAGTCTGGAATACCATATCAAGTTTTGGATCTCCAGTCTCAAAAAATAGTAAAATAAGGTGATAAAGGCAAGGAAAAGTGTTGCTGAACTATAGAATTTCCCACAATAATAACAAATTCTGCATTTTTGTACATACATTAGGATAGGCTATATGAAGACCCTCCCCTTACACAAAAGAACAAAGTGAATCGGAAGGTCAGTAGACTCTAACGATGAGAGGTAATTCTTGGTGAAGAGTGGTTTAGCAACAGAAAAATCAGTGCAGATCTAACAGCGTGCTGCTGAGGACAGAGGAAAACATACTAAGAGCACTCGAAAGTCAAGCAAGGCTTAAAATGGCCTCTAAATTCCTGGCATGTAGAATATTTCTCCAGGGGGAAAAAACAAAACAAAACAAAACAAAAACCAAAAAACCAACCCAAAACAAACCACCCCAAGAAAACAACCCAATAGACTGGACTAAGTAGCTGCGATTGCTCCAAATTCTCTCTTCTGTCTCAAAAGCAGTTAACATGGCAATGAATATATAGTAATGTTAGCAGAGACAAAAACTACATTTCAAGAATAAAAAAGGCCAAATTGTTTTCTTTTACATTCAAGGACCCAAAAATGCATGATCAATTTTAAGTATGTGAAAATGAAGGATTACTCAGACAATTAGAATTAAGTGGTGCCTTTAAGGAAAATTTTCTTGCCCTAAGAAAGAGAAGTGATACGGACAGGATCAAGACAAGATCAGCCCATAGAGGAAGCTGCAGAAGAGCCTTCTCTCACAGATCCACCCAGCTGCCAAAGGCACAGCAATGATCTTCCTCACCCCTACACAAGAACTGCCAAAAAAAAAAAAAAAAAGGAGGAGACCAAGTATTATATTAAAAAGCAAGGCTCGTTTTTGCTACCACATTTGTGATGAAGCTAACAAGAAGAAACTCCACATCTTCCACTGTCCCATCACCACACAGGCAGTGTGCATTTTCCTTATGCTGCACATGGCCAAAATGAAACCTAAATCCTCACAAACAAATCAGAATGGGAAAAACACATGTATGATCTCATGCTTTGTCTCAGGAGCTCTTTCTTACAACTGTTGCAATAACTCAGATGGATTTCTACGACAGTTGGCAAAAATACATAAAAATCCATTTCTTCCTTTCTGCTCAACTAGCTGTAAATTTGGCTGCATCAACTCCTGCACCCCACTCCCTGCCAAAGAAGAAAACATTACATTCTTCTTTTTTAGCTCCTTTCTCATTTGCAAGGAAGAAATAGTTTAAGTTTACTACAGGGGAAAAAAGAGTCTACACCAAGCAGAGTCACTGATTTAAAGTTTATTTACAGTCAACAGGAGAAGGATATAGGCTGGACACTGTTACAAGAACACAGCTGGTTTGATAATGTCCCTCTGTCACATACCCTGGCTTTGTACACAACAGGAATTAGGCTCCTGAGCAAAAATAAAATTAAAAATGAATATAGATATATCTGCTGTATCTTAAAACGTCCTTTTCAAGTAGCTTTTTCTTCAGACATACTACTGTGTGATACTTCCATGTATTATGTAACAGCAACTATTCAAATAAAAGAAATATTTACTTACTTCAGGAACGTTTGTATGACCAGTTATGTCACTATGAATAGAAACAATGCATTCAATGGGTTCTTTGTCTTTCGCTATCAATGCAGAACAGTATAAAATTAAAAAAAACCATACTACTTCATAGGCATCATTAAGGCTACCTTCAGAAATATCACCAAAACAAGAAGGGGAAAGTATTTTCTTTAGACATTCACCGCTAGCAGGTAAAAAAATCCAAACTCTAAATAAGCTAAACACCGTAGGAAATACCTCGAGATATACAATAGATTTTTTAACATTACTTCTCAATCTGATGATTCTCTGTTTCACACAAACCTACAAAAGAAAAAAAAAAACCTGCAGCTTTGCATTATCTATGTAACTTGTTCAAGCTAGAAGATCATGCTACATAGCTATATGTATGTAACTGAAAGCAAATTCAAAAGAGCATACCATAAGCAGTAACATAATTTGCAAGCTGTTTCATTGAGAACAAAAAAAAATAAATCTCATTTTACACTATAGAAAATATTTCACCCAAATGCACCTGCCCTCAAGTTTACACCTAGTAAAAGCCACATGTACTTCTAAAACACTGCCGATTCCTGCTCTTAATGTCTGTTCTCCCACTGCACCACCTTAACCAAGAAAGAGGTACAGCATAGTTTTACACATCATTAAAATGCTTAAACCAGATATTACATTTTTATAATCCTAACAATTCCCACAAAACTAAACAGAATAAATACAGAAGCATTGAGAGTTGCACTGTGAATGAAAGATCCCTCTTAGCCCATTACCGAATACAACAAGCACCTGAGTGATAAGTGAATCAAATTACCACATTTCTTTAACAAGTTAGACATTGCTAATGAAGTAATGTATACGCAATTTTATTTTAGTAAAGTTATCCTCTAAAATTAGTTTTGTCTTCTAGGCTTTATTTTACCTAAGCATAAAACTTTAAATAAAGTTAGTAATATGGAACATCAGTCAGGAGCCCGATCCCACGTTCACTGAAATCAGTGGAAGCTCTTATCTTTACTCGTAGTCACGAGGATAAAAGGACATAAATTGTTTACTTTAAAGGCAGTGTAAAAGCACTTAAGGAGTTCACTTTATAACATGCTTCTTGAGTCACGCTGTGTCATAGTAAAGCAAGAAGATGAGTCACTCTCCACAGCAGCACCGTGAGTCACACCACAGCCAGCGCTTCGGTCTTGCTCCATGCAACGCATCACCTCTGCCAGCCCAAGACACCCAAACCCAAAAGCTTTGCAGCACTACCTCCAGCAAGAACATCCACAGTCACTAAAAATGTTCCTTGGCTCCGTTTGGTCCATAAAGCTGCTCTAGGTGGCTGCAGCTTGGCCACTACCAAGAAAGACCCAGAAAGCAGCTTCACCCAGGAGCCAGCTACCTGCTGCCTGCGTGCGGATGGTGAAAGAAACAGTCCCATGGACAATCCGGCGGTCACCGGGCAAAGGCAGGCTCCAGGTCAACTCCACAGCAGCTGGGACTGGACCAGGCTCATCTGTAACACAGGTGCTCCAGACTGGGCTGAAACAGGCTCCTGGGCCCCAGGCAGGAGCAGGGCAGGACCTGGGGGAGGCCCAGGCCTGTGAGTGCCCTGCAGGCCCTGACGCTGGGTTGCTAATTAAATGCTCTGACCAGTAGCATGCTCCTCAGCCATGAGCTGGAATCACTTGGCAAGCTCAGGCTATTCTTCTTCCTAAATGTCAGCTGCCTTAATAAATAACAACTTCTGATGAGTGTTATTAGCATCGGAATTATTGCCCCCAGATTATCACACACTGTGGCCTGCAAAACGCTACGGTTACAAATAAAGCTGTCTGCTGGCAGAAGTGAAACAGAACAACTCCAAGGGAGGCAGGTCAGTTATCTTTTCCTGAAGGCCTGGAGATGGCAACTGTGGAGTTTTGCATAAGCAATTAACGCACCATTTTATTTAATCAGCAGACAGCCTGAGCCCATTGCAGAAGGGTGCAGAGCTAACCCATTGTGACAGTCTGCAAAAAGACACATGCTATCTCACACAGTCACACACTCTTCAAGCCAGCAGCTGCCAGGTTTGTTTTGTTTTCAATCCAGTACCTCCTTCTCAGGCCAAAATTAGAGTCAGAGTATCATCCTAGTGATGCAAGCTGTGACATTGATTACAAATTAATGAAACAGTCATTAAAATGTCCAAATTGCTGTATAAAATTCCTGCATTTTCCAGTGCTCCAGCACCACAACTGAATTAGGAACTTCTTGTTTCAAACTAAATAAAAAAGCACCTTAAGCACAATCTTCCCCTCTCCTCCACAAAGAAAAGCAGACTTATTTTAACATTTACCTTCCTTTACATTTAAGACAAGATATCAGACAAAGCAACCAAACACAGAACTAGGGATTGACTTACTAAGACACAAACAAGCTGTTAAAGAGTCCTCAAAAGACAATTTCAAACTCCTCTATGGTGTCAGAAAGACAACATTGTTTACCTGAAGCATATATTCTATATACTCATTTCCATGCCTTCCTCACAGCTTTCATCTTCATAGATGCAATAAAAAAATACACCTAAAAAGTATCTTACCAAATTAAAGCACCCACAGCTACTACCTGTGACTTTCCACCAGTGAAAAGTTGCTTTTTAATCATGAAACAATTCAGTGATTCATGTAATGATTTTGCTAAGTGGCAAAATCTAGAACTTAGGCCATTCAATTTGACTTCAAAGCAAAGTTCCTTCTACTGAAGTCCATCTGAATATTGTCCAACCAATAGGACCTATTATGCACTCAAGACCTCAATTCAAATCTAAACATACTGCTTAGAACACATCAGCTTGTTTATTTTCAGCTCTTCTCCAGCTCATGTCTCAGAAATTATTTTCAGTCTTGAAAAAAACCAAAAAACAAACCCCAAACCCAACATAAAGAAAAATTAAATAAAGAAAACACCCTGAGCAACATACCCTTCTTGAGTGTTTCAGTAAAATATTATGGAAATGAAAATACTTACTCAAGTCTTATCTGCCCAGTTTTCCTGCTCTGGAGAACACCCTCCAGTTTCTGCAGACCTCTTAAATTCCTGAGCCATCTCCATTCAGCCTACTTTTCCAACGGGAACTTACAAGCCCATGAAGATGCATTCCTTTGATGCTAACACAAAGAAGGGGAAAGGAGCTAGCCACCGCTTGGTAAGAGTTAAAAATTACACTCAGTTTGCAGATGGAAGAAATAGCTAGCCTCAGGGATGGTGAGAACTGAACAGCAACTAAGAAATATGTTAACTGTGGTTTTGTTTACCACAAAGAAGCTTTCCTTTGCCTTTTCAATTTTAAGCTTTCTCTGGAGACAGTTTGCCTAAACACTGTGCCTAAACACATCTTCTTTTCAGATAATGTCCTGGTAATACAAGAAATAAAACCTCACAGTTTAGCTTTTCCTGAAGCTCATAATATCCTCTTTGAAGACTGTCAGAGCAAACACTTTGTAAGAAGTTCTAATTATTCTTTAAATTCTTCTAAAAATTCTTTAAATTATTCTTTGAAATACATTTCTTAGTAAAACTAAGATACAACTTCTTAACAAGTTATGAGCTCCTAATGATAACATTTTATTTTCCCTACATTTCTACTATTCTTTTTACTACCAAAAAGAAGATTGTGAAAGATTGTCTCCACATATAAATGTACACACAGAGAATCACATCTTAAAAGGTCTCCTGATTCAGAAGGCAAAAACAGATCTCAGTTTCTGCTCTTCTTTTCCCGTTCAAGAATACTATAAAAAGACATACTGATTGTTACTTTTACCATTTCCTATACAAAGGTACTTGCAAGGCTGAACTGCAGTGTCATATGCAAATTTCAGACTCTAATAGGGGCTTGCAGAATAATCCATGAAGGATTCAAATATGAAGGGCTGGGAGAGGGGCAAGAAGACTACTCAACTGTTTTTTATTCCTCCTTCCCAGCTGAGGGTAAAACTGACCATTGTCTTCAGAGGTCCCTTCCAATTTGTATGATTCTAACTACAAATAACTGAACATAAATTTTAGTCAAATGTATTTTCCTTGATTGCGCATTCTTGGGCTGCCTGCCTTCTTATCTTCTGTCACTGATAAACCTCTACATTCCCATTCTGCACATTCAATGTGCAGAAAGTTGATGGCAATTATAACATCATCCCCTAAAATTCTTTACTGAAACTTGTGAGAGGATGTTTACCTGACCTAAACTTTTAAGTTTGATGCAAAACTTCTAAAATTCTTTGATGTCTTCTCCTTTAACTTTTATCAACAGCTGCGAGAGCAAAGGACGATTCCTTGCTTTCCTAATGTCTCCAATTGAGAAACTGAGATGATGATAGGAACTTAACTTGGGCTTGTTTTCTAACTTAAAAAAACCCACTGTACTTTATCATTAAATTATGATTTTCTAAATTAAAGCAATAAATTCGGAAAATACCAACCCTATCTTACAGTTCAAGTGGCATTCTCCACTAGATTCACAAAGTTTTGAAGTTTCCTGGTAGCTTGAATTCCTAGAAAAATGTTATTTAGTATGCATATATCATTTTGAGAAGATGAAGACCTTCAGAAGCATCTCATGACTCAAGCCTCAAGGGCAATACCTCTAACAAGGCATGGGGGTGATACAAGCCAGTATACTCTTAAAATGTATCAAAAGAGGTATCACCAGAGTACGGTACTACCAGTTGCTGAAGACTCCTGTGAGGTCCTACTTTGAGCAGAATTAAGAACTATTATTAACCCGAAGTGAAGCGCAGGGGAAGACATCCAAATTGGATTAGGACCATGGAAGGAATATTGTACTGATCAAGGGAAGAGAGCTAAGAAGAGATATGAGGCCTTGCCTTCTTTAGCCTAACAAAATGAAGATGACAAAAATTAAGTAAAATTGTTTCCCACAGTTACTCTAGAGAGCTAATTAGCAAGGAGAAATAAGAGATATTTAAATTAAAAGCCAACATTGCAGCAGGAACAAAATAACTGTAAATTGACTGTAAATACACTTAAGATGCAGGTTAAGAGATTATTTCTAAACCATCTGAAAGAGCAAGATTCTGCATAGCCTTTGAAAACAAAAGCCAAGGCAAGAAACCTTAACAGCTTTAAGTCAGAGGCTGATAACACAATGAAAGGAATTGCAGACTACCTTATTGCCTGCGATAACAAGGGAACAAACTCCCTTACAAGGCCCCTCTCATCCAAAGATCTGTACATTTTTAGAGTATGTTAGCACACCCTCCAATCACGTCTCAGAAAGTATATCTTTAATACCTTAAAGCTACCCCAAGCCCCACTGTTAGAACCAAGACACACATTCTAAGTCCAGTTAAAATACTCTCAAACTATTAAATATCAAAAATGCAGTTTCTCATTTGAGCTTTACCAGCCCCATAAAGAATTACTGTATCCTATGCTTCTGATTATTACAGGCAGCAGACAACTGCATTTATTAAAAGTCTTAATCATGCACAAGATATCTACATCAACTACAGTCACAAAGTCATACCTAAAGAGCATAAAATACTTAGCCATTTATGTCATTCTGGACAAAGGCTAAAAAACAAGACATGGGGGTATAAAGATGTTTGGTTTTAATATTATTATATTTTTTTTCTTTTGCAAAGTGTATAAACAAAGTAATATCCATGAAAGAAAGATATTTTGAAACAAAACATGAAAAACTAATGTCAAACAGACCTCCCCAAAAACAAAGAAAAGGAAGAAATCGGTAACTTCACATCATACAAGCAAAACAGCCTCAGAAAATCCATATGAAAGATTTTGTTTGAAGAATACATAAACTCTGCTATAACCTTTACAGATCTATCCAGCACTCAAGCTGAGACATCTCTCTAGAACATAACAAACATTTCTAAAAATTCCTTCTGTTCCTTCTCCATCTCTTGAAACACTGTATTTTGCTATTTTATTAACAATGAACATTTTAATTGGCATTAGCCATTTGCTTGCTACCAGAATAAACATAATGATGAATGTGCAAAGTGAGAAGTTAAGGAACAGCTAACAAGGCAGTGAGATGGAGGGCTCCCATTCCTATTCCTTGGAAGGCAGGAAAATGCATCACTACTAATCTCCTCGTGCCCTAGTTCAAGTTGGGGGGGGCATGTCTATTTAATTTTCCAGAGAAAAACTTTCAGCAACTGAGTTCACAGCCCTCTTAACCCTTCAGTATAATATGATAAGGCTGATTTTAAAACTTCGAAGGGAGTTTTCATGCTTCCAAGGAACCACTGCAAACCTCGAAACAAGGCATCATCTTGTCTGTTTAATCAAGTTTGTCAACATATAAGAAGCAACAAATTTGTTAGGTTCTCCCCACTCCTTTTTTTGCAGGTTCAGGAAGGCAAATTATTTCTAGGCTAGAGTGGATCAAATAACTGAAAATAATCTTATACGTATAAGCTACACATTTTAACACCAGTTTCAATTCTGCAGCAGTTGAAAATGCAGATTCCATTCCTACTAGTAGGCACTATTTTTCAAGACCTATACATACATGAGAGAAGGCAATCACTCTGGAAACAATTAGTAATAGCCCTGTTTCTATGATCTTTCTTATCAATTACGAAGAAATTAATTCCAAGAACAAGAATTGGACAATTCCTTAAGTCTTGGTGATTGTCCAGTGCACCGATTCAAAATCATAACTCTGTAAAGTTTGTAGTTGTAAGTTCCAGAGTCCCTAAATACTAACCTTTTCTGCCCCAAAACTAGCTTTCTGAAGTATGTGTATGGACTATCTTTTTAAGGGATTTTTCCAATGAAGGCTGAGGTTTAGAACACAACATGAGTAAGTTTTCTGACATAATTGTTTTCTTATGGTATTCCAGCAATTGAACATTGACTTGAAATATCTTACAGGCAGAGCTGACTGGTTTAAATCATTGCTTTTGAAAGCAGGCAGATGATATGCAGCTACTTTACTCCCCAATATTCTTTACAGCATCAAAAGAGCTCTCAAATAAAGGAAGAAAATTATATGTGTATACACAATCTTTCTTCCATATTCATACACATAATATATCCCAGCTCCATTCAGGTAGTCCCCTGAGGTTTTGGCTCACTAGAAAAAGTTAAACATTTGAAACATATCCCTTTCTTGTTCATTTATTAGCACTGTTTTCAAAGGACCATTCAGAGAATGAAGCCTAAGAAAAATGCAAATTCTCCACTCCACACTCGACTAACAAAGCATCCAATCAGTTCCCACTGAGCTCCAGTTCGTTTTGTGTCCACATGTAAGTGATTAAGAGTACATTGTCTGAAACTTAATTCCACATCTGTTCTTCTGTGGGACTTGGAAAACAGATGAATTTTTCTGACAATTGTTTGCAGAGTGAATAATCACAAACATGTGTAATAGTATCCCAAAGTGCAAGGGGAAAACACCATGAGTTTAAGAAGCTTTTTTTTTTCTGAATGTTTTTGTTTCTTTTCTAAGTAAGATTAAAAAAATAAGATGCTCTCAGATGGAAATCATTAATAAATGCTGAAGAAGCCAGCCACTATAACTAAAAAGGCAAAGCAAAATCCAGCTTTTCTTCCTAAAGGTCATAATTTCATGTCCCAGTAGTTTACTCAGAGATCCAAAATCCATTTTATGGCCTGTCAGATAAAAATTATACAGAAGAGGTAAAATCCCACAGATCTACTACACAGAAAATACATGGTTTCTTCATGGGGTTCTACAGTTGTCACAGAATGTTCCAGATTATCACAGTATGCAAGTGAACATCTTTTGAACGGATCACACATTTAAGTGATAAGGATATATTTTCTTTTGATCTCTATAAAATGCTGATAAGCACAGAAAGGAAGAACAGATAACAACTCTTCACTGTATTTGCTAATGCAAGTGCTGACAGCATCAAAGCATACCAGGGAACATAAGGTTCAAGAAAGCACTTTTTCCACACAAGATGCAGTTATGCTGAGGAAATCTGCCACAGTTTACTGTGGATGCCAAATTCCACATTTGCTCAAGAAATAACGGGAAAAGTTAATGAAGGAAAGATCTACTGAAATCCATTCAACACAACTGCCTCCTTTGACCCAGTAAGTCCTCAAGATGCAGAGCAGTGGAGACTATGAAAATATCAGCATACATTTGCTCTGTACTTTAGGCTACTGATATTATCAGATACTGAGTTTAAATGATCCTCTGGTTAACTATTTTATTTATGGCTTTATAACATTACCATGGACCTTCGTTTGACCTATACATATAATGTGACATTATCTACAGTGACTGAGAAAGAAATTTGCAGGGAGGGCCAGGGTAGATGAAAGACAATTTTTAAAAAAAAGAAATTTATTTTACTTAAGTCTAAAGTAACAATTAGCCATCTATGAGGATGCACTAAAGAGCGGCCGAAATATCAGTTCAGTCACAGCAAACTGATGACTCAGTCAAATAAACCAGATACTGCTGACAACTCCTACAATGTTACTGTGAACTTCCCAATATTTGGTGTTTTCTTTAAACTGCGGAAGCCAGAGATATGCAATTACCTCACATTATAAGAGGTGTTTTCAAACTTTTCTCCACAGTCATTAGGACTAGAAACAGAGATGATAACAGAAGGTCAACAACAAAAAAAAACCCCCAAAAACCCACAATCAACAAAAACAAACAAAAAAAACCCACACAAAAATTCAAACCACTTTATTTGTAAAATAAGAAAAGTCATTATTTTCGGTTCTGTTTCCCCCCAAGCTGGTACTGCCAACAGTCAAAACCAGGTTAAACCTGGGTAGTCCCATATGTGGCCGGCACTGAAACACTGCATCACCCCAGATGAAACAGATGAAGAACATGAATGAGAACCAGAGGGACTTCCTAGAGTGAAAAAGGAGAAATGTGCAGAAGAAATCAATTTCAACAAACACAATGTTTACAATTTATGTAAAAAGAAACTATACAGATAAGGAAAAAAATCTGCCTTCTACAGCAAAGAACGCTGTGGGGTTCTAAAAGTATTCTGCTCTGCAAAATTGCTATCTGACATTACTTAATTAGCTCTTCCATTTAAAATGCATAGAATATCCAGTTCCATAAGTCAGAAGGCAGAAAGAGGACCTGCTGCATATGATAATGAAATATTTTCAATTTAATTACGTAACTTAAGGAATGTAAAAAAAAAAAAAGATTTATAATGTAGACCATGTGATCAGACAATGTTGTGGCCTGGAAGAAATGTTCCTATCATATCTGAATTAAAGCCACTGAAACATTAAAAAGATAGGCAATACTTCTTGGCTAAATATTAAAATACAACAAATATCCTTATTTATACATAAAAAGTAGGCAGGTTATGCAGCCATGATTATCATACCCATCAACAAACTGTAAACAATAATTACTTGAGTCTTACTCTTTCATTTAAAATGATTTTTATATAAAGAATCACTGAAGGCTCCCTGCTGGTAAGGGAAGATTAGACAAGTCATTAACTGTCTGCAGAGAAAGATCAGGTGAGCAAACAAAATCCTCTCCCACATATCCAACACTGCTGATGCCAAGACAGCATTGAAGCCAAGCATCCATGCTGCTGAACTATGCGCCAGTCCCACGCAAGTCCGCTTAGTTCAAGTGTTGGGAAATGTCCCAAGGAAGTCTTGACTTTTCTTACGTGTGCTGTCAACACAAGAGAGGTATTTCTGATTCCTTCAGCTTGAGTGCCCTCTGCAAATACCATTTTCCTAAAATACTACAGCATGTGTATGCACATAAATATATATTTTTTAAAAAAGCAACAATCCCGTATTGATAACCAGAAGACTATAAAATATACATTTTAAGGACTCCTATAGGGTTTTATTTCTGTTAGTATGACCAAAAGTCTAAATGAAATTCAAAACATGTAGGAGTCCCATGAGTCTCTTCCACTTTGTCCTTCTGTAATTGGACTAAAAGTTTGTCTGGAGTCTCTCTCTCAAGGCATCTGGAGTTGACACTTCTCCTATTATCCAGCTAAAGAAAGGTCCTCTGCTTCTCCCCTGCCAATACCATGAAGAATTTAATGTATCAGCAGGGACTTAAAGCCTGAAACTCAATCCAATATTTTCATAAAATGATTCACAGACTTGCACTGACTTTTTTGACTCAAGAGCAAAGGGTTTCTGTACAGCAATTTGAGGCTAGATCAATCCACTCATGTTTCCAGCAGTGGAGGAGGGAGGAAGAGCACCATAACATGCAGCCACCAAATTGATTTTAACATACCAAGACAGAAAAGAAATCCCTATTAGAGTCTCTTCATACCTTCTTAAAGTATCACAGCAGCTACTTAATGTCTCTTACAAAATAAGGAAGAATGAACATCAAGCAACAGACAGCAGGTTATGCAGGAACTAAAATAAAATGAGAACCAAGAAAAAAGAAAAGATTGTTTTTTACTTTACAGGAGGGAGAACAGTGTCTTGGAACTTAATCTTACTCTCTACCAGTATCCTGGATAATGAGGGAAAAAAAATTAGAGGAGGATTTGGATCAAAGGAGCATTCATGTGCAAATCTGAATTGATCCTCCTTTTCATAACTAAAGAACAAGACAGGTACTTAGCACAAAAAGAAATCCTATTCTACCACATACACTGAGGAATTTGTCAAACGCTCAACTTTTGCACTCAACTGCTCAGCACTTCCACTTTTATTATACCAATATACCAGTAAAATAAGCATCAGCAAGGCTAGTTATTCTAAACTTGTCTTTTTGAGAATAGACTATTTTTGCTTGCTACTATTCTAACTTTTAAAAATTGTGCAAAATGGCATCTTCAGTTTCTTTGAAACTCGAAATGTCCTCCATTAACACATCAGACAAACACCAAAGTATGCAAAACATTAATTTTATTAATTACTTTAAAAGTCTCATCCCAGCCTTTCTGAAGCAGATCAGAAGTTTCTAGTAGATTTTCTTCCACCTATATAAATGTTCAAAGTGAGAGAAAAAGATAGCTCTCAAAGATGAAAAGAAGCAATAGAAGATTAAAAAACAAGATTAAATAGATGTATTTCTTTTACTTCTCCAGGGCTTTTTTTAGCCACTAGAAACCAGACAGAACTGCTATGCTTCTATATAGAGTCTTAAATAATATCAAACCTTCAATAATCCTAAATATCCTTTTAATTCCCAGGGCACCCACTGTTGAGATCCTCTTCCAAATTGTGAATCAAGGTCAAAAACATAATCTTAGGCAGTAGAGATTTATAAATTTCAGTCTTTGATTCATCAGAAATGTTTGACGTAAGCAAGAAACAGGTTATATAGGGAGTAACCCAGAAACACAGCAGAAAATAAATTCATCATATGACAAAAGTTTACATATAATCATGCATTGAGGATGGACATCAGAAACGTGACCTGCACATAACAGAAAGACAGTTTCCAGTATCAGTAACAGAATTTATGTACCTTCGTAAGTCATAGGCAGGACAGATTATTTCATAATTACCAAATGCCCAGCAAGGATACAAATACACTAGAGTAAAAAGTAAACTTTCTGCAACTTCTTCTGGTTTTATGGAAACAAAGTTTATCCAGGAAACATCATTCCCAATCGTGCATCAGGTACAGTGTATCAGTTTCCACATAAGGCAAATCATCTAGAGGAAACGCTACTTTAAAAAATTCTGTCAACTAACAGTACCTGGCCTTTCTCTGTTTTCCTAATACTGTATATTCTTGTTAAAAATACTTCACATGCTAACAGTGGCTTTAGGGACAATATACTCCTAAGTACACTGATGAAAGATTCCTAATTATTAACTCAAAATCTAACTGCTCTAAAAAAGAGACACAGAAATTAATATTAAATACTGTTAATTTCTGGGTGTATATTCCAGGCACTTATACCATTCCTCTCAGATATTAACATGAATTAATCTCTCTTATATCAGGTTACATGTTACAGTACTAGAATCAAAGATTGGTTAACAAAATGCTACTTCATTTTCTCTTTTTTCTCTTATCACAGAAGAGTTTGGGCTTAAAAGGACTCCCAAGGGTCATCCGGTCCAACCCTCCTGCAAGAAGCAGGGACATCTCCAACCAGATCAGGTTGCTCAGAGTCCCATCCATCCTGGCCTTGAACGTTTCCAGGGATGGGAGATCCACCACCTCTTTGGGCAACCTGTTCCAGTGTTCCACCACTCTCACCGTAGAAGATTTTTTTCCTTATCCAGTCTGAATCACCCTCCTTCTGTTTTAAAACCATTACCCTCATCCTATCACAACAGGCCCTACCGAAGAGTCTCTCCCCATCGTTCTTACAAGCCCCCTTTACGTACTGGAAGGCTGCTGTAAGGTCTCCCCTGAGCCTCCTCTTCTGCAGGCTGAACAGCCCCAACTCTCTCAGCCTGTCCTCACAGGAGAGGTGCTCCAGCCCCCTGATCATCTCTGTGGCCCTTCCTGGACTTGCTGCAACTGGTTCACCATGTCCTTCTTATGCTGGATGCCCTAGAGCTGGACACAGTACTCCAGGTGGGGTCTCACCAGAGCAGAGTAGAGGGGCAGAATCACCTCCCTCACCCTGCTGGCCATGCTTCTTTTGATGCGGCCCAGGATGTGGTTGGCTTTCTGGGCTGCAAGCGCACTTTGCCGGCTTATGTCCAGCTTCTCATCAACTATCACTCCCAAATCCTTCTCCTCAGGGCTGGTCTCAATCCATTCTCCACCCAGCCTGTATTTGTGCCTGGGACTGCCCTGACCCATGTGCAGGACTTTGCACTTGGCCTTGTTGAACTTCGTGAGGCTTGCACTGGCCAAGCTTTCCAGCCTGTCAAGGTCCCTCTGGATGGCATCCCTCCCCTCCAGCATGTCAACCGCACCACACAGCGTGGTGTCATCGGCAAACTTGCTGAGGGTGCACTCTATCCCACTGTGCATGTCACCAACAACGATGTTAAACAGGGCCAGTCCCAATACCCCTCCATATTTTACTCCTGAAGAAGATATAACGTTTCCATGATCACACTACAACCAAGCTCCAAAAATATTTATATGTGGTTTTAAAAGCCTGATCAGGAAAGCTTGTTTCTGGTCAGTTTTTTTTGCCTCAATCATTCTTTTTGACAATACTAAGGATTATGTGGACTAACAATCAGGAACCTGTGAGACCAGGGACTTAGTTTCACACAGCCTTTAGTCACACTTGGTATTTTTTATTCACGTTTTTACTGAGTATTATTATGATGCATACCACATTCAGCTTGTTAAAATGTGTTGCCTACAACTATCAGCTAGCAAGAATATAATTCAGAGGCAGCTGCTGCTGTTGAACAAGGAAAAAAGAAACCCCCTTCTGCATCTTCAAAATCAGAAGCTCTGCAGAGCTTTTGGAAAATCTACATTTATTTAAAACCAAAGTTGAATATTAGGATACAAAAACTAGGTTCTTAATTAAAATAAGTATTTATGACTTTCAGCTTTATCACAGCATTGCAGTCAAAATTCTTAGTAGTGAACTTCTTTCAGATAATAGAAAGCTTTTACTTATCGAATCTTATTAACTACCTACCACTGAACAATTAAATTATTGACATTCAAGAACCCTGCTACTCTGGATCTGCCTTATTTGGTCAAGGACTTTATTCCAGCACCATGGTCTTACTGGTTGAAAGTTTAGAGTTTTGTTTAATGCCTGCTTACATTCAAAGAACTGAACGTCAAGACAAGAAACTGCTGCAGAGTGAAAAAATGAACAGTCCAATAGACACTGTTTGAAGATCAAGGTAAAGTGTATGCTCTGTAATCACAGAACAACACATTTAACCTGAAAGCTATTCTGGATCTTCACACCTGAACAGTGATTCAACACTACATGGAGGAGGCAAAGAGCTTTTCCACAGCAACGAACTGGCTGGATACAAAGGCAAAAATGCCTTTCAGCCAGTAAAATCTAACCTGCAGTACTAAAGAGCCTGTGGCCAAAAAACTCCTCACCTCCACACCAACAGTAATTTTTTTTTCCTTTCAGCTTTATGAAAAACTTCAGTTTCTTTGGGAATCTTGTCTTAGCCTGCTAGGGATGCAGCTGCCATTTTTCTGCTTGTATGGAAGGACAACCTTGTTCAAAACATCTTTTAAACATTAACTTTGGACTAATATTTTTCAATTTGTGACGCAGATGATCTCAACTGGAAACATCCTAAGTTATTATTTAGACAAATTATTAAAAAAACTAAAACAGGAAGGAAAAAAACAGTGGAAGTGGGAAAAGATGCTTTCATTACTTAGAAAATTAAAGAGTAGCAATGATCCTTCTCTGTAATTCCCCATTTCGTGAATGTCTGTATAAAACAAATCGAATGCTTTTGCCTAGATTATAGAACAAAAGTCCTTGTTATAAAACTCAGCACAACATGCTAATTATACTTAATGCTTTCAGCAGAAAAACAAAACAACTTTGAGATTTGCACAGGAAAGCTGTCACGCCAACCATGAGGCCAAAATACATTTTCAGTATTTCTACAAAACAAAAACAAAGTAAACAAACAAATGAAAAAGTTATAATGACAACTTCTACACCATACTCACGCAGCAATCAAGTACTACTTTAAAGCCACCATTAACACAAATAATAAAGGGTAGGAACTGATATTTAAGGCTATTGCCTAAGCATAAGAAATATGAAATTCCTACTAGTGCTTTTGAATATAGTACAACACAGCTGTCTTTCCCGATGAGGCTATGAGCAGTAAGACATGAAAGATACTTCTTAAAAGAGGAGGGAAGGAAAAAAAAAAACAACAAAAGCTTTACTCCCTTATACTTTACTTTACTTACTGTATTTCTAGGTTGTGTAAATTACTACTACGTAAAGCAAAGCATTAACTCCTAAGAGAAAGCCTGAAGGGCACACTTCCTTCGCGTAAGTGTTTTGGGTAAGTAATATGTTTACATTGCCCCAAACAGCTTTTAAGCTCAATAATTCTACCCCCTTTACAAAACAAACACATTCCTGTATTCAGTCAAAAGGATGTCTGTAAATTAAGAGTATTTTCCTGGTTCAACACAATGTTAATGGGATTTCCATTTGTTTCCTGTTTGACTTTTAAAGAAGGGTTTTTCTGATAAATGCATATTTTGTTATTTCTGAGTTACCTCCCCAAGACACTAAGGAGTTACGTTTGCCAGGTCGTCATCCATGTGAGTGACAGCATTTCTATTCACAGACCTCCACACCATGAAAATCCATCTGGCTGAGATGTTCTGATGTGCATATAATTCATTTTATGGGTTATACAGTTTAACCTCACACCTAGGATTTTCTTTTTTTTTTCTTCATGAATTCACAGACACACAAACTATACTGCAGCCACCAAAACCAATCACAACTGGCCACTACAGTGATTTCAAAAGTATGCTTTGTCCTAAGGAACTAGGCTAGCAAAGTAAAACTGGTTTAAAAACAGAATACTTGCAGTTAAAGCATACCCTTTCAGGGACACCAGATTAAACTAGTGATACTAGGTCAGCTTGCAGCTATTTTCCATTCCCGGTCCCCCAATACAAATACAAAAAACAAATGTTTAAATCAATATGAGACGCACAGAGAGGTTTGCAACTGTTTGCTGTTTAAGGCCATAAGAACAGTCTCTGGAACAGATATGAGATCTCCACACTCTTCTCCTTGAGCACTGTGAAGTAAATAATGATGTCAGGGCCAACCTCCCTTTCCCCACCACACAAAGAGGGCTGCATTCTCAGCTGTGCACTGGCACAGCTTCGGTGGGACCAGAGAGTGGCCCCATGCTGGTGACACATCAGCTCCAGCCTGTCTGTCCAGGAGAGGTGGAACAATATGAACCACCTTGCAGTAAGGACAGAAATGCACCTTCACAGTCAAGTGCTCTAATGATTTGGTTACTACACAGATGGAGAGCAGAACAGCATCTTAATACTCCAGTAATTATTTTTTTTTCCCTTGCAAAAACAAGGGTGCAGTCATTTATCGGCAGGAAAGTGCTGCAGTCCAGACCTCCCTCCTGAGTGAGAAAAGCGTGAAACCTTCATGGGGGGCAGGTTTCTTCCCCTGAACGTTCTTGCCATGGATCATTTGCCCCTCAAGGAGATGCAGCAGCTGAAACACACCTACACAGCTTCATCCAGCATATTAATATCTTTGCTCTCTGAAGCAAGGAAGAAACCTACAGACCTACATTTTAAAACCTTACTTTAAAAACAACATAAATGCATTCTATTTTCACAGCAATACTGAAGCCCACACACAGAGCTTGCTGCCTCTGGTTATCCCCATATTTGAAGGCACCAGGGGACTGGATCAAGAAATCCATGCATAGCCAAGATGCCCTGCTTGCAAGTTACTACTTGCTTTTTGGAAGCTTTCCTTTTCCCTTGCAACCAGCCTCCTTCAGCTGTGTTTGGCCTCTCAGCTGCAACATCTCTGCTCCCTCCAACAGTTGTTCCTTCATTGCTCTCTCCCCATGCTGGCAAGTCTCCCCCCATGACCCATTCCACCATGACTTTTAAAAGGCTGTACCAGTTGCTCTTATCTGTTCCTTTTCCTGTGGAAATCAAAATGTCTTGAAACTTTATGCCTCCAAACAGCAGCTGAGGAAACTGGTTTTACCTAGTGTGCAATTCTTCCTTAGCTCTGCCTACTGGGAGCCACTGGCTTCAGCAACTCATCTATTCACAGAGATTCGGGCTAGCACATACACTCCAGTCCCCTCACAGAGTCAACATGCAGGAAAGGTACATAAAAATATCTATAAGGATATGAAGAGCTTACAAAACCATAATGGAGTTTTCTAACAGAATCCTTAAATTGTACATAGACAAATTCCCCAAATTATTCCCATATAAGCATTACTGACCTATTTAGAATCTTTACTTAAATGTATTCAACAGCTTAATAGTTTCAAGATTACTAAAAAAAAAAAAGGGGAGGATACTTCTTACTCTTTTTACTTTCATAGTGTAGTTTTAACCCCTATTCAAATGGATGTTCAGAAAACAAAGGCTCTGGCTAAAGCATATACTTTCTAGAGTATTATTTTTAGCTTGCTTAACACTGAAGGAATTCACTACAAGCTGTCCACGGCATGGAACAACGTTCCTACCAGTCTCTCTGTTACAAATTAATGAAAAGCTGGCTGCTCATTCTATGCCTAAAGGCATCTACCATGCACCATAAACTTCAGTCATGGGCGCCGAGGACCAGATCAGGGTACAACCTCACCCAAATAGTGCAAAGGAAGCTCTCTGCTTCGCATTCATTGCAGCAAGATGACCTCTTGAGCCTTCTACACAATTAATTGTCATATCCTCTCCTCTTCTCTCATTACCAGACTTCTGCAAAAGCGTCATATGTTCAGAAAAAATGGAGAAGTTATCTGATCTTTAAAGCACAGTATGCAGGACAAACACGTATATTTTTAACAGCTACACCACAGAAATACAATGTTGAGTTTGAAGGAAAGAATCAAGTACTTGCATCAAAAAGACTCAGTGGTGATCTCTGTATTAAAAGCCCTGCTCTAAACAAAACCCATAAAGCATTTTAGCTGTGTACTTTGGAACAATGCCTAGAAACAAGGCTACAAAGAAGCCCCCACCCAAACCACTGCTCTTTGACTGGTATTTATCAGCAGCAAAGCAAATATAAAATTATAATATGAAATCACTTGGCTATGAAAGAAAAAAAAACCTAATCACAAAAGCTATAACAAAAATGTATATTCTAAGTAATTTTTTTTTAAGTGCTACACATTCAACTGCTCCTGCTTGTGTTAGTGGGAACAACTTTACGCTGTTACTGTCTATTATAGAACAATTTAATTTTGAAACACTAAAAACACTTAAAAACTGTTTTAATACTACACTAAATTTGATCTATTGAGCTTATAAACCTTGCCAGTCAGAATTCTCTGTTTCTAAAGAAAAGAGACATTTTACAATTTAAAACAGAGAAGAGCCAAGGGATTGTAATAATCTAACTTAATCATAGTGCGAGTTATCAGATAATAGTACAAGTTATTTATTTTAAATAAACATGTTTTAAGTCATCATTTATGATTACTGGGCTAGAAAGCATTAGCCTACCTGCCAAAGCCTGTGGTTTGCTTTCTGTAACTCAGGACAACATTGATAAACATGTAGAGGAAAGACCCATAAAACATTTTCCCTTAATTTTGAGTTTGGTAGTTCACATATTGGCCCCATCTTTTGCCTGCCAGCCTGGTCTTTATTCTGATCTCCAGCAGTCTTTCCTTTCCCCCGTTCAAGTTCTTCTAGGTATGCAGCTCCAGCTAACACATAGTAGATTATTACGTGGTGTAGCACAAACTTGCAGATACTAGGGTAGACTTGCAAACTGCACATACATAGTATCCTCCATGCAACCTATCAAACAGTAAGGACAGATGAATCATCCATCCAATCCTTCTTAACACTCAGGCTCCTAATATAATATACAAAGAAATCACACAGAACAAAGAGAACAAAGAGATAATTCATTGACTTTCAGAGGAGTGAAGTATGAATTATTTTAATTAAAATTTATAGTGTTTGTCTGCTAACGGAAAAATTGCATCTGAAATAAACCCTTATACGGTAAAGAATTCTCAGCTATGGAAAACTAATTAAAGCAAGTAGTTCCACGAGCTCTGCTACTAATGAAGCTTATATATGTTAGATTTGTGCTTCACAGTTGATCAAGACTTCTGACATGATGTTTTACAGTCCCTCCTCCAACTGGCCAGCTATTTTTAAAAAATAGTGGTACCCTGTTAGCTTTCAGAAGTCTGTCTTTCTATTGATGGCTGAAATCAACTGACTGACTGAACAAAAAATTACATAGAGAAAGAAGCACCTACAGATTCCAGCCCAGAAACCTAACAGATAGGAGAAGACAACGCCTGGTAACACAGCTGCACTAAAGCCACTTGCTGGCAGGAAGGCCTATATGCTATGCATGCTTCTTAGCCTCTACTACCACAGAATGATGCTGTTTCCTCCTAATATAGCAGTGAAGAACTGAACAGGACTCAGAAATTTTCTTAGCAGGCCATACGGGCCACATCCCACCAGCCTCCCTGCTGAACTTCCTGCCACCACACAGCACCTCATGCTCAACACGCTCGCATTTAGCAGCGCTGCAATGCCCAGCCCTTCCCACTACTCGCTGCTCCCTAATCCTCTGCACCGTGTAGCGCCACAGTATGTCCCAAACCTGTCACAATTCTATACTCCTACTGTCCTTTCCACTACTGTGTGCCAAATATATCCTTAGGCCTTTGTACAAGGCCATAAAGGTGCAGCATAGCCAAAAGTGGAATAACAGAGCATTTGATAAACCACAGACAGGCACATATGGTTGGCTGATGGGCGAAGAGAGAGGCACAACTGGACTACCAGGGCACTTGGAGCAAATCCACTTACAGGCTCAACAGATTGGGTCACAGTTCAGATCCAATTCACGATGAGGTAAATGGATTATTTTCTCTGGAACCAAAACCAAGTAGTTTTTATTTTAAATTCTGAAGTAATTTTATTACTATTTAACTTCAATTTTACATAACATCTTGTTTCTCAGCCTTGCCAGCTGTTCATCAACATGTCTCTCAAAGTAAGATGCTATAATAAGATTGCCTTCATTATTCTCAAATTTTTATTCAAAAATAAAAGGAGAAACCATAAAAATAGAGCTATTACAAGTGCTTTTAGCAACAAAAATGTCCGTGGAAATAGCGTTCATCAAATAACAGTAGCCACCATTAAAGACTATGTAGAGCACACAAAGGGAGGAACTTCAGTAATATACTACTTGTGGAAGTTATCATAATTTTCAGAACTATAATTTGGTTCCTCCTTAATTTACACGTCATCTAACCTATAATATATAAACATAGGCATTAATTGGTCTTCACAGAACCTTGGTTAATTAAAGAAATCTTAACTCAGTTTTACAGGTAGCAAAGTGAAAAAAGAAATTCGGTGCATTGGCCACAAAGCGGATGGCAGTGCTTTCACAGTGTTGCGAAACCGACTCTTCTGTCGGAGCACTGTCAAACCTTACAAGACTAAAACAACTGGAAGTCTTCAGCAAAGAAGAAAAACCACCAAGGAGAACAGCATACACACTGGCAGAACAACAGATGTGTGGAAAAGTCAACAAGGAACCATTTCTCACAAAAAAATTTACGGGCAGCTCACTAAATGGCTTATCTGTAACTGAAAAAAATGCTTTTTCTTCACAATGTATACCCCAGTTATGGAATCATTGCAGCAAGACACTGGACACACATAAAGCACAAATGAACTGAAAAAAGAACTCAGTTCTTGAATGACAGACCCACTGCTGGTTATTTAAAACACAAATGCTTGGGTGCAACCTTTAGCTAAGGAGGTCCCTAAACCACTAATTAAGGGACCTAACCATGGGAAAGAATCACTATATATAGTTCATGCATTTCTTGCATTTTTCTCCACAAGCATAAAGCTTTACTAGCTGCCTTTGGAAGGAGTATGGACCTGGCCTGACCAGAACATGGCTATTTTCTTCTCATGAAATACTGGAAGACATGCCAAATACCAGATGAAGGCAGAAAAACCAATAGGCACCCAATGTACGCAGACGTTAGACTCTTACTCCCCTCCCAGTTCACCAACAGCATTAATCACAATTTCTGCAAACAGCACTATATAATGTAAGACGTAACAGATTTGGACAGAGTCATGTATAATTATTGTGACAAACAAAAATTACAAATGAGAAAAATTATTTTACCTCTCTCATGTGTGTGATTTCATTGGCTACTGGGAAACAAGCCATGATCCACAGCCAGCTCTCAAACAGGAAAACAAATTAGGTACAACCAGATTTGAAAGCCAAGACTGTATTCTCCAAAGAGGTTAAATATTGGTCCACTTTTAGAAAGCTTTTCTAATTCAGTGGAAATCAAGACTGGACAGGTGGACTGTATCTTTGTATTACATAGATCCTGCCCAGTATAAGAGCAAGAAGTCATTTAGGCCAAGATTTCTGCTCCCTTCATGTCATGTCTTAAATATGACCTTTTTTTTTTGTTAACTATTACATTTCCATCAAGATATACAGTCCCTTCAGATTTATCTGTAAGTCTGCAAACTGGCCAATCAAATCCAGCTACACAGGAATGGAGTGGTTTGGGGGATGTTTTGGGAGTTGGTTGGTTGGTTTGTTTCAG
The DNA here is from genome assembly GCF_036417535.1 of Chlamydotis macqueenii. Classification (NCBI taxonomy): domain Eukaryota; kingdom Metazoa; phylum Chordata; class Aves; order Otidiformes; family Otididae; genus Chlamydotis; species Chlamydotis macqueenii. The sequence goes on along the minus strand of NC_141593.1, from coordinate 24,019,188 downwards.
TGTTATAGTATTTATTGCATAAGTGCTAATGCAAGAAGAATTAGGTACAAAGGAATTTTTCACAACTTTTTCCAAAAATGAGGGTGATATTAAATCAAAAAAACCAACAATCTAACCAAGATTTAATTTGTTGTCACCTGTCTGTCACGAAATAGGATTTGGTTCTTTTGTACAGACTTTGCTGCCAAAACTCTGTTTGCTCAATAGCCGTCAGGAACGACAATAGTACTTCAGCGTAGAAAACTAGCATGACTCAGATGCCTGTAACAACTGAGATTGCCTGATCTCCAGTTAGATGACATACGAGAACCTGTTCCTTCTAATAAACCAAAATGAAATCAAGAGGACAATAGTTTTGGCACAACTACTTTACTTATTAAGGAGAGAATCAAGGAGAAACAAACCTTACAGATTGGTCTACATGGCTGAGAATGCCTCTGTCTTCTTCAGACAGAGTTAACTCCACTCCTCTGATTACTAATACCTTCCTGTTGGTTCTCGTTACAAGCATGTCCACTGAAAAAAAATATGCCACCTTACTGCACTCTGGCATAAGATTTTCCACATGAATTTTCATTCCTGTGGAGCTACACCTTGTTTCAAAAGCCAGTTAGTTTCCCTTAACTCAAGTTTTTCCTATACTAGTAAAACTACAAGAGGAGCTAGAAGAGACTTTGAAAGATCACCTTACCTAATTCCTACTGTAAGATACAAGAAAGTATAGTTAGATCCTCCATGGGACTTTTTTTTTGTGTCTAACCTGTTTCTGGAAACATCTAATCTCAAAAGCTATTCCACAACAACTTTAATCATCTATTTTAGTGCCTACCTATGCACACAAACAAGTTACTGAGAATATGTACAGAGCTTAACCACATAACAGATGTAAGGTATTAGGCAGCTGCCACAGAAGCTTGCACATCTAGGACAGTTCTTATTTTTCTATTATTCATCCCAAGTCATACTACTATTTTTCTGCCCTCCTCTAATGGAAGACAGTATCTTCTATAAAGCTTTTCACTTCTCATGAGATGTCTCTCCCACAACCCTTGCTTTTTTTTCCTATGAGATGAAACAAAGTCACTGCCTTCAAAATGTTCTTGTAGGTCATATTATCAAAGCACTTCATTACAGCTTCTGTATACAGTCTTCTACCTGAGACCTCTTCAGTACTAAGCAGAGAATAGTAGCTACACCCCCTTACAAGTGAGACTCCTTGTTTATACATCTCAGATTATATTTGTCCTTCCATGAGAAACACCAGGTTTTTTGTTGGCTAGAATACTTTGGCTTTTTATTTCTCTTTCAACACTTCTATAAAATATAGCAAGTTGTGCTCACCTTGTGGAATTTCAACTCATTGTGTTTGAACTATCTCTTAAAATTGTCCAAACAACTGCATTTCAACCAAGTTTTTCCAACATGGGAACTCCTTTAAATTTTCCAGTGGAGGCATAGGACCCTGTGTAGTGAATTTAGGTCTACTGATAGTAGACTTGCTTTTGTTAGTTACCTTTCATGACTTCTTACAAGCAATGAGTAGATTCACAGGATCTCCAGACCACAGCTTGAAGGTCATTTACCATCACCACTCTGAAGTCGTCTTGAATTTCATGCTAATGCAACATCCCAGCTTGCTGCTGTCCACAAATACATTCTCTGTATTCTACTAGGCAAGTGCCTCATAATAATACAGAATAAAACCAAACGGAAGATACAATGGACCTATCTGAAATGCCCTCTCAGTTGTCAGCAAACCATTAATGATACTTGGACATCTTTTCTCAACCACTTTTGTGTTCACTTTACAATGATTTCATGTGGAGTTCCCCAGCTATTTGCTATGAATGATGTGTGAGATAGTGTCAAAAGTATCATGTACAGTCACTGAAATAAGTAATAGTTAAAATGCCTCATCCATCTACTGCTCATCTTTTATCTACTAGGCTAGCTATACTGCCAAGGAAGGAAATTAAAATTGTCTGACACAGTTTGATATTGATAAATCAATACTGGTTGCTTATCAATTTTATGACCCTAGAGATGCTTATAAAGCAACTGTTTAATAACGTGTTAAAAAAAAAGCGTGGGGATTAAGGCTTCATTGACCAGCTTATAATTCCTTTGCTCTTTCAGGTTTTACTGACTGTCTTACAAGTCCTTTCATTTTCCCCAGCACATTTAAAAAGACAGACAGAAAAACAGACAGACAGAAAGAAGTAGGGAGTGTTGTTTCACATGTGCCTTTCCCCAATCCTCTAAAGAATCGCCTCCTGTCCTCCCAAAGACTCATTGAAGAGTCAGACTAAAGAGGCCCTGACAAAGAGGAAGATAATTCTGACTTTCCAGTTTAGCAGTCTCCCAGTTCTTACCTGAACACAGTAATCTGTTAAAATCAGTGAAAGAGCAAGATAAGTTAATCACACAGGAGCTTAAATAGTATGCTGAAGTCTCTGGAGAGGACAGAGAGGAAAATGATGAGAAGTGGACTTTACTAAGGGGTGGCTCCTGACCATGTAGATTAAAAAATTTCACTAGTTTGCTGCCTGAGGGAATATCAGTAGTTCAAATGTTTTTTTAAAAATATAATGAAGACAGTAGGAAAAAAATAGCCTAAGCCACTAACCTTATTGCTTACCTTCAAAAGCCTGTTGAGGGACAACAAAACAGACTGGTTCAACAGATCTTTAACAACACACTTCTGAACAACTTAGCAAACCCCTTTCGCCAGATTTGGCAAGGGAGGACCTGCTCGGGTATTGCCTTCTGCTGCACTGCTGGGAAACTGCAGGAAGTGAGTGTCTCCATCGTTCCAGTGTGAAGCACTCCTTATTGAAATACCAGGAGGCTATTGTGGTAATGGAAGTCCCTTGTTAACTCTCAATTGCAGTCAGCACTCTTTCCTGCCAAGTCTTCCCAAAAAGTGAGTAATAAAGAGGCCTGTAGTTAAGAAATTCTCCATGAGACTGGGAGGCAGCTCACCCTGTCAGGGACAGGAGATACATTTTGACAGCCTGTCAGGACACAGAATGCAGCAGGAATAGCAAGAAGGTAATCTTTTTTTTTCTGTACCCGCCTTTATGTAAATGGAAACGTCAGGTTACCTAGAAGGTAGGCTGAACACTGGATTCAGCACATGAAGATGCCACTCCACTAATATGTGTTGTTACACACTAATCAGTTAAAGTAGCCTGCCAGTACTGCCAGGAACAACCTTATCATATATGCACTAATTTAAATATTGGTCACAGTAACCTATTTAGCCCTCAAGGCACAACAAAACGCTTCTCTCGCTCTTTTTTTTTTTTAATAGAAGAAAAAAATAAAGATAAGTAAGTTTTTGAACAGAAAGAACACCAAGAGCAAGAGACATCCATCAAAAACTATTTTCCCAGTTTACTCAACACAGTCAACTACCGGCATTTATGCACTCTGGTTCCATTCTCCATCAATGCTAGCTGCCACTACAGATGCTGAGTTAAGTTAACATACGCGTTGCGGCTTCAAACCTACCTGCTGTCCAGCAGGTTTAATAGTAGAGTCACTCCCTTCACTAGTACCCAATAATCAGTAAAATATCCATACTTATTCTTTTAGCTTCATCAGATGGGGCCTGCAATATTATCTGTGCAGAGTTACTGCACAATTTCAGTTTGCTGTGTTCAGTGCATATATGGGACTTTAGCAAGTACAAGGCCTCACATCTTCTGTATGCTAGCAGCACAGCGATGTATCTTATCAGACAGTAGAACGTTAGAGCAGTTAATGGACATCCAAAACCCAGTCAGAAGACTGAATACTAGCACACAAAAGAGAACCATAGTAACAAACATTGATGAAAGAGGACTGGATCAGCACATTTCTTATCCCTTCTCATAAATGTCGATGTTTCATTAATTAAATTCAGAATTTGAAATGTTATTTACCAGCAGTAACTATTTATACCTTATCATTCAACAAAGATTTGGCTGAAATAAACCATGCCTTTACTACGACATCTTAAGAGTGATTCAGAAACACAGCTCAATTTAGGTAGGCAGGAATCCTTCCACTGGGATTTGGATCAAAAATTTACTGAACAGGATCAAGGTTATAATACCTATAGTGGACTTCAAATACACCGCGAAGAACTGAACAAATCCTTTTTGATTTGTAAGGTTATGTATTAACAGAAAGAAAACACTTTTCACAGAACACAGCAGTTGAAGGAATTAGATTGGACAGTCTGTTAGTACTTCAAGAAAAAGAGAGACATACTGACTGGCTGACTCTGACTGATCCTTTGGGAGTGATGTGTTTCCACTGATAACTTCACTGTGTCTCCAGGTTTGTCCATGAAATAGATACATGTCACACTGCTTCGTCCAGTTCCTTCAACTATTCTGTACAGAACTAGAGGTAACAAAGGAATGAGCTGTTAACACACCTGTCTAAAGCACAGCATGAGGAAAGGAAAGCCAAATATTTAACTAAATTAATAGCTGCCTTTCCAGTAATTTAAAAATATGCACCTACTATTCACATGACAAAACATCCCAGGAAAGAAAAATGCTGCCTTGATTCACTGCCTCATTCCATGTTTTCCCCTTCTATAATATATAGCTCTTCATTATGTATTTGCTTGTACAAGACCTTGTTTAAATAGATCCTTCAGTCTAGAAGGATGGTTTATAGCTCCCAGTTTAAACAATTACTGTGGTGCATGCTTGACTAACAGATTGCCTTAGCAGACCTTAACAATTCACAAACTTATGGAGGAAACACCATAGAAAGAAAAACGCTAGTTTTGGAACTAAACAATGACAAACTGAAAAGTAAGCATGGGCATCTAGTTTTACTTCATAACAGTGATACCAATGAAAGCAGTAGTACTCTTCCTATAGATGTTCCAAAACCAGTGCTAATTCCTTCTCCTTTTTTAATGCTAGGATCATTTAGTTCAAGACAAAAATACATTTACCTGAGCTGAAGAGATGAAGGTTTTTAATAAGATTCTGCCAAACTCTGTTTTCAAATACATAAAATATATTTATTACCCCAATTAACATACATTTACACTACATATGACATAAAGCAAAGTCCTGTCATTAGAAAACTAATTAACATGTTTCTAATGACATATTAATTCATGTAATTAGAAAACAAAATATGTATTTCTGAATTATACATCTTCCTCTTCCAACCTATCAATAAATTCAATCTCCTCCATCATTGTTTTTTTCAGGATCTCAAGTTTTAGTACTGGTTGTCTATCTGAGTACTTTAGAATAGCACCATAACTTGTTTCATCTAAGGCAAAGGAAACTATATACGTACATATGCAGTGGACATGTTATATCCATATAAAAATAAACCTGAAGCTCATAGCTTCCCTTCAGAAAAATAACCTGTCTTCTTCAAAAAGAAGAAAGGAGTATATTTTTTATGATTTCACAACACAGCCTGGCACCATATGTTTCATTTGTGTTGGTTTTCTTTTCTGTTTTTGTTTTTCTTCCCTCTTGAAGGCCTAGAGCAAGCTCTATTATGCATGGATTTGAAAAGCTCAAGTCAGCCAAAAGTAGCAGATCTCTCAGGATAGACATGTCCATCTGTCATTTCACAGCAGGAGAACAATAGCAGCTTCAATATAGACACAACAACAGACAGAAAATCTGCCTTAGCTGATAGCTCGCTGTCTTTGAAACTCCAGACAGATGTTCCTATGTAACACCAGGATCAATTGCTGCTTTCTTGTTTCTGTATTTTCAAATTCCTAATTTGTTCATAGCAACCAAAACACAGTCAGTTTACTGCTTGTAATCTCTACAGAGCTTTGGGAAAATCAGATTTCAGCAGCAACAAAACTCAAGACATAGAAGCACAGAGTACATTATTCTTTAATCTACAATTTTTCTACTCTTGGGGCCTATTTTAGAAGTACATGATTCATAAAGCTTGACAAAGACTCTGCTTGTATTCGTATAATGATTTTCTAGAGCTAGGTCAGCAGCCTCCAATGATGTTCTCCATAAATCTGTTTAACAGACAGCATATTGCATTGCTTTTCTACTGTTGAAAAATCACCTTTGATTTTTTGAATGATTTATTTCATATCCGTACATCTCGAAAACAAAAGTTCTAGACAGAAGATGAATTATTTGTAAACCACTCTAATCTAATCTTTAAGTGGCTAAGCAGAAAAACTAGCAAAGCATTGGTTGCAGTTCAAGTAAAAGAAAGTGTTACTGATAATACTCAACCTATTTACATGTCTAGAAATAATCTCACCAGGCCATCTGCAAGACTTTTGTTTCAGCAGTATATGGGTTGGTTTTTTTCCCCTGGTAATCAGTCTCATTGGTTTGGATTACAGCAAATTTGCAACATTGGCTGCTTCACAGTTCCCACATTTTCCAGAAGTAAACAAATGGCGCCCTACTGTATAGTCTGCCTCAATGAGAATAAGCTTCTAAACCAAGTTTGACTGCTAGCAACTGAGGGCACACTGAAAACATACACGTTGGAGTACCTTCAGAAGTCAATGCTGGGATTTAAAACTAAGCAAATCCCAAATTAAGCCAAAAGAAGGCTGACATGTTACCCTGTAAAAACCTCACCAGTTTTTGTTCAAGGACGTATCATCTCCATTTCCTCTTTTCAAGGACTACAAAGACAGAAATGGTGATGGTCTAGGAAAAGAAAGAAAATAAAGAAGCTTGGGAAGGAGCAAGAATAAAAAGCTCAAAAGATGAAGACAGAATGGAAGTATAGGCATATTACTGATCAAAAGTATGCTTTATACAACCTTTGAATTCCAAGGTTTTGCTTCAAAAACTTACCTGTGCTGCTCAAATATTTCTGGAAATTTTCCAGGCACTGGATGAAAAGTTCTCCTTACCAAAATCATTCCCTGTTTTGAAACTATAAAGCAAACTCATTTTCTGTTGGCATCCCACAAAGATGTAGTTCAGTCCCCCCTAACCAGCAAAGGCAATTAATCATGCATCAACACTATAGTCCTTTAAAGTTTGCTGAGTAGAAACAGTATATAAAACTCTAATAACAAATATCTCAAATCCCAAGACAGAGTACGTATGTCAGAACAGGCGGAAAAAAGGCAAGGAAAACTCTTTTAGAGGACCTTTGTTTTAGTTTGGTTTTCGATGGCAGGGGTTGTTTGCTTTCTCATCTGTATTGAAGCCTGGATAGCTTGAAGCCACAGATAGCACAGATTGAGCAGGAGTAAGAGTGCAGCTGGAAAAATCTAAAGGTAACAGCAAATCGAATTCCTCACTGTTAAGCAATAGAACAAGAGTTAAACCTACCACAAAGGAAAATTTAAAAATTTTAAATACTTGCTTTTCATTTGTATCCAAATCTGTTAATATGGTTGGTCACTTTCCTTGTACACCACTGCTTTTTGTAAAGCTGTACCATACTACGCACGCCCTGTATTTTCCAGTAAGAGGTGCTTTCCTGAATAGCAGATTTTTTAAAGCATACTTCAATTAGTTTCTCACTCTGCAAAACAGGCTATGTTTCCTAGTAACAAATTTAAACTCTAAAAGGCCAGTTTCCACTTTTTAGCAAGATTAACTAAGCTGACTTAGGTGACATAATCTTATCTTTTAAAGAAAATAAGGATTCAAGTAATCATTGCAGTTTTCCTTTCTTCCTTACATCAGGGTTCGCATATCCATTAGAATGGGACCTGTGCCTCCAGGAAGCAGAGCAGAGAAAAAAAAATAATCTTCTGGTGTGGACATAAAGGACACTGTAAACGAGCATCCCCCTCCTTCATCTGCTCCTTTCCCCTCTGCTTTTCTCCCTCTCCTGTGCTCCCTCAGAAATTAACACATAGTGGTAACATCTGCAGTAAATAAGGACCAAGACTGAAAAAGAAAAGCACACAATATTGAACTAGCATTTGACAGACAACTAGATCCTTAATCAAGTTGTACATCTGTTCAGGGAAGAAAGTTCCTAAAGGACCCTATATTAAAATGAAGGAGGAACAGTTTTCAAATTAATACAAAAGAGTGAATGGCCATGACAGTCACAAGGAATGGTTTCACGATTTAGAAACATTTATTTTTCCTAGGAAAGTTCTCAAATTCAAATATAATCTCCCAGTGGAGATGCAGTAGATCTCAAGGTACAGCAAGACATTTTAATATAGTGTTGGGAGAAATGAAGTCACAATCTATAAACTGCAGGGCTGGAATAAACTTTGTACCATAAGGAACCATTTAATACTGGTATTCTTGCATGTGTTAATATCATCAGTAAAATATCATCATACTTTTGCCCAAAACTCTCATAAAAAGTCATTAAGATTATCCTTTACATGTTTAACATGGTATTTAACTGCTAGATTTTACATAAACCAGTATAACACTTGTTGACGTCTTTCTGGAGCCTAGCTCAGCAATGTACCGCATCATCCAAACACTCCTTTTAAATTCACACGAACACAGATGGAAGCCTGCTATTCACCAGGAAACTCCCTCTGCCAAGGTATATTTGCAAAGCCTCCATGTTTTCTTAAATAAACCAAAGAACAACGAGTTATCCAGCCAGAAATGTAAAAAACAGTGTCAGGCCCACTCAGTCCTAGCTTGTGTTTCATTCCAGGTGACCACTGAAATGATGAGTAAAATTTAAAAAAATCGTATTCAAATACAGCCTTAAAAACCAAACAAACAAAAAAGGCAAAAAAAACCCCACCAGTTCGCACTGTATCTCACACACTGGCTGGCAGAATGGGTTTATCATTATCAGTTTCCAGACGCAGAGACTGATCACAAACTCACTGGCAGGACTCATGATACGCTACATACATCCACCCGGTTGCGAGAGCTGCTCTGCCCGCCAGCATTGTCACAAAAGCACAGGACCATCTTTCTTCGTGTAAACACAAGAAGTGCGTGGACAGTTCAGAAAGTAATGGGAAACTTTGACCCCCCTGGCACAGGGGAATCGCTCTGCAGGTCAGGAATAACTGCAGCTTTCATAACAAGTATTGATATACTCACCAGCATACCCCTGCTATTTGCGTAGATGGGAGCAGTGTAACACTTCAGTGAGCGGCAGGTAAATGGAGCAGACCCTCAAACACCTCTCACCTGAACCAAATCAGGAAGATCCCTTCAAACAGAAGTTGCTTTCTACTGCCAATAGATGCAGACGTGGACGATCCCCACAGCAGATGAGGACAGGGGAGACATCCACAGTCACCAGATCAGTAACTCAACCACTGAGTATGTCTCTGCAAGACAGCAAATATTTCGATAGGTCTCAGGAGGTGCTAGGCTTTGTTTCTGTGATATCACTTACTCCTCGTTGCTGACAACTGCGTCTTCCGTTAACGTTTTTTAGGGCATAGCCTTGTACCTGGAAACTCTCATCTTGGCGCAGCCAGTGCCACGTCTCCCAGTCACTCCTCAATCCAGAGTACTACATACAGGGGCCACAGCACCACGGCTCTCCTTGTTGCATAAAGCACTACTTTGATTTCCAGGAACAGACTAGCTTATTTTCCTCTTTCCAAAACTAACATTACTGCTACTGTAATCCTGGAAAAAGAGATACCCAGGGGAGAGTAAAATGGTAACGACAGAAGTTGTGAAAACAAAATGGCTTCCTTCCATCTGCGAAACATAATCGCTGGGGAGGGTAAAGGGGGAATGCTTTGAAGAGGAATCTCCGCATTAAGAATTTATTTAGATGTGCCAGACAGACAGTGTCCTGCTGTGCTTGTCCCCAATTATCTGGAAGTAGAAATAAGATGGGGAACAGACTGCAAAGCTTTGATCTGAAGTGGAGCAAGGCTGGTTTCATGATATCAGTCATGTCACGGCCTTTACAGGCAGCCAAGGATGCGATCTGTTCCTAAAACTCTCATACATCTTATAGTCTCCTGTATCCACTGACTTCCTTTGATCAAAATGAGTAGCCCCTTTGCACCCAAAAGGAAAGCATCTGGGAAAAGAAAGAGGCCTGCATGTAACCCAAAGCTGCGGTTTCAGGAGCAGCTGAACCACTTTGACGGTTTCATGCCACCCAAAAATGAAGACAACAGAGCCTTGCCCCTCCTGCCCTCCCTTCCCACTGTCCTGTGCCTGGCCGCTCAGTCTCATCTCCGTCCCTCCCTTACGCCAGCACCTGACAAGCCCTCCTAACAAGACACTACATTTAAAAGCCTGTATATTTTTTCTCTTAAGCTGGTGAGGGGAAGAGCAGGGCTGGTCAGCAGCAGAGACAGGGTATGGGCTCCCTCATGTCTGGAGGGATCTAGACACTGGGACACTCTCAAGACTGTCCTGTCTCTTCAGGTACCATTGGAAAGCATTGCTTCATCTACGGGATTCTAAAACATCTCTAATTTAACCCATCTGTAATATTTTTTTCTTGTATAACTTGACAGGAGTCAGGCCCACACATTAATTTTTTTCTGATGACTCCAGACATTTCTGCTTTCTATTAAGACTGCAGTAATAAAAAAAAAAATACTCTGCCTTGGTAGTTGCTCATGCTAAGGCTTTTTGCAGTCATGGCAGAAGATAAACAGAAACTCTTTCATATTTCAGAGAGATCTACCCAAAAATGTTACTAGCTTGCTTATTAGTTTTAACTGACTGAAGGGTACAACAGTTTAACATAAACAAAACCATTTTATTTTTGAGTAACACAAACACGGTTAAGTTTGTAGCGCACTATTTCATTAAAAAAAAATCTGTAAATTAAGTAACAAGGGCATGCTAGCATTATGTATCCTAAATATTTTAACACAGATACATTCACAGTATTTTGTACAGTAACCAGCAAATGGACGTAGTTTACAAATGTGCGCATAAAATTAACCCATTTCAGGGACAAATGCACATTTCACAGTTTAGGTAGAAAATATGATGCTTCCATGGAATATCAGACCTAGTGCCTGCCACTTTGTTTGTTTAGTTTAAAGTGTATCATAATAACTGCTAAATACTTACTGACCTAACTTTTTTATTATACTTAATGTTACAACAAAACACAAACCTGCATCTTTCACTTCCACTATGCAAGCATCCAGGATTTCCTAGAAATACCACATGTATTTTATATAATGGTGTAGAATTACAAGCTTAATTAAAGAACAGGAATTTAAATGGCCTACATTTATCCATCAGTTAAACTAATTTATATGACCATATCTAAACACATCTGATCACTCAAAGTATGCCGCAAGTGATAAAGCACTTCTGTTCTGAGATTTTTAATTCTAGAGAGACAATGCTTACAAAATCTGCCCATTTACCACTCTTTTAAACATCAGCTGAAGCTCTTCAATGGCCAAATGCCAAAAAAGAAAAAGAAAGAAAAAAAAATATTTGCCTTATACCATCTGAATACTCCTACTTAAAGGACAGGGCCAAAGTGATGTCAGGGTAAACTTGATACTCAGGCTTCACTACTGCAAGGGTGGATACTGTCTGAAGCTAAATTTTCTCCTGATAAGAAACATCAAGAGCTGGCCATTAATGGCAAACAGACCTTTATCCCTTGAGATAACAAAGAAAATTGTGACATGGAGGAACCTCCTGTTCTAATCTAGATAAAGAAATCCTTTTTTTGAGATAAGATTTCATTTGCATCCTTCTGTGCTAGCAAGAAAATTGGCAAGTTTGTCTCTTAAGAGGGTGGAGATTTTTTAAAAAAAAAAACCCAAACTCAACTACACCCTTTTATAAAGAATTTCCAAGTTTTCAAGAACAGCACCTAGTTATCACAAATTTACCACAAGTTGGTAATATAAATACAACAGTTCTTGTAACAGATGAGATAAAGACACAAAAAGATTCCTGTATCCTGGGACTAACAGAAATGTATGAAGTCATACTGCACAGAAAAACTGGCATATTAACAAGAACAGTGTAAGCAAGACAACAGCATTCAGTCCAGCAACGCACATGCCGTGAGCGAACCACTGGCCACAACTCATCAAGAAGCAGCTCAGTGGCACTCTGTTGACTACATGAAGCTTCCTGAAACCTGCCTGCATTGGATCCTATTGGAAAGGGTGGGATGGTTTTGTTCACTGGCTCAGAAGGCATTCTTCAGTTATGTTCCTTTGAGATGATCAATATCCCAAGGAAAAAACAACACTCAGGAAAAGGCCATTCTCTATGTAGAAGCTTCACTTCTTTGCTTCTACCCAACTACAGTGAGACTTACCTTCCCAGAAAATGTTTCTCTTCCCCCCAACCCCGAATATGACTACCCTCCTTCCAAGAGAAAAAACAAAACAAAACAAAAGAAAACAAACAAAAAAAACCAACAACCTGCTCCTTTTCCTGGTTAGATGCCAAATTAACTTCATCTTCTTCCTTCTAGCTCTCCTCTCCATGTCAAACTCCTATTACAGGTGTGGCAGAGAAAATCTGATGGGGCCCATAGTTTTAATTAATCCTCAAGTGGCCAGTATACTACTTATACACTAAATACAGTGAAGCTCAGTTCACAGTAAATGCAGGATAAATCAAAACCAGTCTCCAAGATATCCCAGATATTAAACCCATCCACAAAAAGGATGGTTTTAAATCAAATTAATTCACTTGCAATATGTATGTGTTTCTGTGGCTATGCATCTGTCATCTGCATCTCTAACAAGCAAAGCTCCATGGACCTTTAGATAACTGCATCAGTAACTTAAAGCATTTTCAAAACTTGTGAAAAAGAAACAAGAACAAAAACAAACAGAAACCCAAAAATCCCCACTTCTCTGGCAAAAACATGAAATAAAATTAAATCTCATTGTATTTCAGAAAAAGTTCCCTTAAAAGGGGTATGCTGGTGAGTATGTCAATACTTGTTATGAAAGCTGCAGATATTCCTGACCTGCAGAGCGATTCCCCTGTGCCAGGGGGATCAAAAGTTCCCTCAAACTGAAACATTCAGTCAATAATTCATTAGCCCCTTACATGAAGAGTAGCCTATAAATGATCAAGCTCTAACAATCTCACCCCACTCCAAAGGCTCAGATAAAATCTATTGCTTCTTAATTGGCAAAATATTTAACCAGTCTGAATAATCACTTAAAGAGAAGTTAACCCCTTGATTCCATGTGTTTAAACATTAACATTTTCAGTCTGTAGAAAGTATAAGCCAGTTAGCCTTAAAAAACTATTTTCAGCCTGTTTCCTTTGATGTGGAAATACATATGATAGCCACTAGCAAATGGCAACATTTACACATAAAGTAACTTTTTTAAAGGTTTACTTTAATTCTATCTAGGAACCTGGTGGTCTGAATGCTATTTCTGATTCTTTATAATCCAAGAAACTGATTTAAACCAATTTTCTCAGTTAAAGTCTTTACAATGTTAACTAACTAAAAAAACCCCAAATTTCTGAAAAATTTACCTGGTGAAACATTGTCCAGTTGCTGGACAAATCTAATTTTCTCAACTAGCAGAGAGCAGAGCCTTTTCTTATACTTCTTCAGGAGAGGATTACCCATTTTAGAAAACAAACTCTTTTTTAAAAAGAAAAATCAATTACTGACAGTCTCTTTGGAAAAACTATCATATATTAGCACAGCTCCAAACAAACATTCTTAAGCAAGCACCAAAAGCAAAAGATACACTAGAGAACAGATGAATTTTACCTTTAATCCTGGCATGTTTAGGAAAACCATGGTTAATTCCCTTTGATCTACTATAAAAAGCAGCCAGGGATAGCAGGTAGTACATCTTCCACTGATTTTTAGGGATAGTCCTTGTTTTTCAGCTCCTTGGAAATAATCAGGCCTTGAATATGAGGAACATCTCACAGTGATAAAACAAAGGACACATCACATCACATACTTCCAAAACATACTAGCAAATACCACGTAATTCCCTTTTTGTGGTGACACAGTGAGTGAAATTTTCAAACAGAGCTGGTAATTAGGTGTGTAAAGTTAACATCAAGTTGCTTATGCTGGCATCTAAAATTAGAATTGGGAGGAAGTTAATTTCTGAAATACAAGTCTAACGAGACAACAGGGCACCCTGCCCGCCCACCTCATGGCACTAACAGCTCAGCAGTTGGCAGCTGCGTTGAGCTGGAGTTTCTTTCAGTGGTGCTGAGACATGGGCACTCTCCACATGCAGAACTGCACCAGAAGCCTTCGTTACCAGTTGCAGACAACAACAAAAAATTCTGATCAAATAATGAGATCCATGTGACGATTTACACTCCACAGAGCCTGCAAACATTTTATATTGTTCATATATTTAAGAAGTCACCTAAAACCAGTCATGCTTCTAAGCACAGGGACCAGAAACGATAACTCTCCACTCCCATTGCAGGCACCACTCCCGACTGCAGGCACCAGCTAAAAAGACAGACAAAATCAGGTACCCTCAGCCATCTCCTTCCTCCTGCTCTCTTACTCTTAACATGAGTGTGTCAGCTTAAACAAGAGGGGAAGATCCTCCAACTCCTTTGGACAATTCTGTATCCAGGTAGTGAGGACACACCATGTGGAGGTGGTGACCACACACGGGTCCCCCAGCCTGCAGAGAAATGTGAATACAGATCATACATTTTCAGTGCAAGCACCTCATCTAGCAGGCAAAGTGAGGTGGTGGCACTACTTCTTGAACCAATATACTGTAGGACTACAGGGCAGGGCACAGATTTTTTACCTACATGTCCTCAGGAGAGGATTCCATGTTGGTAGAGATGACCAGCACACACCAGCCAGGTACCTGAGCTCCAAAGGTAAGCATGAGATAGCAACACTTTCCATGAGCTAATTCTGCAAGCTTCATCGTTCATTTGGAGACCTCCGGTTCTATCTACTGACTCCAGAAACATTGCAGGCTCAAAGCTCAGGTAACATGAATCAGGTGCCGAATTCTTCAGCTCTACATGGCATTTGTACACAGAGTTGCTCTGAAATTGTACCCAGCATTCTTATGACTTAATATTCTAGTATATCAAGTTCTGCAAGAATTTTAAAGCAAGCCATTCAGAAAACAAATTTATGGAAGAAAAATGAGTCAAGGGAGAGAAAGATTCAGTTTCCTTTTATATGCATGACTCATTTTAATTATCATCCTGCAGGAAGATCAGTTAATTGCTAGAAATCACTGATTATTCACTCCTTTTCTTATTACGTAGAAGTCATTGTACACTCAGACTGAAAAATCATAACACGAACTAAAACAGACCTTCCTTGATATTTCTAGCATTTTTACTTTATTTTGTATTTTTATTCTATTTTGAAAGTATTGTTTTAGCAAAATAACAGTAAGTCTCCACTGCTCAGGCATGTTTTTCATTTGCTTTTTTAGCATCTGAAATCAGTTACATCAGCTAATAAAGCACTGTACTATCTATTTTTTAAGCTAAGTATCTGCATATGTCTCTAGAAGTTTATATTTAAATCAATATATCATGAAGGCTGTACTTCACAGCATAACTCAGTATGCAGGATTTTCTTCAAAGCACTACATCAGGTCAAGGTTTGTTTTTATTTTACTATGCCATAAGGGATCTCAAACAAAGATAATTTGGCAGGGAAGGGCAAAAAATACAAGAATTTTAATTGCTTTTTTGGGTTGGGTGGGTTTGTTTGGTTTGGTTTTTGGTTGTTGTGTTGGGTTGGTTTTTTTTTCACAAAAAAAAAAAAAAAGGAAAGGAAAGACTTAAAAATCAAACAGAGCCTTGATGACATGGCAAGTGCTAAGCTAATGAGATCATGCCAAAACCAGCAACTGTAATAGACATACAATGGAATGACAATGACAAAAGCTCCAAAAAAAGTTATCTTTCCTTCTGGCCTGAAGGAGTAGCTGGGAAGACACCTTTTTAAAAAGAAATCATATACATATGTTGGTGTTTCAGCCTGGAAATAAGACATGGCAGGTATAAATAACACAGTCCCCCAGCTGCCACAGTTTATTATTGAAGAGTAATATACCCAGAGAAATGATTTGGATTTACAGACATTCCCAATTACATTCAGGTCTTCAAGAATGTATCATTTCATATAAGAGAAGCCTCCAAAAAAGCATTCAACCTTGTGAGGAGGAAAAACTTGAGGCCACAGGTTGCTGCCAAGGTAAGCACTAGTGGGGTCTATCCGGCCAGCTAAATGTGGCAATACTGCACTGATGTACAGGTGACTGTGCTGGAGGGTAGAAAGCACACCCAAAGATGCACTGGTTGCCCTGACTGACATGAAAGCTGTACTGCTGCTCAGTCAATTTCAATCACTGCTAACTTTTTTTTTTTTGGTAAGGAATTTTTCTTGAGTTCTCAAAGTGCAACACCTTAAGGGACTTCAGTGTTCATGAGTACTATATGGCACACAGATTATCCCAGAATCTGATATATGAAAGTCAATATATGGTTTTGTCAGATGGCCTCTATGCAAATACATACAGCTAGAAATACAGCTAATCTTCTGACCAGCAAGTGAAACAGATTCATTCTGTATGGAGCTAGAAAGGAAGGACTGCTATGTAACTCAAGCCATATGACTTCCCTGAAATAATTCAGTGTTGAATTACAGTTTATTTTTCAGGGGGGAAAAAAAGTGTAATCTGGATTCTAGAATTGCCTATAACTTTCTTACTGACCTCCTAAACCAAATAAATACACTACAGGGCACAGTTCTCAGTCCCCTACAGATTTTTCTCTCTCTTCTCCTGTCACAGTCAACATTGTCTTTGATTCATGGACATCAGCTGGGTATTCCAACAGCATTTGTACCAGTGCCAAATACATGATATAACCTCTACTCCAAGGCAGAGCACCTCATTTTTAATGCTCAGGAATCGCAGTAGTCCTTTTTGGGCATACTGCTATGCTGAGAACTCATGCTGAGCTGATTATCTGCTGTGACCCTCTATTCAGAGTTGCCACGTTTCACACAGGACATGCCCGTGGGAGTTATTCATGTTTCCTATCACGATGACTTTGACTTCAGAATTGCCCTTAACCAGACTTGGCTTACCAACCTATCCACATCACTGTCTCTTTCTGTTATTTGTCATTCCACTAATTGCTGTATGTCATTGGCAAGGGAAAGCAAAGATTTTTCCATCCCTGGTGATTTTGAAATTCACACGGAGTGCTCTTTTTATGTGGCAGCTCAAGCAAGAATTAATTCAGAAGTGTTCTAATGCCTCCAGTGCCCAGGAAGTCAGGCTGCCTGACCACATGGGTCCTCTCAGGCCTTGCAAGCTCTAGTTTTGTGACTCTTCAGAGGCTGGCAGGGGTAATGTGATTTTTGTTTTATGTCACCAATTAAAAAAAAAAAAAATCAATGAAGAGCCAGCAGCTTATCTGCAAACCCAGCTAGAAAATGACAACTCCAAATTTACAGTTACATTAGGCACCTGACATTTAGCCAAGAAAAAGCTGATCCTTTGATTTTGCTTTGCTCTACTTTGTGAACAAAAAATTGGTGTTGAGTGGTTTAATACTTGACCTAAACTTATTACATCTTTATCCATCAACTGAACTTGTCACTTCATGTAAAGACAATATCAAATTAATTTTACCAGATAAATTTTTCACAAACCCATACCAGTCAGTCTTAGTTTTATACATTTCTTCCAGCACCCATTAATTCAATCCTATCACAGACAGCACAATGTCCAACCCTAAAGCCTGGCTTTTCCAGCATTTCCAACCAGCGCACCCAGCATCTTTTCCCTGGAGGAGGCAGAGTGCAGTTTTCAGGTACCATCCACTGCTTGAGGAGCAAAATATTGCTGCCTGCCACAACCTGATGCAGAGGGTCAAGCTGAAGCTGCCGGTTACGGGAGTCAGTGACCATTTCTGGTGTACCACTGCCCACCACCATCAATCTGCTCTGACCTCCTCAGGCAGCAACAGCAGTTTGACTGTTCAGGGCACAGTCCACCCACCCATCTGTACACTGAGCTGACTTGCAAAGCTCTCTTCCTGAGCAGCCCACAACAAACCCCAGATCCAGCCCATAAGTCTGTGTTGTATAAAATTAAGTCATCATATGTAATCTAATAAACTAGAGACAAAACACTTATGTCATATTCTAGTCTCTGAAACTTCTCCAGAAGCACCAAAAAAAAAAATAAAAAATAAAAAAAAAATTGGAGGGAGGGGTGGTGAGGAGGAGGATGTAAACAGCATTAACAGAGCAGAGAACTCACTGCTAAACTTTTTCAAATTTTCTGGATGCACTTCGTCCCTGGTGATTTTAATGCATGCTGTTTAATGACTGGCATTACTGGACTGGAATACATTTTGTTATAAAACTGTGAAAAGAGCTACAGTGTCTCTTCCAATTACTGAACACCACTATCTAATAAAATCCTTGCTGGTTTTGCACTCTCATTTATACAGCATTCCTATTGAGTAATGCACCCAGTGTAATGCAGCAGTTGGATTTGCTACTCATAGAATAAACTCAACAGTCCTGAACACAGTGATCAGGACAATCACATCCATGGGGCTGTCTCAGCTTCTTTTAAACAAGATTTCTAGCTGGCTCCTCTTCAGCGTCCAAAGATTTAAATTACCTGTGAGGTGAAACAGGAGGAGACTACGTTCTGAGAACACTGATTATTATCTATTTCTCTAATAAATTAAAACACAAAGGATTAGTGTAAAAAAACAAACTTATTTTTGTATATTTGGAATCTAATACAGATATACTGTGTGTCCTAGAAATGAACAGATATCTACAGTTTAATGGCCAGCACTGGGAAGCATTCCGAGTTGCATGTCATGGGGGCAGAGATACCCTGCAAATCTCTTAAAACTAGAAATCTACTGCACAGCTGCATTCAACAGCTGGAGACTAGACTTTGAGTCCTCTGGCAATTCTGTGCTCTCATGTAATTCACAAAGAAAGTGCCTGGATGTTCCTCCAGAATTTTATGACAACTGAAAATGGGCATGGGGCTGTCGCTGCTGAAAAAGGGCTTTAAAAGTGACTACATCAACAATGCTGGATTGCGGCTTTAAATCAAATTTCCAACTTACATTTTGCATTTTTGCACATGCAGAACTGATTTCTTGTCATATGTGATCCTAAGTATATATATCATGTGTAATCTTGATGGGTGGAAACCATACATTTCAATTCATTTCCTCTTACCCTGCATAACACCTCTATAAACTTAAGTCAGATCTCTGCTAGCGCTGCAACACTATTGCTGCCAAATGGGTAGTCTGTCTTTCAACACTTTTCTTAAAAGTAATTTTCTTTCATTTTAGATCACAGATTCACATAAACTTAAAACACATATAGATAGCTAAAGGCTGACTATAGCTATACCTAGTTGTTAAAACTTCCAGCATCAGTTTATGTTATAATTGATGCTGCTATTTTCCCATAAAGTTATTAAACAGTTTTATGAAAAAAAAATTGGAAGATTATACCTCTTAACTAGCAGTCAGCTTCTGAGACAATTTTAAAAAGGCCCCAAATTCTCATCAAGATGAACTCAACACTGTGTAATGGTTTTAAAAAGAGCAGCTCCAGACAATATTAATCAGTAGTCACTCCTGAAGAGAAAAAGTAGATACAGTGCTCACAGCATTATTTAACATACTCTGGTTCCTTTTTTTTTGTTTTTAGACACCCAAATGCAAACTGTTCCCCATCACTCCAACAAGAAGAGTTCTCCTCAAAGCACCTGAAAGTATATAATGGACAATTTGTGGTGTAACTGTTGCTACGCTTACCATGTTCTAAGAATAGGAATTCACATCTTCAATGCTATAATAAATAATTAAATTAATAAACCAATAGATGGAATTAGGATTCTGTAAGTGACTGAAAAATTATTTTCCAAGCCAGTTTTACAGAGGAAAATTCCTATTCACCAAGTACTCAGAAAGCCTGACATTGGCTAGGTCAGTATGATCAATTCCAGCCTCTTCTGAGCAAAATCATACGTTTCCTTAAGCTGTGTCTAACGGCTTCCTTCATAACCCCCTAAAGCTGAAAGGCAGGGCAGCTCTGCAAAAATAGTTTAAAGCAACAGAAGAGATGAGCATTAGCTTTTCCCTTGGCGATTCTGAGACTAAAAGCTGATAAAACATAAGCAACAAGACTCACAGCTTCAGTATGGAAGTGTCCATTAAATGCCTAGGAGGCTTCTGTGCCCTATTTATTTGGCACCGCATGATGACACTCCGGTACTGGACACCCTTTCCAAAGCTGCTGGTGTGCAATCTCAGAACTTTCTTCTATCAAAGTCAAACCAATCATAAAAAACCGGTAACCCGACTGTGATTTATGCACAAGCAGTACTAGCGTAAGCATGACAATTTCTTGCTCACCAATCCCAATTCCTAAAGGCAAATTTGTATTTCAGGATGGAAAAAAGAATAAAATGTCAAGAGTTCTACATCAGGTATGGGAAACTAATGAGATCTGGATGTGACCAGCTAACAGAAAGTTGCACAAAATGGGACCACATGCCCAGAGTACATGAATGTACACCACACACATGAAGAGCACATGCAAAATACATTAGCGGACACAGCACATAGGTCAGCGTGAGCTTCCTTGATAACAGCACTGGGTGTCTTAAGTAAATAACATCTCTCTCCTTTCGTTATTATCTCCACTCACTTCTTTCTCAAATACTCACCATAAGCTTTATTAATTGACTAAAGGAATAATAAATACAGGCTCTGAGGAACTAGTAGGGGCAGGAGATAAAATAATTCAAGGTACTAAAGTGAATATGCACACTTTTGAAGCAAGTATCTTTATTTCAGCTGAAACAAGATAGACAGGCTCTCTTTATTAGGCACATTTTCAACACAAAAATCAATACTTGAAATTTGATCTAGAAACTGGCAGTACCCAGCCAAGATGGCTCAAATTTCTGCTGCCCTGTTCCTGTCAAACTAAAGAAAACTCCAATTTCAAATCTAATTTTGCATCTTCATCTGTTTACAGGAGGAAAACAAAGATACCATTGGAGCCTGTTTTAGAATAAAACCAAATCAAGTGTTTTACAAATTTACAGAAATTGTTTTAAATGCTCATGTTTAAAAAACGTCCCTAACTATAAATGACAGAGCAATTGATACTGTACATGTTTTACTAATCACACAACAATATCCCTCTGTTATGTTTCAGAACACTGAGATTTCTTAGAAGCAGTTTTATTTAAATAACAGCCATGCCAGAATACAGACAGTTGAGGATTTGGTTGCTTCATTAAAAGTCAACCGATTCAAACCATTCATGCATTTTAAAAGCCTCATAAGTAAACAATGTGATGAAAAAATAACTGTTGCAAGGGATAAGCTAACTTTGCCTTTTAGGAACTAATTTTGTCCACTTTTTGTTAATGTTCATCTTTTCAAAATATCAACTATAAATGCACAAGCTAAAAATAAAAGCAGACAGAATCACAGAAAGCTGTCTAAAATTGTGAAGTATGCAAGTGCCTCATAACTTCAAAATTTGCATTTACCATAGATAATTAATCTAATAAATCACACTTCCTGGCAGTGTGCCACATCCTACCTCTTCAGGAAACACCAGAAGAATGTATGACTACGACGTGGTTGGTCCCTGAATTATCTGGAAAGTACACTGTAAGCCATACTTAGTTATTCATAAAAGGTGATTTAGTTATGAGGTTTTAGAAAGGGAATGGAAATAGCTCAGCTGTTCCTCCTGTTTAAAAAAATCTGCATCAACACTTCTCCATTTTTTAAAGCACAGGTTGCATTTGCTTGTTTTGTTCAATATAGTTCATTGCCTGCTGGTTACTTTTACAGTTTCCAGTTAAAGGTCTTATAAACCACCTCATCACATCACCACATATGTCCCCCCATCACACTGGGAACTCGTCTACTTGCTGTACCATCTCTATCCAAAATCTACACATACTGACTATATGTCCATGCTTTTAAGATAATAATGACTTCAAATGAGCTTGATTCAAGAAAAAAAGAATTGTGCAGCTATGTCTGGTAGACGTTCCAATTAAATGGAGCATCCACCCTTTCGGTTACTGCAAGACATATAGCTTCTCAAATATTCAGTCATAAATAACTATATGTATACAGTTATACAATCAAAATGTATAAACCCTCATTAACATAACAGGTATGGCATGATCTCTGGCTTCATGATCAGCACATGTCCTCCTGTCACATGGCCACGCATCCACAGTGGACAAATACCCAGTCCTGCTGCCTGGTGGGACTGTGGAGTCCTCGTGAGGAACAGAGATGAGGGCAGGATAGAGTTTGCAGTTCATCTAGCTCAGTGCCCTCTCTCTGCTTATGACTGATGGGCCACAAGAGAGAGATGAGATGAGAATGATGACTACAGAAAACAAACAAACAAAAAAATCATAAAACAGGAAAAATCATGGAAGACACGCCAGTTTAAATGTGTGAAATGGAAACGTTTCCCAGAGATGGAGACTGAAAGGGTTAACTACAAACCTACACATCTAAGTATTGTGGTGACCCTCCAGGTTCCGCATATTAAGGTCAATATCCAACAAATATTCCCATCACAACTTCTAAGACAAGTTAAAGAACTAGTGAACTTTTAGCACTAATGAAGCTACAGTTTATTTAAAAACAAAACAAAATTTGAAAAAGATCACAAACTGTTCTTAGAAATGAGATAGGGAACAGACAGTCTGCTCAGTCTAGGTCAACGCAAGACTGATCATTATAGCACTGCTTTCTGAACAAAGCATTGTATTTAATTTTATTATATCTCACTAATGCAACTGTTGGTATTTGACAGGAAACAGTTCCAGAGAAAACTATTTCAATACACAAAGTAACACTGACACACAGCCTACATTTTCCTAATTTCATCCTATTATCACCTTGCTTCTTTGACCTCATTTCACCACTGTTTAACAAAGCCATTAAAAGCAGTCTTGTTTTCCTGATAAATCAACCCACCAACCCTTTGATCCTTTTGACATCTCCTTCTTAATTCCTTTGATTCTGTCAATATCTTTTCATAACAGGTGCCTTAAACATGTCTGCAATTCAAACAAATGTAAATGTACTCCATGACAGAGAGGTGTGTTATAAAACACTCTTTCTTTCCCCGCTTTTTTGGTCCACAGAATACTTCTGCAGACAACTGGAACAGATCTTTTTTCATTACTATCTCAAAGTCAGATCTTACGTATTTTCCCATTTCTTTAAATATTAACAGTTTTTACATTTCTCAGATCCATTTGCTTTTTCATTTGAACTGCACAGTTGCAGTGTATTAAATAACATTTTTCAAGATAAAACTCGACATAGTGTTTTTCCTGATGGTATTTAATTCAAGAGGCTTGATGCTGAAAAAGGGATGATACTACGATGTCTGACTCTGCTGGTATTTTCTTAACAGATTCCTGTCCTGAGAAATTTTGGATTAGTTCTGCACAAGAGTGGACTGTGAGTTCTAAAAAAATATTAATGAAATAATATAACTTATGGTCAAATAATATTTTTTCACATGCCCAATCAAATAAAATTAAGACTCTGTATGTGTATGTAAGACTCAAAATACATCTGAAAAGTTAACTAGGTAATAAGCAATCACATTTTTATATATACTAAATATCATTAAAACTGCAACACACAGCCACTTGCTTTTGTAATATTTTCCAGACAGTGCATGTGTTTAAAAATTCAACTGTTCACATATTTAAATAACTATCTACCTTGTACTGGAACAAACCAATGTGAGTCTTCCAGCTGAGCTGTGCAAAAAAAAAAATTGGTACACAGACAAATAAGGGAAAGGGAGCCAAAATAACTTTCCTCTAAAGGCAGAAACTCATTTAAGCGTATGAAGAAAACATCATCATTAGAGAAACTAGTTTATCTTCTGTTTCTGAAAGGATATAATAAATAACAGACACAACTACAGTGTGGGCCACGTCCAGGAAATCTGTGAGGTCTCTTGGACCACACACTCCCTCCAGAAAGTCACACGCAATAACGATGAAGCAACTAACCCGCTCAGGGCAACGCTCAGATCACTCTCATACAGCTAGAAAGGAGAGACATTCACCAAATGGTTTATCGGCGCCTCAAGAACGACTACCCTTGCCAGACTGAACATTGGCTACCACAGTGGCATTTGAGGAGGCAGGAATAGCTACAGGCCTCTGCATAGGCTTGCACTCCCAAAAAATTCCAACGCAACAGGAGAAACAAATTCATTTTTGGACAAAGTCTTCTGCTGACTGCTTCATTTATTTTTTTAAACTTCAAGATGCAAAAGCTTTCAGGACTGCAGAGCTCTCTGAGCCAGAGTCAGCGATGACAGAAGTGGGTATGGATTGACTTGTGCTAGCCTACAAGTTACAAACATCCAAACCTCCATGCAAAAGGAAAAACCAACTACTTTCTGGTAATGTTAAATTACAGGAGAAGGAATAAAAAATTTTTCATTCAGTGGTTGCTTCTCCTCCAGTTGGCTGACAGGGAAAGAATATCTGCCCTTTTTAAAAATCAAACATCCTCTGTCTTCAAAACAAAACAGATTAAATAGGAGCCATTAAAAAACTTGGCTCTCAGTAGAGCCATAATCCAAGGGGAGGGACCAACTACTGAATCATATATTCCACTGTGAATGCATGTGAACTTCATAGAAAAAAAAAGAGAGAAAAAAAAGAAAAAAAGATTAAGCTTCTGCTGCATAGACAGGTTTAGGCTGACTATAGCCATACATAGTAAATTTTCCCCTTTAAGTCCTTATCTCAAATGAAGACACACTCACAAACAAAAAAAAAAACAACTAAAATAAAGTATGCATGGAAGAATTAAGATTCAAAGCTTAAAACAGCCTCTACGCACGAAGGACAATGCTGAGTAGCAATTTTCATTCCTCTCTTGGTTCATAAAGACTATTACTACATTAATGGAGTAACAGCACATAAATGTTAAAACAAAACAAACATTTAATTTAAACTAGTTAAATCCAGAGCTACTATGACATATAGCTCATCTAGGATCAAATCATTTAGAGTTGTATGCAAAGACAGAATGGTAGTTTACAGCAAAGAGAAAGTTACCAGTTGCAAACAGCAGACAGGAATGGTAGGTGGTCATATTTACTATTTTTTAAACAGGGCACTAGTTTCACTGCAAGATCAGCAGAAAGACTATTTCTATCATCTGGTAATGAGATAAACAGATTAAGAGGTATGCTGTTCGCTTCTCACAAGCGAAATCTAGACGTCCACACTGATCCAAAGACAACCGAGCACTCCCTGCCCTCAGCAAGGAAGATCACAGAAAGCTGTTGGGGAG
This sequence comes from Chlamydotis macqueenii, assembly GCF_036417535.1. Lineage (NCBI taxonomy): Eukaryota > Metazoa > Chordata > Aves > Otidiformes > Otididae > Chlamydotis > Chlamydotis macqueenii. Next base: position 23,993,923 of record NC_141593.1, on the reverse strand, counting down.
AAAGGAGAGAGGTGTGGCTTTTGCCAGGACAACCCGATTTCAGAGTTCATTTGTTGAGCTCTTGTGTCCACCCTTGCAGTGTCACTTAGACCTTCTGTCTGCTCCTCTCTTCACAAGGACAATGCCCTGCACACAGGACTCTTCCAGACGTTTGTGAATACAAAGACAGAACTTATTTGCTACTATTTCATGTAATGTTTTTAGCTATTCTTATCAATTACAGTTCCTTTAGGAAAAACAAACACTTGACCATACCTGCCTCCTCTCTGAATAAAGCAATACATAATGATGTTTTGAGCTTCTGAGGCTTTGCAGGAAACCATGGGAAACGAATGTTGAAAACAAAACACTGCCTTCTAAAAAAGAAACAGGAAACAAGCTTTATATTTTGCAGAACTTGAGTGAACAGTGGCCAATAATGGTAATTTTGTTTCCCCCTACATTGCAAACTGCTTCACCATGCTACTTAATGGGACTGTAATTGCCCCTTCTTCATTTATCAGACCAACATCTTCCTTAAATGGGCTGTAATGTCTGAGAATTTTAGAGATAATGCAGAGTATATTACGTGTGCTTGCAAAGATGACTACACATAAACTGATCCCCTCAGCTAATGAATGATGCCTCAGTCCAGAAAGACAGACACAGGTCTGATGCACTGGATTTTAATTAACCAGTGCTTATAAATAACCTTTCACATTATCAGATACAGAAAAATACAAGTGAGTAATGACAGCATTGATTTTGATCAGCCTTTGTCTTTGTTCAGTATTTCCAGCAGACGAAAGCACATAGGAAAGAGACACGTTTGTTTTCCAAATTATCTGCCTTGTTTGATGCAAATCTGAACTCTTCACCCTCACTGGAAAAACAAAACAAAAAAACCCAAAACCTGTACTCAATAAAATATATTCTACTCAGTCACAAGAGCAAGCATGAATGGGAAGTGAAGCAATAAACACCAGTGCCTGCAAATATAGACTGTCCCTTGGCAGAGAACTCTATGACCATAGATAAGGATTCAGAATGAAAAACTCCAAATGGAAGATTTGTTAATTGCTTATTAAATTATTTTTTATGACAACATTAGAACTTCTTGTGCATTTGAGACAATTTCTAACATCTTTAGGAATCGTATAACATAGAATGAAGAATAAAATGGAGTCTGACAACCTTAATAGACCTGTCTTGCTATTGTTGTTACTATTACCATGCTCAAAATTTTAACCATGATTATTGCAGGAGGAAAGAATGGTAGTAAAGACTTCTTCGGATTATCACTTAATTAATGATTTCCCTTCCATAATCTAATCTCCAAAAAGAGCATTTAACAGTTTTCTCCTAAAAAGTATTGTCTGGTTACATAAAAACTTAGAAGAAGAATTACTATCATAGATATTAGGTCTGAGGGCAGTGAGCAAATGATCAATAGATTGATAGCTAGATTTAAGGCTATTTTTGGCTTTCTTTTTCAATATAACTCCATAGCAAAAGGCTACATGAAAAACAAACCACATTAAATATTCTCTTTGGACTGTTTTCACAGATTGTATATCAAGTGTGAGTCCCTCAGATGTATCCCCTGATTCTCTGACAAAGAAGCTTCAGCTAAAAGGAGACTGTTAAATATCTAAACAGTAGCTTCATGTTACCTGACATACTTCTCAGTATAATCAGTTAATGACATGGCCGAACCTTCTGCTGTCCATACAGGAGAGGTGGTTTTAGTCCAACAGAAGAGCTGGACAACTTTCCTGTCTAAACAGAAAACTTACCTCCCTTTACCAATTTCAAAATACCCAGCTGTGATGCTGTTGACTGTGAGTAATGGCATTTGGCACAGCTTAATAAATCTTCAGAGAAGAGAATGGTATTTGCTATATGCAAATACATCAATCAGTTCAAATATTTGCAGTAATCAGATGATGATATTCGAACATGAGAATTAGGTTTTCCTACAGTTTATTCTTAAGGTAGTCATAGAACTCTGCTGAGGTAACATTAACATTCACCCAGTGCGCAGAGATCAAAGTAGCTACTATACACAAACATCCCAACAATAACAAAACAACACTCACAGTTATTTACAACAAACTTCAATAGCCTCACCTACACAAACCCAAATGTTGCCTTTCCTTCTCAACCTCCAAAGCCACATACTTCAATAAAGCCTGCTTCTGTACGTGAAGTAAACTGTATGGAGTTTCAATGTAATCAGTCTACTTCAGCAGCAGATGTGGGAGGGAACAGGCTACGAAGGCTCAGGAAGGAACTTCCTAATACCTGCATGATCCTTGCCTCTTTAACCCAGCCTCCACTGCAGCAGCACAGGATAACTTCGGAACCCAGCCACTGGTAACATGGAATGGTCTAATACCTGGCACAAAAGAACCCCTCTAGAGCTGTATAATCACTCCACAGGCTTTCCACCTTCAGGCAAAGTTACTTTCCCCCATGCCTCAGACCACAGAGAAAAGAAGGATAAAAATGCTTATTTGGTATTAAAAGAATAGAGGACACAGTCAGGTGGTAAGACATGAAGAAGCCTCCAGATAGAGTTTGGTGTGAAAGGCATTGTTAATTTAGCCTCCATAGCCACTTTGGAAAACTCAGCAAAAGTGTGTTAAATATATTAATACAGGACAGAAAAGTAAAGGATGCATGTGCAACACATGGCTGTGTCTTCATTAATGCCAGATTACCATCTGGTACATTACCATCTGGTATGATCACCACGCAATGCAAATTTACCCCCCAGGAGGTGCGGACACAATCACGTTTCTGTCAAGTTTGCAAGAGCGCAGGATGCTGCACTCGTGCCGACTTCACACCAGCTGAAGGAGGACAAACAATACCTGGTCTAGCACTGTCAGAGCTGCAGAGAGATGAACAATATCTGACAGAGCAGAAAACATACTAGTGCAAGGTTAACATTAAAATTTGAGCTGATGAAGTATGTTTACGTGAGATGTTTGCATCATGTGGTTATGAGTTTTTGATCTGCTGGCCAGTGCCCTAAAGACATACCATTGAATAAAAACTCTAAATCAATTCAGTAAGTCACTCTCTATGGAATAACAAGTTACACAGCAACCTCCTCCCTCTATACTTCTCTCTGTTGCAATAGGAGATCTAAGAGCCTTCAGTCTTTTCTCTAACTCTGCAGGGAATCTCACGTATTTTGTGTTCATGTCAACAGTTAAAATGTATCTAAAGTAGAACGGAGACGGGGAGAGAAACTAAAAATTTCCATATTAAAAACAATTTCACACACACGTAGGAGAAAATAAATCCGAAAAAGCAAGTTAGGATTACAGACATAGCTGCTCAGATTCCCTAAATGAGACAATATGTATTATCTCATCTGGCAGTTTAGCATGACTGAAATGAAACATAATTTGTAGTTGACGCCAACTGGCAGGAGGCAGACAAATGTTCATGGAAATTTTTGTGTTTTGTTAAAAATGTACTTCTGTCTTAAATTATAAGGAAAACGAATAGGAGGCTTTTAGTCTGCAAAGTACAAGATTTGCAGATGCTACTCTGAGCTGCTAACTCACAGAAAAACGTGCCTTGAGTTTTTACAATTTACAAAGACAAATCTAAAATTATGCCAGGTCAAATCTTCTACTCAGTACCCCTGTTTCAAAGAGCAGCCAAAAGCAGATGTCTGGGGAAGTGGATAAGAATAGTGTAAGCGTTTAGTCATACTTTCCCCAAATACTCTTCAGCCTCCAATAATTTGCAGCTGAGGGACTTTCAAAGCCAGAGGTCATGCTTATATATTTAATAATCCCCTACAGACTTTTTCTTCCATTCATTTTGTCCAATCTCCCTTTGAATCAGTATAAATTTTCAGTATCCACCACATCCTGCAGAGTTACACAACTTAATGATACGTGCATGAAACAAAAGTCCTCTTTTTGCTGTTCTGAACCCTACACCTGCTAGTTTCATTTACATGCTCATTAGTTCTTGTACTGGGAGGGACAATGAGCAACTGATCCCTATCACCCTCACCATGTTGTTCATGTTTTTATAAAACTATCATCGCATCCCCAGTTGTCTCTCCTCCTCACCAACTTAACTGTTCTTGTATGGAAGGTGTTACTCATCTCTGATTGTCCTTGCAGTCCTTCCCTGGGTCTTTCCCAGCTCTCCTGGATCTTTTTTGATATGATGGTCCAGAAACGCACACAACACTGAAGACGTGGGTACACCATTGACACAAATGGTGGATTTGTGCTCTATTCCTTTAAGAAAGAATTATAAAACCCCAGATTTCTAACACTCAGTTTGCTTTTTTGACTGTGAAATACTTGTGGAAGCATTTAATACAAATCTAGAGTCTTTCTTCCATCCAAGAGATAACAGTCCGCTCAGAACCCATCACTTCACAAGCAAAGGCAGGTCTGCTCTCCCTGCCCCCTGATACTTCATCAGTTTTTCTTCAACACTGAGTTGCATATACTGTTTTACTGCCTAGTTACTTTGTCTTGTAAAGTATTTCTGCAGGTTTTTACCACCCTGAACAACACAAGAGCACAGGCAAACTCTGTAACCCTTTCTTCTGAATCATGTATGAACAAATGAACAGCAGAAGCACTAAAACAGATCCATGTGTAACATCCCTCCATTGTGGCAATAAACCATTTACATCTACTCTCAGTTTTCTGCTTTCTTATCTGTGCAAGAAGCTTTCCCCCCACTGTAGCTTGCTTTGCTTCTCTGAAATCTAAGAAGTCTAAAAATAAAACTTGATCTCCATCATCTATATGCCTCCAGGTTTATGAGGCATTATTTCCCCTTCAAAAATTAATGTTCTCTCTTTCCCATTATGTCGTATTTATACAAGTGTCCACTATGTCTACTCCTTGGTATACCTGTGTATTACAGACAGACAGCATGCTGTTCCGTAGTTCCCAAGTCTCCCTTGGAATCCCACTAAAACTGCCATGCATTTGCCGTTTTCAGCCATTAACAGCACATTTAACAGTTATTGCATTTCTGAGTTAATGTGGCAATTTGTTCCTGTTCATTTTTGTCAATTCTCTCTCTCTCCTGCCAAAATTTCAATCTGATACTGACCCCCTAATGAGTCTCCCATAAAAAAGAACTCCTGTGCAGAAATGTCCATCAATTTCTTCCACTGTGAACAGAAAAGCAAAATATGCACTTAGTCTTTCTACTATGGCCCTACTGTCCCTGAATTTTCTTTTTATTCATCTGTTGGCTCTACAGACTCTGTGTAACAAACTTCCTGCTTCTCGACTTACTCCTCAAATTCTTTTTTAACCTACCTTCTTATGGACGTTTGACTCTGGCAGAGTTTGACCTTTCTGTTTTCATCTTTCACACACAACTTGTACTTTTTTAACTACAGCTACTACCCCTGAAAGTGCCTTTAACAACGGGGTTTGATTCTAAAATGAACTAGTATTAATATTACAAAAATAGACAAGGACAGAGGCCAACAATTTCTTGTGAAAATACTTAGCTCCATCACCTGTAAATTCATAGAAAGATTTGAGAATAGAGGTTTCCCTCTCAGCATTAGCACTGGCATGAATTGCTTTCCCCAGTCCACAGGACTACCAGAAGTCTGGTGAATTTTTCTTTAGAATCATACAATAGCTTGGATTGGAAGGGACATTTAAAGGTCATCTAGTCCAACCCCCTGCAAAGAACAGGGACATCTCCAACCAGATGAGGTTGCTCAGAGCCTCATCCAACCCAGCTTTGAATATTTCCAGGGATGGGGCATCCACCACCTCTCTGGGCAACCTGTTCCAGTATTCCACCATCCTCAGTGTAAAAAAAAAAAACAAACAAACAAAAAAAAAACAAAAAAAAAAACCCCCCAAAAAACCAACCAACTTTCTCCTTGACCAAGTCTGAATCTTTTCTCTATTTTGAAGCTGTTACTCCTCGTCCTATCACAACAGGCTTTCCACAGATTCAATACACATGGATAATTTAAGTTACTTGTACCACAATGAAAATACTTTGTATTATTTATTTGTATAAAATACTCTACATTTCCTTCTGTAAAAAGGATCATTACAAGCAAGAAAAAAAGAAAAAACTTAGTTAAAAATCTGTTCCCTTTTTTTTAGGTAAGAGTTCCGAAGAATGTTTGTTTCAGTATTTTCAGGATCTGTATGATGTGATAAAGTAAACTATTTAATACCAGACAATTTTCATCTAGAAAAGGTAGCACGTTTATTGCAGGAAAAGATGAGAGTTCAAAATGATGAACTGGAGGAATGGCCTAAAAACCAGTGTCATCTTCAGTAAGAATATGTGGAAGATACTGCAGTTGGGCATAAATAACCAGCTAAAAAACGATCAGTGAGAACAATGTCTTAGAACATGTCTCCTTGGATGAAGACCTGGTGGATCACTGCCTGACTACGAAAAAGAGTCACAGTGCTGGAAAAAAAAAAAAAAAAAAAAAAGACATGCATTGAGTCAACAAGTATGAAGAGAATCCCATTCCATTGTGTTCAACATCATGTAAACCTCAAATGGAATACAGTCTTAATTTGGACAGGACAAAATAGATGACAAGTAATGGAAGATAATGCAAAGAAAAGCAACAAAAATAACTGATGTACAGAAAACAGCACCTGTGAGGTCAATGAATTGAGCTTAAAGAAACAGCAGACTATGGTAGTTAAGAAGAAACACAATAAAACACATTATAAGAAAAACAATTATTTGCTTTCTCCGAGACAGGTGCAGGGTGAGCAGTTATGGTGTTAAACTGCAACAAGAAAGGTGTGAATTAGACAACAGGAAAACAAAATTTTCTTATGGCATGATGATGTAAAGGAGACTGCTGAGTTCCTCAGAACAATTCACAGATGACAGATATGGATGATCTTAACCTGAGGCACATGAATGGACCAGATGACTTTGTAAGGCCTCTTCCTTTTCCTTGAGACCTGAGGAAGAATATATTTTTTTTAACCCCTAAACCACTGAAAAGAAGGGAGTTACAGGGCTGCCTTGGAAAAAATGATGTTACAACCAACCTGCTCACACATAAACAGACCATTTCCTTGCCCAACTCCAGGAAGCCCGTGGAAAGAAAAGAAGACTAGCATCCAAGAGCTGGAGAAATGGTGCTGAAAGCATGGACTTCTATTCACTGACCTTCCCCAGATAGTCCTTAAATGTGGCTTAGAAGCAGATGCATACTCTGCAGAGTACAGTGCATACGGTCATGTGCAGCACTCCTGATGCACCCCGAAAGAAACGGATCGCACATCTACTGTGCGATGCATTGAATATGCAACAGAAAAACTAGGTAAGCTCTGCAGATATGGGCTAGTCGAGCTCCAATGAATGAGAACATTCCTAAGGCTCTATTTTAGACTGGACTTTCACTCTTTCACGTTAACATGCCTGGTTCTTGAACTCAGCAAGCCCAAGAAAGGCTGGATATTTCTGTACTCCAAATATGGCTGCAATGAAAAGCAATTTCTAATTCAAGCTGTCAGGGCTGTCATGGAATGTGGTTTAGGTCACTTAGATATAAAGGCTGTTTGAAGGTAATTACACTGATTTTATGCAGTCATGATCATGACTAATGACTGAATAAACACATATGCACAATACAAACCTCAAGCACATTTCTGCAAACTGGATACCTCTGCTAAATTATCTAGCACCTCAGCAGAGTAATCAGCTAGGCAGCCTGTGGAAAATCTTGCATGACAGCTGTCATGTACTATGTCTATTAGTACCTTAAACAAAACCTAAAACAGACAGAAAAACGAGATCGTTGTTAACTTTGTACACCATGTCAGAGCAACACTGTCCTGAGAAAAATCAATGCAGAGAGAGAAGAGACATAACATTGCATAGAACTTTCTACTGAGCATAAAACTACAATTTCATTATCAAACCAAACTTGGCCCACCACTTAATGCTTAATGTTGAACTCATAAATTAAAACAGTTTTGTAAAAGCACAGAAACAAATTCTCAAATATGACTGAATTTAAAATTAACATGTGCAACTAATCTCATATAAAAAAACTATACAAGAATAGGTTACCATATTTAGACTAGAACTTGCATCTGAAATTTTCTTGTGAACTTTAAATTATTCAGACTTGCCTATGCAGAATGATGCTCAGGTTTTATCAGGTGTCTGTTTTGAAACAGAGTTAAAAATTGCTAAAATTGTCACGCTGACCACATACACTTACTGCCTTATTTTGTGAAATAAGTGAGTTCCGTAGAAGGCTGAGCGCGCTACAGTATCTGCATGAGATACCCTCCATGGTTTCTATTACAAGCACAATTCAGTACATACTATTCATCAGTTCTAAGTAGCTGTGCAGAAAGATGCTGCTGTTCTTTGCACCCAAAGAAGTGTCTTGAGAAATTCTGTACAAATCTTGCTTTCGAAAACTGCAGACATCTGACAAATTGTACTCTTACCTGCAGCACCTTCTCTTTTACAGGTACTTTACAGAAGGAACCGTAACTCTATTTACAGCACTGCATATATATACTTATTTAACATTTCAGGGAAAAAAATCCACCACTTCTGTGTATTAAAATATTTATTGTTACAGCTTTCCCGCCACAAAATTACTCTTTGGACAAGACATATCAAAGCTATGCACAAACACTAAGAGACAAAACAAGAACGTGTAACATTAAAATAAAGCTTCTCTCAAATGCATTTGCCAGCGTATAAAACCAGTGTGTTAGCACCACCATGCACCACAGTGATGAGGTCAGGTTTTGACAAATGAAAGTTCAATGAAAACTCTGAAAAACCTGTTCACAATGATCCCAGACATAAGCCTCACAAGCTGCAATTCACTGACCTGTGTAAACTGATTTGTCTTCCAGATAATCTCCTGGTGAACACTATTGCAAAATCTATAAACACAGATGGCCCCAACTAACACCCTATCTAAAATCTCAACAGAAGACCAAATACAGAGACTGAACTTATCCTCCCACATCACAGGTGATTCTTTCCAAACACATCTAAGGAATTATGCCTGGAAGCTGAACCAAGAAAGTTCTGTCACTGCTGTCCAAAGTCTCAGCCTCCCTGAGAAGCCACACTGCTTGAATCAATCTGGTTTAAAAACTGTACAGCTTTTAAAAAACAAATGCAACATTCTGTTCAGATCAGGCCCAGCTTATAATTGCTACAGTTATCATGCTGACATTTCTATCAGCAGTAAACTTACAAGATTTTTTCCTAAAGCATCGTAACAGAATAACCTACCTGGGATCAAAAAGAACCTTGCAAGATGAAAAGGCCAGCAACCTACAGTCCAACTTTAAAATAAATATTAATTGTACTATTAAAACCTACTATGTGATTTTGTCTACAAAACTCACTGTTACTCATCTGGAACAGAGTGACAGGATTAACACTGTTATTGGTGAAGTGTCATAAACAAGGCATGAAAATACACACAACGTATGCAATGCCAGGTGTCTGCAAACACAAAGGTCAGTTAGTGAATTCTAAAGCTAATTCAAAGCCAAGACATTTTCACCAGTAAGATGTTAGATATCATGTATAAAACATGAATATAACAATACCTCCATAGTCTTTGAGACAGTAAGACAGTATTAAGACCAAGTAATTTGAAATGGAGCATTGACAGCAATGACAAGGGAGGCTGTACAGCTGCCTTGGCAATATTGCTTCGTTAATCCTTTCTAAGCACTAGAAGCTGTATAAAGATGAAAATGAAAAGATCTGAAAATCAGCTTAAAGTAAAGCTTCCTTGTGTGTTTGGGTTAATTTATTATAGTCCTCTCACTGGCTGCAACACAGTATGACACTTTCTCCCAAGATATTTTTTCCCTCTTTTTAAAGGATTTCATTTTCACAGTTTATCATTTAGTTTCCAGGCTTTCACCATAGGCCTCAAAGAAACCCTCAAAGAAATCTCCAGCCAACAACATTTGAACCAATAGAAATAAGAAATTATTTAAGGAACAAATATCACTGCAGCACTCTGGTCATGCAGATACGTATTATTCTGGATTCTCCTTTGAAGAGCTCACATCTAACTTTACTACACAGCTCCAAGCTGAGAAATATAATATGATCATGAGGACTAGAAGACAAGGAAAACTGGAGAAATTAATCTTTAGCAACAGACTGTGATTATTTTATTTTATTTTTTATTATATGTACTAAATCAGAAACAATCCTAATGATTGTGTGAACATCACAACAGTTTCTAAATATCTTCTGCCGTGATTTATTTGTGCTCGGTCATGGAAAAGACAATTGCCCAATTGCTACACGTATTCCCTGAGTTCAGAATTTCAGATATATTCCTTATCTGCTCACATAGATTGGGCACATTTGCAGTCATCTGCTTGCTTCTGCAGCAAATTTATAATTTAATTATTTTTCTCATTGTGGATTTTATTTTCTTTGGAATTACCTTCCACAAAATTACCTGCTAGGAAAATACTTCAGGAAAATTGATTATTCTGTGATTAACTGGTGTAGAAATACTTATCCATGGTTTATGTCTGACCTCCTAAAGTTTAAACATAGGGACAAACAAAGGCAATTGAAAAAAATTAAGATCTCAGATCAGCAGTAAAATACTTTCAGAAATGCATTAACTACTTTCAATAATATAACATGAAAGTGACTGAAACGATTTGCATTACCTAGAAAACTGTTTAGGAATAAAATAATAGAACAGTTGTTTACACAGCTTTCAGAGTATCTGACCATACCACCCCAGCAATTTTAAAAGACAAGTGATAATAACACTAGATTTTTTAATCTGGGCTTTACAAAGGCCCTACATTCAGCTTAATTCCAGTTCATCTGCATGTAGGATGATAATTTTGGAAAAACATACTCTGTTAGTTTGACATTTCCAGGGAAGGTTCTAGGCACCATGACCCAGGAGAATCCTGTCAATTTTTGTGAAAGCTGAAAAACCAGAAGGGAGAAATAATCTTTGGTATCATTTTAACAGACTTGTCAGCTATAATCACATCAGCAATTGTCTCTGCATCAAATAAAGGACTCTGAGAGCCAGTAACACCTTCCAGCCACTCACCACCTCTGCCCTTGCTCCTAAGCAAGTTCAAAACATTGACACCCCAAATGATTTATCCCCTAGGCAGAAAGGAGAGAAATGGGAATTGTAGTGGGGGAAGGGAGGCACTGAAAACAGAGAGGAAAGTGGCAAATGGGAAGACACAGAAAGCCCCTGTTCACAGGGAAGGAAGGAATGGGGACACAAAACAGCTTCTCTCATTGCCAAAAGCCACCAGCAGTTCAGAAGCTGATCTTTGCTCTCTGCAAAGGGTCAGCCAACAAGAGGAGCTGTGTGTGCTTGTGCATGAACGCACACATGCGTATAGGAAGCAAGGAGAGTTAAGGACAGCAGAGCTGCCATCCTCACCCCCCCACTCTGAGCTTCACCAAACAGCTCTGGGACTGCTGCATGGTGAGGGGGAAGCCCAGCTGCTTCGGTGGGGGCTATTTCTACATGAAGAGACTTTTTTCCTTTTCCTCTTGTAATGACCCAGCTTTAAGATGCTGAGGGTGAAATTCCTAGAAACTAATTGTTGCCTATAGTGGATAACTAGGAATCTTGCATCAGCTAGGAGCTGCCATTCCATGTTCCACACGGCCCCTCATCGCAACCACCACTTCTCTCTTACTGGGGAGCCCTCCAACTGATACTGAATGTCTGACAAAGGAGAAGCTTCTGCAAATACAAATTTTGATGAATAATAATTGCATTCTTCACATCACTCAAAAATAATGAATCCCCTTTTCATGTAATTAGAATTTAAACAATAACGTCGACACTGTATGCAAAACAAAACATTGGGTTTCTTGCCTGCTGCCAGCTATAGTCACCTGCAGCCCAACCAGGTTCTTCTGACGCAATAGCATACAGCATATAGTATGCCACTGTCCCTCTGTAATTCAGAACACCACAAGCAATCTTCACAGTTACAGTCTAGAACGTGAAAACGTATCATGGCAATCACTGGCTTCCTTTCAGTCCTTGCTGGCACTATTCCTGATCCAAACTTCCCAGCCCAGCACAATCAAGGGCAACTTGAAGATGTGGAGGAATATGCTTTGTTTTGATTAAATAGGTAAAAAAAAACCAAACCTGTAACATTCTTATACAGAAATGCTGTGTCCAGTCTCAGTGATCTATACTCTTAAAAGCAAATGACACATTACTGTTACTTGCCTGACATGCGGGTACATCATCACCCAAGCATTTCCCAGAATGCTTAATAAAAACCGATGATTAACAAAAAAAAAAAAAAAAAAAAAAACCCAAGAGAGAGAGAGAAAGTGGGTAACTTCCTACATACTGATTAAACCCACCCTGTGACCAAGACAGAGAACACTTGCAAAGAAAGCAGCGAGTTTTGTGACTGGAGTGGCTGCAACTAGCACATGCAATGAATATCGAGGAACAGTCCCATGAAACCGTGCCCGAGATCATCATCAACTGCCCTAACAGAGCAGACTGACAGTCTGTATATATCCTGCACATAACAATGGGTGGACATGGAGAAAATACTCAAGAAAGTGACAGAAATTAACTGGGATTGTATTTTTGTAGCATGTTTGATTCAGAATAAAAAATTGGAACATTGGTTTTAGTGTCACCGATACTTTCTAATAAGTCACTTGTTGTGCACATGTATATGCACAGTATATATTTAGGCTCTGATGAGCTCTGTAAGGTTTCTGCAACCAAAACAAAACCCCTGAAAACAATGGGTCTCCTTGCAGGTGTGAGCTTGCACAGCCAGAACTCACTGCAGGACTGGGACCAACCAGACATTTTCATTAAGGTATCTGTAATGATGCCTAGGAATGTTTCCCTCAGAAAGCCAAACCTTGTAATTAACATATGCCATACTTTCTTCTGGATGAGGTCAGCTAGAGCTTTTAATTTTTTTTTTTCAGTTATTCCTAATAACTCATCTCTCATCAGGATGCGCAAACCCGCAGCGTCTCGCCTGCTGACTTCTGGCTGGGCGTACACTTAGTGGGATGGAGCAACCCAGCTGCTCTGCCACCGGGCACTGGCAACGTGCGCTTGTCCGGACACAGCGCTGCCAGCCCGTGCTGTTTTACCTGACGCTGCTCCAACTCACCCGCCGCTTCTGAATTAGGAAGGATCCAGTCTCAGCAGGGTGTTACCACCGCTCCTCCGGAGCGACGCCTAAACCACCAACAAACCTTCAGCGGGAACTTGTGCCATCCACTTCTTGCCCTTCCCTGAAGGGCCATAAGAAACAAAAATGCCCTCCCCCACCCAAAAAGAAAAAAACAAACAAACGAACAAACCCCCCCCCCCCCCCAAAAAAAAAAACCAAACCCCTCAAAACTGTGCCCAGAAAGGCAAGGGGAACGAAGAACACGCCGCAGGCGGGAAGGCGCCAAGGTGAGCGCTGAACCCCCTCTCCCCCCGGCAGCTCCCCGAGCAGACGAGCGGCTCCCCGCCTCCCGCCCCAGGAGAGGCCGCAGGTGCCGCTGGGCGAAGGCCTGGCCGGGGGCGGCCCAGCTCCCGCCCCCTCCCCTCCTGACGCTTCCTGTCCCGCACGAAGCCTCCATGAGACCCCGCAGGCGGGCGGCTCCGCCGCCGTTCCCGCCCCGCTCCTTACGGAGCTTCCCTCAGAAACGGAACAGGAGGGAGAGCGGCAGCCGGCTCCCCGCCGCCCCCCACACCCCGACGGCAGCCGCGACCGCCCGGTGCTGCCTACGTGTGCGCCAGGCACCCCCTCCCAGCGCCGCCGAGCGCCCGGGAGTTGCGTCCCGCCGGGGCTGCCCGTTCGTCGGCACCTCCGCGCTGGAGGGAGCGAGGGAGGCAGCCCAGCGGCTCCAGGCGCCCCGCCGCCGGCCGGGTCGCGCCCTGGTTCGCCGCCGCCCCGCGGGGAAGGTGCGAGTGGGTGCCCTCCCGCGCCGCCGCTCCCCCGGCGGACGCAAAGCGGCTTTCCTTGGCGCCACAGCCCCGTCCCCGCCGTTACCTCCGCGCCGTGCCCCGTCCCCCCGCGGTGGTTTCCCGGCCCATCCTGTGGATACAGCTCCAGCCCGAGGGGAACTGCAGCCCCGCCGCCGCACGGGCAATGAATGGAAACGCGCCCGGCGCTCCCCGTCCTCCCTCGCCCTCCCTCCTTCCTTCCCTCTCACAACTTGAGCGGCGCCGCCTCACCTCCGCCGGGCAGCGGCGACTCCTCCGCGCTGGGGTCTCCGCTCCCGCCGCCACCTCCGGCCCGCGCCCCGCCGGGCTCGCCCTCCCCCGCTCCCGCCCGCCGCGACCATGCACCGAGGGAGGACGAATGGGATCCCGGCCAACCCCGGCCCGGCCGCCCCAGCCAGCAGGAGGGAGGGAAGGGAGCCGCGGCGAGGGGCGGGAAGCAACGGGACAGGGCCGCCCCGCGCTGCCCGGGACCGGCCCCCTTACACTGACGTCCCACGCTCTCACACCGCTGGCCGCCACGGGGTGCCCGTGCCCGGGGAGCGGGAGCGCCTGGAGAGGGGACGAGCGAGGGGAGGGAGGACCCGTTCGGCCTGCTTCGGGCTCTCCAGCAGCCGCCGGAGGCCCCGGGCGGCCTGGCGTGCCCCCCGGTCAGTGTCACGCCTGTCCCTGCCAAAGGGGAAGAGGCCCTGGAAAGAGTCCAGATAGAGGCGGGTTAAATAACCGAGGGTCCTTCATCTGCCCCCCGAAGGAGCCGGCGGAGAACCGGCACCGGCCCGCACCACGGGCAGGGTCAGGCCCGCTGTTAACCATTGCACTGCTCCCCACGGTTAATTGTCCCGTTGTCGTGGAGGGATGCATCCAATGGAAAGCAGGAATGGTAAACACCAACACCCCCTGTTCCCAAGCATTCCTCTCAGTCTACACCTTCTGAAAAAAAATGGAGTTAATACTTACATAACTTAGGTTGCAAGAAAATGTCTAAAAAATTGTCTGCAAAGCTTCTGTTTTCAAACCTTTTCCCCTCAGAACAAATAATTTCCCACCAGTCTCCCTTTAAAATCCCAGTTAAGGCTCTTCCAGTTTCAATGAAGCTCTCTGATGACCCAGGCTTATCAAGAATTTTGTAATTTTTAAATTGTCCTAAGATGTCTGATGCTAAGCACATATGGGAATACTACCAGCAACACTCATTTAAAGCATCTGCAGAAAAAAAATATGGTTTAGGCTCGGACGTGTCTCCGCATGCCTCTGCTATTCCCTGCTGCTGTGCCCTCCTGTAATACGCTGACTATTGCAAGTGAATGACAAGTGTCTAACTTCATAAAGGTCTTCTCAATGTCGGCTTCACTTGCTAGATTGGAACTGGCTGTTGCAATAGATAAAACCTGCCACTAAACGGGTAAATAAAATAAATCACTCCAGGTATCTCAGAGACAAAAATGAACTGCTACACCAATGCCCAAGACTTGATTTGCCACAGCTGAAGCTGTCCTCCTGGGAAAGAGCAGGAAGTTCTCTTTTCACAGCTATCACAGCAATACCTTTCACAAACACTGCATTTACCTGAAGGTGTAGCTTTGAGCTGAATTACTCTTTCATTCTGACGATACAGAGGGTTCAATGGAAGACAGCTCTGCTGACTGCTTGGGACTCCAAAGTCTCCGACTGTGCAAGCGCGCACTCCATCTGACTGGTCCTGCTGGATCTGTGCCTTTTTAATTAGTGTCTGCTGCTCAGAAACCCAAAAGTCAGTTCATGTTTTCCTGAGTATGCAGGTTTAGGATGAAGAAACATGCACAAAACCCCAAGAATTATGTTCCTGTGGCAGAAACATTGAAAACTTACACAGGTATCTACACTTACTGAAAACAGAGCATATGCTTTCATGTCTAATTATTGTCCAAACTTGTATCCTTATGTTACTTTTCCCTTTTCTTTCTGGACAAGTCTCAGATGAAACATTCTAAAAAAGTTTTATTAGAGACATTTTTGTTTGTTCCCATTAAAGACTTTGAAAATTCATTTTCTACAAAATAAGGATGTCTCTGTAAATCTGAACTCTCTGTGACCTCTGGGAGCAGCTACTTTAACATACAATAGGAGACAACTCAATAGGCCTGTCCAAAAATAAACATCTCTTTAAAGAATATTTTAACCCTAGAGACTTCACACAAATAGAGGAGTTAAAACATTACTTGATAATGAAAAATTAACATCATAGACATATTAATTTTCAAAAAGCGATAATACCTTTTACATTCCAGTTTTTGAGGGCACTTTGAGTTAGCCTCTCTAATAGCTGGCTCTACTACTTTCAGATCAGAGTTTTTCCAAAACAGATAAATGTGCTACACCATTTCAAAGCAATATGTTATAACCATGATAATCCATCAATAACTTGAAACCAGAAAGTATAAAACCTACACTGCAAATATTCTTGTAGCAAAGATCAGTTTTCTCATTGATCATCTATTAACTCCTAAAAAGATAAAGTGAAGTGCTTATTGATTAATAAAGTTTACCTAGAATGAAAAGAAATAATTATTAATGCGTCCCTGCTATATTCATTTATGAAGTTTGCTTCTAAACATAGATATCCATGTGTGTCTAAACCACATAAAAGTCTCACTGCAATTAACAGAAGGGAAAAGGAGTGATGGCTGCTATGGTAGTGGATCCAGTGGCAGCAGCAGCCTCTTCTTCCATCTCCATTAATTGTTTAAAAATTGTTTGCTATTGAAAAATACTTAGCAGGAACAGTTACTCAGTTCTGCTATCTGTTAGTGCTTATGTGCAGGCTTAGGAATTGGCTAAAGTAATTACTAATGGGAACGATGACACTGGATAATATGAAAATGATAACCCACAGAACACTATGATAAATTTTTTAAGAAGCTGATTACAGACTCACAGTATCACATGTAATACAAAGGGGACCCATGACTTAGAACATTTTAATTTGGGCCATCAGATAGGCCAGCCCTGTCAGGTACTGTCTGGTCCTCAGCACAGATTGTTCGTTACTTTTTACCTGAGATGTGCAAAATTGTGTGGCAAGCTTGGTGCATCAGGTTGTGGGGCTGAATGAGTCTGCAGATTAGAAGAACAGTCATGAGCAGGCAGTTTTTACTAGGAGATAGGAAGCAACACTGAAATTCCCTGATTTGGCCCCGAAGGCCAAGGACTGGGACCCAGACAGATCTAAGCATAGCACATAATTGTCTTAATTTGAAATGCTTATTTATCTGGAATTGGTGTGAGGAACATGTTATTTCCTTCTATTGAAGTAGCAAGGTTTTAATGCTAACTAACTATGATACTGGCTTTGATGTGCAGCTCTAAGCATTTTTATTTTGATTAACTGAAACCCAACTGCACAAATAACTCATCACCAGAACTTAGCACATATGCACTATCCAAACAGGAAACACAGATGTCAAACAAGCACACTTTGGATTAAGTAACATATGAGATGGAAAAGATGATATAATGGTTTTTCCTCTTGCTCATAGATCTTCCCATGTATTAACTTCATAGGCATTCATTTGTTTGGACAGTTTTCCTCCCTAAACATTGGTTTACTTACAACCCCAGATAGTAATACCTGACATAATTTTGATTGATCTATTTAAATTCTCCACGGACTGTTAGAATGAAGGATTATTTTACCCTGAAATTTCCTGAAGTTCACCTGAACAAATACAGCCTTGGATGCGGCCCAAAAAAACATTCTCTGAAGATCATAAGAATAGAATATAGACAGGGCAGACAAAACAGGATAGCAAAGAGGCTACGACATCCAAATAACTAGCAAATAACATACAGGCTGGAAAGCAGAACAGATACTATTTCGCTCAAAATGAAGCTCTCACTTAGTCTGTGAATAGTCACTGGAAACTATTAAAGATATTGGAGAAGATACAAAAATGTCTATATGGTGCCTACAAAAAGCCAAAAATTAACAAAGGGAGTATCATATACACATACTGCAATTAGAAGTACTTAGACTAAACAGCAAACCTGTCTCAACTTTATAAGTTCAGATATATTCGTAATAGATTTTCTCACTGATTGTATTTACTTTCCTGGGTTTTTTTTTTAAGTGGCTGCTGTTCCAAAACCTTCTCGCTGTGGAAGATTGGAATAAATTTCAATAGTCTATTGAAATGAATGATCTGACTATAGAAACACACAGGGAAGAATTTTATTGGAGAAACATAATGTTGGAAAAACAATGTTAAAACTGGAACTTGTCCTAAGAACTTCAAGGAAAATGGAAAGAGAGGAGACAGAACATGCTGGGAAATATGCAAAAGAAACAACTCAACTCTGGAAGAGCCAAGGAGTTAGAGGGAATTGAGTGAGGGCATGGGTGTTATTTTATTGTGGTTTGTTCTACTCCACAGAAAAGCAAGACGTAAAACATCAGCTGAGATAGATCTCCAAGAAAATGTATTTTTCTCATGTAATTCTTGTTTTTCTTTACAGCCTCAAAAATCTCAGTTCCTGTAAGCACTTAGTTATGACATTTAATTTTTCAGTAGTTCATTCCACTACTGTCAACCAGAATAAGGTGTTACAGAAAATAATCTGACCCCTTTGTTCTATAGGCAGTGAGAATAGGAACGAAAGAAAAAAAAAAAAGAAAAGGACATTTGAAGAATGGAGAAACCCATCTGTTACAACGTGTTTTGCCATAGCTTGTAGGAACCTTGGTCACGGTCAGACTCACACCGTACTGTAAACACAGAGTAAAGTGAGGGCATCCTGGCCAGAAACATTTTACATCTAAGCAAATCAGATAAAAAACCCAATGCCTAGACACAGACAAGCAGAGAACTAAATAACAGTAACAACTACTGATCAGCATTTTTTTTGCAAAAGCATCATTAAAAAAAAAAAGCCCCCAAATCAATCATCACAGATTGTTTGTAATATAATGGACATTTTGGTAGCAAATGAGAAATGAGAAGAGGCTGTGGTTAAACTGAAAAGGACATTCAAAATTAGCACCTTATGTTGTAGATAATAAAAAAAAGCATGCAGCAGCATCCTGATTGGATAACAGCGGTATCATATTGAACCTATCAGGTTCAGAGAAAAGGAACATTACAGTTCAGGCCCAAAATAAAGTTTATGTGAGAGTTTTAGCCATGGAGAGACATAAAACATACTATCTGAAAGTTATTATGTACAGAATCAGTGTACAATATCTAGACTATCTGCATGTGAGGACCTAGGGAGAGATCAGTGCTGTGTGGCAGAAAGCATGGAGATGTTGTCTGCAGCAAGAAAAGACATGGGAAGAAGGTTTGGACGGAAAGACTAGGAGCTGTCTGTATACTGAATTTTAATTGATGGCTTAATTCCACACTATCCAGAGAAATATTTTGAGATTTTAGTCTCTACAGAAGTCTAGGGTGATTCAGGAAATTTAGTTCAATATCATGCAGGTTATTTTGATACTAGGAACAAGTAAAGGAGACAAAGGATAGAGCGGCTTAGAGCTTCCATGGGAAAGTGATGAAGAAAACACTCTTCCAGACATGCAGACCAATGCAAAGCAGCATCATGCATTCATCAAAATAAAAACAAATTGAAGAAATAAAGTCAGCAGACTGTCTCATAGACTGAGACCTTTAAAAGGAAGGCAACATAAGAAGAGACGAAGGCCTTTGGTGAGTGTCAAGTGATATCTGGTGACCCTGGTTGAGTATTCTGAGGTCTCATATTCCAGCTCTGAACAAAGCTTGGTGTTTTGGGGACAGTAATTGTTAAACTAATTTGGGACTCGGCCAGTGTGGTACAAGCAGGAATCCACCACTGTATTTTAAGAAGGCTGTAATTGAATGCAGACACTCAGGCTCACTGAAGGGATCCAGATTTATCACTGTGTCTAATCTGTATTTTTGAAACACATATTATTGTAAGTAGTATGAAAAAAAAAGCTGTCTAGCCAAATAAATGTTGCCTGACACAACAGCAGTAACAGCTGTTTTATCTCCTTTCCCATAATTTGGGGGTCTAGGACAGAGAATATTTTTAAGTGCACTTTGAGGCAGTAATTCATGGGAATTTAAATTAGCAGTATCCTTTCTACCAAACAAACCAAGACATCCATTAGGTATAAATAATTAAAGAGGCCAGGTTTTAAATATGGCATTCATCTGTCGAAATTCCCGCATTAATACCCAGCTATGCTAATCTATTTCTCTTCTAAGGTCTTAAAATCTCTTCTCATGTCCTAAGGAGTGCTAAGAGAAAACATATACAGTCAAATAATTTAAAGATGTTGAGCAGGATACTATGCATATAATATTTGAAATTACTCTATCAACCCATATATCCAGTTGAAAAAAAGCAGCTCAGATATGTTCTTCAACTACTAGCTTATTTATCACAAATGAGGCATTTTCTAGGACTTTGTCCAAAATATCCTACAGTTCTACTGGCTGTGTTACAAAATCCAAAAAAGAAAAAGGAAATAGTCTAGTGCTATTTCTAGGAATTATATATCTCAAAATTATTTAATATTTTTCATTCACCAGTGCTAACATCATCAGAGATAGGAAAATCTCAAAAAATTATAACACTGCCCAGTTTTTCAAAGCAATGTAAAACTCAAAGAAATTGCTTAAGAATTGTGAAGATTCACATTCACCCAAACTATCCAAAGAAATTCAGTGAAATAGGCTTCTTACTCCATAACCCCAGCTCTAGAATAACTGCTTGAAACATTTTTCAGAATTAAAATGGACATCCCAATGAGCGATCTTGTCTAGGGAAGCACTGAACTATGATTATGCTAAGGCTTTCTAAGCTCTACATGGAGTGTCAGTGATACCCAGAGCAGCACAAATCGGAGCAGTTAGAGACACCATCTTCTCCCACTGGCAGTTTCTGCTGCTTTTGAGCTAATTTCCACACATTCCCCACATTCAAGGATGGGAAGTGGATTCCTAGCATATTTTATGCTTATCTGGACGCTCAGTATTGTACACTCAGCCATGGCATTGCCAGGACGGAAAAAGAGGAAAAAATGATGATGCAGATTGTTTTTTGTTGGATTCCCCTTCTTTGTTTTGTTTGTCCTGTAGACATCTCATTTCCACACCTTGCACTCTAATAAAACTGTTCTTACAGAAGATACAATGATACCTTCCATCCCAGAGCCCGAATTAGTAGTCTATTCTCATCTTCTTTTCTTGTCAGACATCTGTAATACAGTGCTTCAGGACGCTTTTGAAATCTTTTCCCTTCTTGTCCCATGTGGCTCTAGTTTCACTCTATTTTCTTTCCTGGTCTTATCATAAATGTACTGGAACCTTCCCTGAATATGGATAATATTAAATGATCACATCCATCTCCAAAATGAAATTACAGAACAGCTCCATCTATCAGCTTTTTGTTTCCAGACTGCATAAAAGAATGATTGAATTCTTATTTACATGTATACGGTTAGCTATTACTGTCTTCGATCACACTTTTGCCTTGATCCTTGTTTTTTCTTCAGAAGCATTTACTTTCTGTTTCGAAGCTCAGTGACTGTAAAGCCGATTCGGAAAGCATGCAGTCTAGTGCTTTGGCCAACACTGTGTATTTCAGTTAAACCAAAACTCTGAAAATAAACCAAAAAAACCCATGCAAAAAGAGTTGTTCTGTGTTTAAATATGAAGTTCCTGAGAAGTAATTACTTTTCCATCTGCTTGGACCTTGCAACAAACTATTCCAATAGACTTAAGACTCAAAAAATTAACCTTTGGAGGACATATTGTACAAGCCATCTTCATTAAGAGGACATATTGTACAAGCCATCTTCATTAAGAGAATGTATTTGATTTTTCCAGAAAGCAGTTAGCACGTAATATATAATTTTAAAAATAACCTTGAGACAGTTTTACCTGTAAAACAGCTGCAACACCCACCAAATATGAACTGAAAATAATAATGTTACAGGTTAGAGCAACTCTGTCAAAAAAAAAGGCCCACAGTGCCATTAACACATCCTTCACATGCTGCGGAGCTACACCATGTTCATGTTTACGGACTCATGAGAGTACTAATCTGACACGTGTTAGATGAAAGAGATTCAGAGGTCCTAAGCAGCCTGGGGGCACACAACAGCATGTCTCTTCCAGAGAACGAAAGATGCACACAGTACATAATGACATTAATTTGGGGATAATATTTTAATGTGGAGGATCAAATACAGTCTATATGACTCGGAAGAACTTGGATCTTGCTAAAAGAAAATATTTGTCAATTGATCAGGAGAATGCCTTTTAAACTTCAATCCTGCATTTTTGATATGACCTGTTTACTGACTCCAGCTCCGACTCACACCAGGAGGCTTTTCTCTGTCAAGCGCTGATCACAATTAAGTACTAACAGTTACAAGGATGCAGCAATTTCCTTGTAACTGGGTGAACTACAGAGTATTACAAGATTAGCTTCCTTGGGACATGGCCATGCATTCTGAGTTTTAACAGGAAAAAAAAGTAATGTAAGATATACAAAGAGGTTTACGCTTGATACTTTAAAAATTCACAAGCTTTTGAAATGAGAAGCTTTCATTGTGCAGTGCAGCATGCACCACTAAGTGTAAGACGGCCTAAACATTAGATGCTTTCAAGGAGCTGAACAAACCTGGAACGGTGAGCAGCCATTTGCTTAAAACTAGCTAACAAACTTGCTAATTTTTCATTATTTGGAAGAAAATACATAACCTCAGAAGTTGTTCAGAGAGCTCTAACAGGAGTCTAGAAAAATACCCAAAATTTGTGTGGGCACACTTAAAATTGTTCAGGTACCTGAAGCTGTTAATGACAAAGTAATGGCATTATTTTTTGGATAATAACGTAAAGCCAAGTGAATGCAAAACTCTTATTTTCTATATAATATATTAAAGCATTTATTTGTCACATGAAGCATAACACTGCATGCAGCTTCTTCAAAAAAAAATTGTGCCTTTTCATTAAAAAAAAAAAAAGTAAAGTAATAGTCTTTGTATTTCAACTTAATAATCACTTGTATTTATTATTAAGCCACAAAACATTAATTGAGTGTTTCAGTTTCAAATTCCATGTAATTGAGCTTACTGGTTTTTAGCAATAAAATGTTGTGCTGACCAGAATACTGGCTAAAACAAACTTCAAAAAGAAGTTTTATGGCTAAGAAAACCCTGCTGAAGGACGCTGGTATTTAGGATTTATGACATTTCCCTCTAAAGTGCATTATCTTTCTCCAATTATTCACTGGAAGCTGAATCCATCACTTTATTCAATTGGGTATCTTTACATCAATTTTAAAAGAATGTGAAAAATCAGCCTCATTATAAATGGGTGAGACCAAATAGGATCTTTTGGTGGTCTAGAGGTTGAGGATTCTGGACCACAGGCTGATAAACTTTTTTAGGGATCCAGCCCTATGCTAAAATATGTACTTCTCACTATGTTTGACTTTACTTTAAAACAAAGATTGGCATTTACTTTAAAATAAAGACTGGCTTATTTACCCTCCAGGTGCCTATCTGTGTATGTTAGCATAGGAGATCTGTTGAGATCTTTAACTCAGGCTTCACTGATGAGGCTGCACCTCAAACACTGTCTTCAGTTTTGGGCCACTCAGTACAAGAAGGACATTGAGGTGCTGGAGTGCGTCCAAAGAAAAGCAACAAAGCTGATGAAGGGTCCAGAGCACAAGTCTTATGAGGAGCAGCTGAGGGAACTGGGGTTGTTTAGTCTGGAGAAAAGGAGGCTGAGAGGAGACCTCATTGCTCTCTACTTGAAAGGAGGCTGTAAGGAGGCGGGTGTCAGTCTCTTGCCTTGAGTAACTAGTGACAGGACAAAAGGAAATGACCTTAAGTTACGCCAGGGAAGATTAGATTGGATATTAGGAAAAATGTCGTCAGTGAGAGGGCTGTCAAGCACTGGAACAGCCTGCCCAGGGAAGTGGTGGAGTCACCATCCCTGCAGATATTTAAAAAATGTGTAGATGCGGCACTTAGGGACGTGGTTTAGTGGTGGATTTAGCAGTGTTAGGTTAATGGGTGGACTCAATGATCTTAAGGGTCTTTTCCAACCTAAATGATTCTGTGATTATAAAAACTCAGTATTTGAATCCTTGTCTCAAAATAGGTTGATGGCTCTCATGGAAAAACCTAAGTTTTTTCACAGCCCTTAAAACTATCTACAATGTAAATACCACCTCACTACAAGGGATTTAAATTTCTCTTCTAGACCATTTGTTTGTATATGCTCTCTGGTAACCCTTTCTTCTGATGAATCAATTGCCTTATCTCTGTGAAATAATCAAATAATATTATTCCTGTCTTCTGGTCAGTTCTGACTGCAGCATAAAACTTCTTTCTGCAATAGCTATCCTTGTTAAAGACAGTTAATTCAACATCTCTTGGATCACACTCTCACAAGCACTAAAACAGCCTTTTATTTCTCAAAGATTCTCTCACATGCAAGTCATGCTGTATCTTTAACTATTTTGTGTGTAAGTAGAAAACTTTAAATTGTATTTTTATGTTTTTCATCTCTGTAAGAATTAAATTAGCTTTTCAAGAAATGATGAATGATCTGCATTAAAACACAAATGAAAATGCTTAGCTGGAGAAAGCATTAACGAAACACTACAGTGATTAGTCCTAGGAATTCACAGTTTCTTTATTTGAACAGATAAAGTGGAATCAAAATAATACCTTGGAAACCCAGTATTTCCATTTAGCTGCAGATTATACTGATATTGCAAAGACACTGTAATAATTGAGAATAATAAGGAAAAATAAATAACAAATGAGAATTAAAATACCGAAACTGATTAAAAGTAAACGTTGTTAATGATTATAATTATAGGGCTAATAAACTCAAAAGGAAAGAGAAATAAGAAGCTAATTATAGATAAAAATAAGGAGCATTTTGACCAAAAGCACTTTGCATAGCCATTAGTGCATGCCCTTCCTGCAGTACCAAGACATCTGTAAAGAGCTGTCATCGATAAAGAAAATTCTGACATGCAAAGGCAAAATAATAGAAATTTCAGTTTCATTGTCTAATGATCTTACCTAACTATTACATACACCTTAGGGCTTGGCATCATGGCCAAATTAAATAATTATACAGTACATCAGCTGTAGTTTACAAAATAATACTGTACTAGCCACTGCACAGCAACAAACCTGGCTAACTATCTACTTAAACCTTTAACCTATGTTTTTGCTAGGTGAGTTAGTTTTAGCAAAATGGCACACTTCAGCTACTACTATCTACCTTAGAAGTTTTTTCCCAGCCTTTTCTTATTTGGTAGTTGGAGGATAATTTCACAAGAAAGTGGTATGCACATTTGCAAAGTCACTGAATGACAAGTAAGCAAAAGCTGTATCTTAACATCAAAATAAATTCAGTGGATGATCCTTCCTGGGAGTCACATTTGATTATGAATCCTTGAGACAGCACTTGGAGAAATACCTAAAGAAGAAAATTCTAAGTATAATTTAGTAAACTAAGAAGAATTAGAGAATTAGACCTCTTTGTTCTGATAAAGGCAAGCATTATGTTTTGTCTGGGAATTCACAGGGCAGCAGGGATGCACTCAGTCATGGTCATTCTGAGCACTGTGGGAAGATAGGAGATGGTGCAAGGTCATTAAGAAATGGTTCCATGCAGCAGTTTCAGACCAAGTACTACACAGTGAAAATTAGCATTAAAGCCAATATTAATATACAGAATACAGATTCTGGCTTTGGAAGAGCAAACAAAGAAAACCAGCCTCGTATGGCAAAGTGCACATAGTTTTGCAATGACATAATGGCAACAAAATTAACAAACTCTAAGCTAAGGGTACAGCAGAAACTTTTATGTATGTCCTTTACTTACTATGTATGTAAGTGTATGGCAGTCTTGTGGATTCATATTTTTGGAACAGTCACCATTTCTAATAAGTTAGATTCTTGTGGTTTTGGCTATCTGATTTCAATTGAAATGTCTGACTTGGAGCCAAATCATGGTCTTTCCATGAAACTGATTCTAGGCTAAGTGGACTTAAGGGAGGCCAGATAGAGTATATGCAGTAAAACAAATAAGGATACTTTTATTCTCTCGTCTTTCAAATTAATTAAAGAACTGTAATGGCCCTGAACCATCGTTAGTGCTATTATAATGAGAATAAATTAACCACTCCCTCTTAAAAAAAAAAAAAAAAAAGAACAGCAAATAGAGTTTATTTCTTCATAGTCTGCTCATAGAAAATAAAATCCAATGCATAAATATTTTGCAACTCACAGGTCTACTAGACCATTTGAATGACAGGTATCTTCCATTTTTCTTACGTAAATACAGAGAAAGAAGAGGCCAGGTTGGATGGGGCTCTGAGCAACCTAATCTGGTTGGAGATGTCCCTGCTCCTTGCAGTGGGGTTGGACTAGACGACCTTTAAAGGTCCCTTCCAACCCTAACCATTCTATGATTCTGTGATTCTAAGAATTGTAGAGTAACTCACAAGAACAAAACCCAAGATTTTTCTGTGTACTTAGGGAAATTCTGTTACGTTTACCAGTGAAATGAATGGTCCATACCAGAATTTGAACAAAAGATAATCATGGCTTGAGGCAAAGATCCAAAAACTGAATAAATACGACAAGGTTACACATTTAGGCATTTAATGAATCATCTACAACGTCATTTGAAGCAAAAATTAGTTTACAATGGAATTATTCTGCACTTACAAACTGTTAAACAAACATACTTAAGTGTTCAGCTAAAATAACTTGTAAACAATTGAGTAAGTAAATCAAAGACTTGCGGTAACATGGTTGTACAGTAACTGGAACGATATTCAGCGTCTTCACATTGCTTTATTTTTCTATAATATTCAAACTAATAAGAATGAAAGATATCTTTCTTACCCCATTAGTACACCATTAAAATTCAGTTTCACTGATGATAATTCACCATCTATATTTTTTCTCTAGTAATTTTATTTTAACTATATAATTAGGATTTCCTGTTGGCTTTTCCTTTAAGTTTTTGTGATTACAGCCTTTTTCTTGTTTAAATACAGCAGGCATTTATATCTCTAACATCTTCCAGAACAGTACCAAAAAAACCCATACCAGAGACAGCGAAGAATGCATAAATGGGTGACCTTAGACACATAAGTCAATAGAGAAAGTTGATACAATCCACCTTCAACAACAACAGCACATTCTGTCAGCTCAGCTGAAGTTGACAATATCATCACATTTGCAATAGAGATACAATTATGGCTGGAAGATTCCCACAGCCCTGCCAGATTCCTCAAGGGGATTAGCACTTGTCTGATTGCAGTACACAACAAAGACATTGTTAAAATATCAGTGCATCAATCAGGAGGAATTTGGAGACTTTGAAGTTTAAAAAAATAAAACAACAGTGTGGGAAAAAGAAGCAGTTACAATAGTTAAGTGCAGTTATGTTCATCTGATTTAGTTAAAAGAAACATTCTCTGACAAGACTTTTATCCTTAATTTGTCAGTAACAAATTTAGAAATAACTTTTAAAAATCATTAATTACTATCAATAGTTATTTGAAAGTAATTCAGCTTTATGTGATCCTTTCCCACATGGAAGAAACTGGCAAAATATAAAGGAACATTAATCACCATTAACCATGAGTCTCAGGCTCCTAATTAACAGAGAGCAGAGCCTGAGACTGCATTGCGCCATGCTATTGTCAGTGTTCCTTCTTCACAGCAGCTGATTTCAGAAGGTGGTGCAGAAAGTCTTAGGTGGTGGACCTACTGAGAACAGAGTGTAGCAATTGCCAATGCATTCTCTTCCAAGTCCTGCTCTGCTTTGTAGGCAGTGCATAAATTTCAGCTGTATAATATTCACTGATAAGAGTGACAATGAACAATACCCACATCATTTCCTCTAAGTGTGAATGTGCAGGCTTTTATTTTCTAATTTACATGAATATTTTCTGGCACTGTTTGGGTATGGATCCAAACTAAATGCCATCTAGCAAAGGTGTTGACTGTAGGGATGTAATCAAACTCAATGTGTAAGAATTCACCAAAACCTTGCTAAAATTTCACAAGAAATCTGCACTAGATGCAGGAGTGGGCTTCTCAGAACTTCTTATGCAAGTGCAGCAAACATCACAGTTTTAAGAAATGTTCCAAAAATCAATATATCTTCAAAAACATCTCTAACAGATTAGTCACAGAAGTGACTAAGAATGCATAAGTTCAATACATGCGGATAAAGTGCAGCACATAAATCAAAAGCACAGGGAACAGCAACCAGAGATTTCCGAATACTGCTCCCCTTACTACATTTGTTCCTACTACAAACAAGTGCTACGGAAGTTTGCACAGTTCCAACTGAGTTTGCAGCTTGTGTCATGCTTGATAAGTCTTTCATTGCAAATAAACTGATTTTTTTTCAAATAGCACTCAGATCTTCCAATGAAGTCAGAGGGCATGCTGACACCAGCATGAACTTGAACAAATCCTAAATGAGAAAAAGCAGCCAAAACAACTTGATAACTTACTTAGTCCAGAGTCCACAGACTTTGCAATGACGCTTATAAAAATATATATTCATCATTTACTACATCACAGAAAGATAAATAAACAGAAAAGATAGCAGCAAGTAAAACTGTATGGCAACATGCTTGCTCTATCCAGCATGTTACAATCTATTCTAAAACCGATGCAGCCAGTGGTCATCGGATGAGCAGGCCTATGCGCTATTAGGACAGAATTGTGCTTGAACAGACATACTGTGCTCACAAAAAAAAATTGCCTGTTTTTAAATTGTATAGCTGCCCCTAGCCATCACCATATCATCAGCAGAGAAATAACAAGTCTCTCAGAAAGAAATTACAGACTGAATAGAGTTGAGTTACTCACTCTGAGCATGAAAAGATGCAATTGTTACCACTGCATAAATATGCAGAGGCATGCCACCGCCACATGCTTGCTAGAGACCAGAAATAAAAAAATAGAAAAAGAGGACTAATATCTTTCCAATAATAGCATAGTACTTATTGGTATAAACTATCATAGCTCAGTTGGCTACAGCAGAGCTGTATCAGCCTCCTAACATGAAGATTTTGGCTCTTTTATGACTCTTATTACTCCTCAAGAGTTTGGAACAATAGGGCTGAAATCAGCGAAACACGAAAGCACGAATACTCAGTGAAACGTGCATAACTAGATGGTGTGATGAGAGCAGGAACTGACAAGAGAAAGGCCAGGTCACGGAGTTTTCAGTTTGTGCATGCCAACAAATCATTAAAGGTGTGTGAGGATTTGCAAATGCTACATGATTTGAAAATCTGTTCTGCCTTTAATTTTTTGGTTTACTGCCTCTGAGAGGAGAGGAATGAAGAGTGTCAGATTACAAAGTGGAATTCCTACTGCTGACCAGAAAACATTGGATTTCCTTATCTGGACCCTAAGGGAAAGAACAGTAGCCAGTGTAACAGCTTTTTGGAACTTGATTTCTAAGCAACACTGTAAAGCTGAATATGGGCCCATTTTATAACTACAGAAATCTACTAGATTTACTGGGCTCTCTTTCTGTATAGTCTTTATTATGGGTCTACTGAGAGAAAATTCTATCTTAAACATATTTTTTCTTTCTAGTATTTATAGATATTATAGTTATTATAGACACATATTAATAGATGAATATATTTATAGCTATTTTATATGACTTTTATATATAAAGACAAGTTCTAATATATTATATAAGTTTAGAAGTTTTAGATATTTTAAACAAATCTTTATATATTTATACATTTATATATTTTTATAAATATTAAGTTTACAGATATTATAGATTTATTTTTTTTTTACACTGAGGGTTGTGCAACACTGGAACAGGTTGCCTGAAGAGGTGGTAGATGCCCCATACCTGGAAATAGTCAAGGCCAACTTAGACAGGGCTCTGAGCAACCTTTCCAACCCAAACGATTCTATGACTCTATGATATAATTTGATCTTTATGAAAAAAAATTTATTTCATTTACAGGTTTTTGAGCAGAAGGATAAGGAAATGGAGACTATAATATTTTCAAGAAAGTAAATTTTATCAATAATAGTTCCTAATATTAACAGGTCTGTTTTGAAACTGAAGTCCTATGAATAAATGTATGTTTGGTATCTTTATCTGGAATCACATCTAGCTAACATATATTTTAAAGATAAACAGACAAGGAAAAATCCCAAAATAACATTAAACAAGAATAGAGTGTTTGTAATGTGCATAGATTAAAAAACTGAGAGAGCCACCATCAGCAAGTTAACTGATTACACCACGCTGTGTGGTGCAGTTGACATGCTGGAGGGAAGGGATGCCATCCAGAGGAACCTTAACAGGCCTGACAGGTGGGCCTGGGCAAACCTCATGAAGTTCAACAAGGCCAAGTGCAAGCTCCTGCCCATGGGTCGGCAATCCCAAGCACAACATGAGCTAGCAACATACGCTTGTCGCCCATTAAGCCAACCACATTCTGGGCTGCATCAAAAGAAGCATGGCCAGCAGGTTGAGGGAGGTGATTCTGCCTCTCTACTCTGCTCTCGTGAGACTCCAGCTGGAGTACTGCATCCAGTTCTGGAGCCCCAACTTAAGAAGGATGTGGGCCTGCTGGAGTGAGTCCAGAGTAGGGCCACAAAGATGACCAGAAGGCTGGAGCACCTCTTCTTTAAGGACAAGCTGCAAGAGTTGGGGCTTTTCAGCCTGGAGAAGAGGAGGCTCAGGGGAGACCTTATAATGGCCTTCCAGTACCTAAAGAGGGCCTATAAGAAAGACTGCCAGAAACTCTTCAGCAGGGCCTGATGTGATAGGACAAAGGGTAATGGTTTTAAAATAGAGGGAGACAGATTCAGACTGGATATAAGGAAAAAAATTTTTATGATGAGAGTGGTGGAACACTGGAACAGATTGCTCAGAGAGGTGGTGGATGCCCCATCCCTGGAAACATTCAAGGCCAGGTTGGACTGGGCTCTGAGCAACCTGATCTGGTTGGAGATGTCCCTGCTCCTTGCAGCGGGGCTGGACTAGATGACCTTTAAAGGTCCCTTCCAACCCAAACTATCCTATCACTCTACGATTATCAACAGAAAACAAGTTTCTCTTCTTCCAGCAGTGACACAGGATAACAGATAATGGCACATGACATATTCAGATTACTGTTCAAAATAAGCCCATGATTCTACAGTAAATGTAACCTTATCAGTGAATAAGAATCAAAGAGTGCTCCCTGAATTGATAGCATAATTTCAATTTCATTAAAAACAAGAATCTTTAATTCCGCTCTACAACTGGACTGGGGCATTTCATAAAACAAACTGGAACCATGACAAATACATTTCTGTAAGACATGAGAAGAATGGCTGATAAACAATGTTGTTGTAGCAGGGTCTCAGTATCATCACTGCTTCTGAAAAAATAGATCCTAATGCACTGAGAATTTCATCTTTTTATTTAGAACCAGAGATGCAAAATGTGAAATTTGAAAGTACAACAAACTTAGATAAAGTAGCTTGTTTTGTTTGGATTTGGGTTTTGGATTGGGTTCACACATATTTTATGTCAAAAGTTAAACATAAAATGTATCATTAATTGAATAGCACAAAAGTCTTCAATGGTATTTGTGGGTTAATAATTAGACTTGCCTCTTAACCCTACACTCAGTCTTTACAGACAGAAAGTGGCTTCTTGCAATTCTATTTATTGCTGTAAATAGAATAAACATTTGCATAGAAAATCTTCCTTTTAGTATGCAAATGCTCTCCATTCTCTAGAGGAAGAATAATAATTAAAGAAAAGTTTGCTTTTAGATGTTTCTTTACTATACCATGGTGTTTTCTTTATTATAAAGCAAATACAGGAAAAGGGGGAATTCTAAAAAAATTCTTCACGTAAAACAATGGACATTAAATACCTGTGTACTGTAGGCAGAAATAATTACCAAAAAATCCTATTGTTAACAAACAACTATAACTCAAAGGAATTTCAGACACCTCATACCTGCTGCCTCTAAGAGACAGTTTCTCAATCATTCACTCTGTAAATGTTTCTTCAGAGTGGGCTACTTTGTAGGGCAAATATAAACAGAAATGCAATTGTTCCACTCCATTCCCTCCTACATTTTTCAAAATCCATCTGGGATATTTTAATAAGTTTTCTTTGATTTTATAAATGTGTCCATTTTTTACTCAGGCTGTGCCATTTCAGCTGCTTTGGATTTCTTTAGGCTGAATTTATGGTAAAAGAAAACTATCAGTAAATTCTTAGCCAGGCTTC
Source organism: Chlamydotis macqueenii (assembly GCF_036417535.1). Lineage (NCBI taxonomy): Eukaryota > Metazoa > Chordata > Aves > Otidiformes > Otididae > Chlamydotis > Chlamydotis macqueenii. Next base: position 23,961,634 of record NC_141593.1, on the reverse strand, counting down.
TCCACTGTATTAGTCTCAGAGCTTTAGCTAGAAGCAGAATAATGTTAATGTATATGTTCCTCTTATCCAGTTGATTAATATACCATGACCATGCTCTCTTCATTATAGAGTAAAGCCAAAACAGAACTGAAAAGGCAGGAGAATAACTTTGTTTCTACAACATGTCACTGCTAGGGCAGGCGGGTGTGACCAGACCAGACTAATAGCCACCCTGGGATTATTTCAGACAGTGCTTTATCAATCAAGTATGACTTCTAAAACAGGATATTTGAAAACAAAGCAAAGAGGACAAGAATTAAAGTAAAAATTCAGTACATCTGTAAGGGCCACCTACAGGGCAGCAGTGTTTTTGTGGTGGTTCTTGGGATAGAAGTTGTTATGATTTTCACAGCCTTTTAAAAAGGCTCCTCTTACCATGAATACACAGGGCAGAAGGGAAAAAATTATGATCCTCTAGAAAGTGACTGTTTTCGTGGGTAACTCCTCACTGGTGAGCAACATCGAGAAAACAATTTGGAGTCACAGAACTGCCATGACTGTAATCTATAGAGAAAAATATATATATATCTGTTACGGTGAGTTAAATAGAATCAAGCTGGAACTGAGAGTATATCTGCTAGAAATGAAGTCAAGCCTCTGACTTAATGCTCTCAACATTCATCTTCTCATTCTCCAGAGAGACCCATTAAAACTTTTATCCCAGTGAGGCAGGAGAAATATAAGGGTGACTTAAGGGCTCAGATGTCCTTGAATAAGCCATTTCAGAGTTTTCCATTAAATAAAAATTATGACTTTTACTTCAGGAGTGTACTGGGAGAAGGTACACAATGAAGAAAGGCTCCAACATCCCTGGTTAATAGGGCCATCGAGTGATGTTCCCAGCAGAACTGTAGATCCTGTGAAATTATTTGAGCAGGCCAGAGATGTCCTGATCAAAGTTTTCCATTCATTACTGTGGGCTCTATGCCCAAAACTACTCAACAAGCATTGCTGAATACCGAACACAGTTTACTTTGTTTGTACATGTATTCACTGTGTTCTAACTCCTTATTTGCTTGAAGAAATCACAAGAATGCATGGAACAAAGCAAGACAGAGCTCTTTTATTTTTATCACTGTCCTAAATGCCAGAATCTGGCAGTCTAGAACTGTGGCTTTGGTGTAGTACCTTGTTGTGGCTTCTGAAGACTCGTCCAAATAAGCACTGAATTCCTTAGATCCAAGTCTAGCGATTCTGACTGTATTTTTTTCCAACTATAGTCCTGCAGACAAAATATAGCTGCCTTTGTTGCTATTGAGTTTAACCAGAATTAGGGGATCAACATCCGGTAGCTCCTTTGATGATGGCAGCCGGTAGTCATTTTTTTAAAACTTGGCAGCAGATATATCACCAAGCTTTCCAATATCTCTCCACTCCACCCTGCAAAAATAACACTCTCAGGAGGGAACACTAACGCAACAAGAACTTAGTGCATCATCCTGTTTGCCTCTGCTAACCATGGTATGCAATTATAACAAGGGCCGTCACTGAACCCATCCATGGTTGGCTGGCTGACTCACTGCCTGCTCTGTGCCAAAAGGTTTTTACTGTTTTCTTGCAGCAGTTCTGCTCGATGTAGATGAGCTCATGCATGCATTGTACAGCACTGAAAGAAGACATGTGAGAGCACTGGCATCAGAAAAAGTAGCATGGGACCTCAGGGAACTCTCTATGCCATATATGCAACCAGGATCTTCCCATATAACAACCCAACCTGAAACCAAATCAAGTCCTCTGCCTGCAGCTAACAAAAGGAGTAAGCTGAAAGAGTTAAAACACTCAGTTGGAAACCTGCTGACAAATAGCTTAAAAACCTCCTTAAACTTAGAATTGGTGGGTTTTTTTTTTCCTTCTCTTAGCAAAAGCACTATTTTCCCATTACAAACCTCAGCTTATTTATAGCTAGAGAGACACTAAACCTACGGGTCTACTTAGGGTGGGGCTGCAAAGGGGCTGCCAAAGGAAGGACTGGGCTGTGGAATGGGTTCTCTGACCCCTCCATCACATCAGAGCTATGGTTAATGTTATGAGAGAGAGACAGCCTCAGGGTTCAGCTGGGAGGGGAGCCTGCAGTGTGCTGCCAAAGGAGCAGGTAGGCAGCAAAATGAATTCTCCCTTGACAATTGCTACATCTTAGAAGTGGTCTGGGGTTCCTAGGCTAAGCACAGCCCACATCTACAGTCAGATTCTGGATTACCATGTATTGCTTGACATTATATTTTTTTTTCTTTGTTAAGTTTTCTTTCGTTTAGACTGTTTGAGTTCTGTGTTTTGTGACTCACTTGCCTATTTCTCATTCAGGTTTCCCTGGCCCTAGGATTAGAAACATGGCTACACACACAGACAGAATCCATAACACATTGTTGTATCACTGTCTCTGTCACTTTCACCCCTATCACCCCTTCCATCAGGACTCTTTAGTAAGTCAGCAGCAGGGTGGCACAGGTCTTACAGGATTCTCTGTATAACCTCACACTCATTTACTGCTTCTTAAAAAAAAAAAAACCCATAACATAACTTTGGGAATATCCCTAGTAGTCTTACAACCATTAAACCACCTTGTCAGAAACTAAGATGAGAGTCAAATTCACAGAGGCCAACAGGGATTACTAGTGGAGCTTCAAATCCACAAAGACCACAAGGGCTTAAACTCTGGGTTCTTCTGTTCAGAGAGTCTGAAGAGGATTAAACTCACAGTTTCATCCAAGACACATTTATCAACATTAGGAAAGTTGGACAAATTATTTTCAGGCTGAATATAGAGCTTTGGACTCAATAACAGGTCCAGATCTTGTGTTTTGCTTATAAAACCGTCCCTTCTTTGTTTCTGTGCATCTTTTTGTAAATAAGCAATGCAAAATGAGTAGCCAGTGTGAGCATTCTTCCTAAACTTGGTTACTTTTCTGAAGCTTAAATCATTTCTACAACATAAAAATGAAGACTTTTGAATTCAAAATGCTCAGACATTTGCTAGATTAAGAATGAACCTTAACTTGGAAAGGGATGAAATGAAGTTTTATTTAGAGACTTCAAAATGCTTGCATTTCTGAATGTTACTCAAGTAACCACAAAACATATAAAGAATTCTGTATTTCCCAATTTGAAACAACTGAACAGTATACAACTCTTTGCAGATGCCAACCTAAATGTGTCAGCCAGATGTTTTTTTTCCCTAATCCAATTCAGTTAAAATATTTTCTGAAAGACCACCCATGGAAAATAATTAGGAAATAAACTAAATAATTATGTGTACTATAGCTAAGAAAATAATTGATCTCTGGATTTTAAAATGCAACAAGAAGAAACAGAGCGTGAATTTGAAACCTACAGAAGACAGTGACATGCCACAGTGTCTTCCTAGTAGATGAATTATATGACCTAGAATATCAGCAAGATATTAAAATACAGGTTGCAGGACACAGAGAAAAGAGAACAAATAAAAGTTCTACTTACCTCTGAAATAAAAATTAGATATTCTTTAATCTTTTCTAACTTTAGCCAAGGAGCTGACATTGATGGGAGACTCAAACACATTAATTACTCGAGCTTTTACAAGTTAGTTGATGTTTCTTTCTTTTCCATGAAATTTGATATCAGCACAAAAAGAACAGCACCTGTAATAAAAGTATCTTTAACAAAGTGCCCACTTTCATGGGTAAGCCAACATCTCTCCTCATGTAATAGAGAGTGCTGAATGCCGAATGATACACAAGAATGTAGGGCAGAAATTCCCCCTGCCCCCAAGTCCAGTCCCTTGTTATTGTGGCAACCACATCCGGCAACTGCTACTATAAACTAAAATGTCATACGTGGGTACTGACTGAGAACAGTTTGCCTTCTACTCTTATATGTCTGCTTGTGTAGACAGAGTGCTAAATAAATATGTGCTATGAAAAAAACCAGCCAACTCTTTCAAGAGCAAGAATAATGTAAATTAACTGGATCTACTTGCCTTATATACTGGGGAATGGCTGTCAGTTTCTCCATCTGCATTTTGATTGCAAGAATAAATCAACCAACATATTCTGAAAAAATGAGGAATAGAGTACTAAACAGATGGAACCTCTGATATTTGGATAATTTATTTCAAAAAGGCATTTGAAGGACAACCTGTATCATTAATGCATAACATACAGAAATAGTAACTCTGGAAGTTGCACAAGGTAATTTGACACCTTATTCTTTCAGAATCCCATATTTCAAACCATATGCTACAGAAAATCAGGATATAAAAATTAAAGTTGCAGTACTAAACAGGTAAGTTGTAAGCTAGCATAAATCATTATATTGGTATAAAACAAACAAAATGCAATAGTTAGGAAAGGGAACTACAATAAAGGTTTTTCTAGAGCTACTGAAGGAGATGCAAGCTTTGTCAAGATGCAATATCTTATAAAAAGGTTTTGTTGCTTAAGTTTTCCATCCCTTGCTGTGGTCAGCAAATAACAGAGCTTGAGCCTCAGTTATCATAAAGAATCATCAAAAACTCAAAAGTGAAACGCTGTGAAGCCAAGATTGTCACGGTCTGTTTGTATCTCTCAAATTTACAGGACAACATACTCTGTAAATTATTTTATGAGCTCATTAGGAAGGAAAACAAGCACACGTCAAACAAGTGCTCAATCCCCTTTGTACAGGCTAGTCTAACATGTGAATTCACTCATTCATCCCTTAATTAATGAGGTTTCTAACTCACAAGTTGTCTAATTCATAACTCATAACTCACGCACCTATAAGCAAAATACTTACCTAGCTGATGATGAGAGTGCTCATCCTTCGTCCTCTGTCAGAGTGCAGGCCTCCCCTGTATCACACGGCAAAGCACAAAAGCCTCAGCGGTCTGGCTGCTGTTGGATATGCTTCAAAAGCCTTTTGGGTAAGCTGATGTATTTACACCTTCCAGCTTGGACGTTTGGTCTATAACATTTCCACAAGCTAGTGGATTCTGAAGGAACTGCCAAACAATCAATAGCAAGGATTATGGCTGCAGGCAGTAACGGCTGCGTACTGACCTGCAGCCCTTCCTGTGGGCTGCCTAGGTGTTGCTCTCACTTTGACTCAACGGCGCTGCTCCCAAAACACATCAGGCTTTTGCATGAGCTGTGTGTTAGCTAAAATCTGAGCAGGAGTTGAGTGAACAGTCATACATGATAGAAAAAAAAAAGCTTAAATGTGTTTTGTGAAATGGAAGGAGATATGATCAGGTATCAGTTTGGAGACAACCTTTGCAGAACACATAAATTCTTTTTGGTATTTTAAAGATATTGATTAATATGAAAGTGCTAAATGCAGTACAGTAAGATGCTCTGTCACAGCATATGTATTTTACCAGTGAAAATTCAAATTATCTGGACGCAGGTCATAAACAAACAGATGATCCTTCACACAGTGCCTAGTTAAGCTGCAGAAATGTGCAATTATGAGGTATTGTAAGGCTGTGCACTGTGCCGAAGGACCCCAATGGAAAGGTTGCGCCACCTCACAGAAAAGAAAAAAAATCACTGAAGACAACTAAATGCATAGAAGTTAAATCTCTGAGGCTCTGAGTGATACTTTGGAAGATGAGGGACAATCTGAAGACCTCATCACATATGCCTGCCCTGGTCATATCCTGCTGCAACCATCTACTTTCAGCCACTGAGGGAAGAATGGAGAAAGATATTGAATGTTGGTCTGAAACAGGGTTTCAAAACATATCCAACCAAACCACAGAGAGTATATATTTGCCCACTAAAGAAGAATTATTTCCTCCAAAACTATTTTTCTTCTTTCCCAATCTTCAAGGCTGAAGAGACTGAATGAAACAAAATAGAAAAAATACTCAAATAAAGGAGCAGAAGTGACAAAGCTGAGAGAGAACATGAGGCTCTTTGGAAAAAGGCAAACAGCTGAACAGGCTTCTGTAGAGCTTTGGTTTCACTTTTACTTCTAGGAAAACATCAAAGATGGAAAAGGCAGGCCAGATTTAAGACTGTAGTGGAGAATCAGCTGTATCAGAAAGTAGGAATTTCTGTTCGTTTGTATATGCTTTTTCAGTTTTTGTAAGTTTAATCTTTTCCATGCTTTATCTTTCTATTTAAAAAAAAAAAAAAGCACAAATTCTGTCAAGTCTGTCTCTTCATGAATTTGCTAACAATTAGCATAAGTCTCCTGAGGGAAAACTGGGAAAAGGTGTGCAAAATTTTAGTGCAATTTATTGGAGTTGGTCCTGGAGCCAGAAAGTAGGCAGTCAGATCCCTGCTTTCTGGAGCGGATGACAGCTAGAGCTCTGAAGCCTGAGAACTTGGCTAAGGACACGGAGAAACCATAGCAGAACTCTGGCCAGACTCCAGAGTCTGAGACATTAAGAGAGCTGGTGGGTTGATCTTACATCAGTTTGATGAGCAATGGAGAAATGTTGCTTGGCCTGGTTTCATCATGGCTCAGAGCCCACTTTAGGATGAAAAGAGTCTCTAGTATGGTAAGGAAGAAACAAAATTTGAGAAGAAAGTGTACTCACCACATAGGCAGGCAATAAAACTAAGGTTTTGTTCATCACAGAATCATTTAATAATTCATGCAGAAAGGGCTCTTTGGAGGTCACCTGGTCGTTCCTCACCACTACCACCAAAGCAAGGCCAACTTCAAATTAGATCCAACTTCAGGGTTAGATCACATTGCTCAAGGTCTTATCCAACCACAGACCGAACATCTCCAAGGACAGGGATGTCATAGCCTCACATTTCCTTTACTTGACTAATCTCATGGTGTGTTTTTTTTTTTCTTTTCTTATATTGAATTGGAGCTCCATGTGTTCTCTGTGTGCTTCTCATCTTCATGTACCTCTGAGAAGAATCCAGCTTTATCTGATAGCAATTTCCCCTTTCCCTTTTCTTCTCCAGCATAAACTAACCCATTTCCTTAGCCTCCTCTCATTTGCTCTCCTGCCCGTGATTATCTTCATGGCGCTCCACTGGACTCACTCCAATTTGTCAATACTTTTCTTCTACAGGGAAGCCCAAAATGTGATGTTATGCTCCGGTGCTGAATAGAGGAGAATAAACACTTCCCCTAATGTGCTGGCTACTTTCTTGCTTACATGGACCAACATGTGGTTGGCTGTCTTCACCAAGAGAGCATATGGCAACTCTTGTTCTATTTATTGTCCAGCAGGATGCCTAGATTTTTTTTCTCCCCAAAAATGCTTTCTGTCCAGGCATAGCCCATCACGTACTCCTGCTTGGGGCTATTCCACCCCAAGTGCAGGACTCTGCTTTTGTTGATTTTGATGAAGTCTTTTTTCACCCATTTCTTCAGCCTGTCAAGATCCCCCTGTCTGACAGCCCTGCACGCCAGTTGACCACCACTCTCTACTCCAGTTTGATACATTAACAGTGAACAAGGATTAGGGATTTTGCTATATTCTGGGAGGTTTTGTTTTTCTTATTCTGGGAGATTTCTGTCTCCGGATGGAGGTGCATGTTAAAGGCAAAAATTATTGTGTCAACTGTTGTATTTTTTTCTGTTCTTTACAGATATGTAACAGCTTCCAATAGAAGATGTCTCCTGGACAAATACGAAACCAAAAGTCAGTTTATTCCACAAGATGGATGCATTCTGGATGTCTCTGCTGCCAGGATTCATTGCAGCTTTTAAGAAAGGAAGGAGGTGACGTTTTAGCTTCTGCATTAAAAGCATACTGGATGAAGAATATTCGAACAACAGATTTATAATATTATGAATATTTCACATACAATTGTTGGGGAGTGGGAAAAGACTGAAATAAGATTCCCAACATATTTTAACAGAAATACTGAATTACTCAAGGAATGAGATCACAATTAGTAACAGTTTAATAAACAAGGTAAGAAATACGTGACTAGGACCATAAATCCATAAATCAGACTCTGCTATAGGGATGTTTTGCAGGATGCAGAGCTGTGCACTATGCCCAAGGACCCCAAGCCCCAGTTGCTGCTGGATCACAGTGGGGATCCTCATCAGGGTAGAACACAGGCACTGAACGTTTATAATAATACTGAAGCCGTGAGAGCAGCTTTTTCACCACATGAGGATATTTTTCAGACACATCATTTTTCTCTTCAGGATCATGAACAATATCAAATAGCCAAAGTCTCTTTGTTGGTGGGTCAGATGATTGAACCTTTGACTCATTAAACAAAGATGGTGGAGGGAACCAATGACTGCAGCCTGCAGAAACAGGAACGGACCAAGGGTTAATTCTCAGATATGGAGCAGCAATGTGGAGAAGGAGAGTTATACTGCAATCGACGAATTCACTAGGTCCCTCAAAAAGCCACTGGCCAATGATTGTTGCTGCATTCCTTAACTCTAGCCCGGCACCAGAGTCTCTCCAGCCCAGGCTACTTATATAGGAGTTCAATTTATACAAAAAAAAAGCTGCACCACTGGGATCCAAACTTTCATGTCACTTAATTTCAAATCAAGTTATTTCAGGGGCTTTCTTCTTGGATTCGATGATTCTTATGGGTCCCTTCCAACTTGAGATATTCTATGATTCTCTGATAGTTTTTCCACTACTGTGAGAGTCATTTGTATATGAAATATCTTCAAAACGAACGAATGTGTTGTTTGGATTTTAGAAGTGCCCCTTCTAGATTTTTGCATGTGATCAAAAACCCAAGAAGTTAGCTGAATAACTAAAATAAAATGAAATAATGAAAACACATTAAACAGAATTAAAGTATGTTTGGGGCAGGTGGGAGATATGACACATTGTACAAAAATTAGTGACTTCGTTACCTGGATATCCAGTTAGTAATTTCCATTTTCCATGTCGGATTGCTGCATGCATGGATATATTGAAAAGTGTATCATCCCATGGAAAAGAATTGCTGTGTGGTAAAGATGTCCTGTTGTCAATGCCCAGACCTTAATGAAACAGTAAACTAAGTTAGGTACATTGCATATGCATGAACTAATTTTTAGAACTCTATTGGGAAACAAAGAAGTATCATTCATTTATTTTTATGTGTCGGATAAATAATTTGTTACATGTATGTGCATATATGATTCACTGGATGTATTTAACTCAGAACTTGAACTGTACCCGAAAAAGTTACCAGGGGAAAATGTCACACCTGAGTCTGGATAACAGGACTAATTTTCTATACAGATACTATATGTGTACCTCATATACCTATATTAAGAATGCTCATTATTGTAATTGCAAAATTTGCTCATACAAGTGCCCATATAATTTTGCTAGTTAGAAATATAAGATTGAAAGATCTCCTGAATCAAGGCTGCTACTGTTAATTCTCTTAGATCACTCCAGGGAGCAAGTCCCAGGTCTTGACTTGTATCCACATGCAGAGAGTTGTCTCTCTGGACTGAGCTGGCTACATTCACACAGATCCACAGCTGGCCAGCAAGGTACTTCTATGGCGTGAAACATGTCTTCATGCTGTCTTTTGTAGAGTCACATAGGATGTGGCCTCATATCCAGATAGAAGGATAAAAACTCTCAAGTGTCAACTATGTCCAAATTGCCTCTCAAAAGGAAGCTCCTTATAGGAGGGAGCTCAGAAAAAAAATTAACATGCGTACACCAGGGATGATCAGGAGACCTGTTCTTTACCAAAACCAGGAGGGAGCATATGAGCTTTCATAAACAAGACAGGAGTTTAAGACATAAAATCTAAGAGTTTTACATCAACTATACCAGTTCATATTTGTTTACCAAAAGACTACGGGAAGGCAAATCTATAATCAGACTAGAAGTAAGACATCAGGAGGTGGAGAGAAACCAATGCTGATTTTCATATTTCAAGAGATTACTTTCAATCACTTTAGAGAATTTGAAAGACTCAGCTGACAGATTTTTGCCACTGAAACAGAGAATCCATGAGATTTACAATGATCATGTGAGATCTAGTATTAGAAGCAGAACTAGAGGTTTCTAAAAAGAGTAAATTATGTACATTACAGTGGGTCAAATATACCTCTGATAGAAGAGAGCAACAGAAAATTTGGAAAGGCTGGGACACAATTTCTCTACTTTTTATGAAGATTCTCCTAAGTTTCTATTTTAATACTGGACTTCACACTTTGAATCAGTTTTTCTTTAATAAGCACTTTTTTGTGCATACCCAAGTTCTCTGTTTATATCAGACTTGTATAATTGTCGTAGTTCAGCCCTGATCAGGACCAGACTACGCAGTCTGTCTCTCGCTCCCCCCACCCTCCGAGAGAATAGGAGGAGATGATATAAGAAAAAACAGCTCAAGGTTTGAGATAAGGACGGGGAGAAATCCTTAAAGTTACCGTCACGGGCAAAACGGACTCGACTTGGGGAAAACTATTCATTTATTTCTAAAATTAGCAGGAGAATGAGACAGGGAACAAGATAACCTCCCCCCACCCCTCCCTCTTCCCGGGCTTAACATTATCTCTACTACCTTCCCCTCCCGAGCGGCACGGGGGGGGAAAAGGGAATGGGGGTCACGGTCAGTTCATCACGCGTTGTTTTACGCCGCTGTATCATCGTCAGGGGAAGAACTCCTCGCATTCCTCCTCTGCTCCAGCGTGGGGTCCCTCCCACGGGCCACAGTCCTTCGTGAAACTGCTCCGGCGTGGGTCATCTCTTCCACGGGGTGCAGTCCCTCTAGAACAGCTGTCCCAGCGGGCCCTCCACGGGCCACAGCCTCCTTCAGGCCTCCACCTGCTCTGGCGTGGGGTCCTCCATGGGCTGCAGGTGGATCTCTGCCCCTCCGTGGACCTCCATGGGCTGCAGGGGGACAACCTGCTCCACCATGGTCTTCACCACGAGTTGCAGAGGAATCTTGGCCAGGAGCCGCATTACTCCTCCCCCTCCTTCTTCACTGACCTTGGCGTCTGCAGCCGTTCCTCACAACAGGCTGGCAGACGTCTCTCAGGATCCTTTTTACATCTTATTCACTTCTCATCTCCTCTCCACTTCTTGCAGCCGGGCCGGGCCGAGTTGGGCCCAGTCGGCTGCCCGGCAGGAGGCCAGAGGGTGAGGCCTGCAAGGCCCATGAGGCTCGCGCCTCCCCCTCTCTGCCCCCCGCTCAGCTGCTTCACATCTTCTCCTTCTCTTTTTGCTGTTTTCCCCTACTTAAATACGTTATCGCAGAGGCGTTATCACGGGACATTCTGCTACCAATTGGCTCGGCCTTGGCCAGCAGCGGGTCCGCCCTAGGCCCGGCAGAGTCCACTGAACAAAGGGGAGCGACTTCTAGCAGTTTCCTACAGAGGCTACCACCTTAGGCCCCCCCTCACTAACAAAACCAGAACAATAATGCTCCCAGATAAATAAGGCTATAAAAAGAGACAACTTGTTTAGAGTATGCATACACAGATTGAGGAGGACTCAGCTCATCTTAGATGATGAAGCACTGAAGTTGATGGTAAAATACTCCAAACCCCCACCAAAACCAAGGAAAATTTCATAAGTACCCCCAGAAGAATCTCTCCTGGAAGACAAATCCTCACACGGCCATGTGATATCTGTATCAGATATGAAACAGTTTAAAGACTAATTGCTCTTTTAATGCTTACAAGGTATTACTTACTTAAATGTTTATAAGATATTGCTTACTTTTCAACATCATTATTTTATGTATTATTCTGTCATACTGTTTGCTACTGGGAATACATATCTTTCCCATTTACCTTCTTAAAGAGCACAACGAAAGACATTCAGTCAATCAAAAACCACAAATATATTTTTTTTAACATTACATCTCAAAATTACAATATTAAGGCTTAATCTAAAGAAAAAACTATGTGAGTCTGCATTTCTGATTTTAAGGTTTAGCATGGAGAATATGCTTTAGATTGATGAGCTACGGTGTGTGAAGTCATAGTATTACACAAGACAAATTATTTAAAATACTTAAAATAAACAGTATGAAAGACTGTATTTTTAGATATACTTTGCAAAATACCCTTAGAATGCCATGGATGAGACTTAAAATAAGAATGAGACACTACGTCAACACCTAGGTCCTTGTGCCTCACACAGGATACTATGCGATTTTAGTCCTCTTGTTACAAAAGGGACACAGAAAAAACATATGGGATACAAAGAAGTATGACAGGAAGATTAAAGCTGTGGAACAGCCTCTGTGTGAAGAATGACAAAATAAATAGGACTCTTCATGCTCAAAGATGGACAACTGATGAGGGCCAGAACAGAGATGTATCAAATGGTGTGGCCATGACAGACTGAATAAGGAACAATTGGTCTTTCCTAATAGGGGCATCAAATAAATTATGAAGTCGCATATTCAAAATAAATGATAGTATATACTTCCTTATCACAGACCCAACTCAAGTGTGGAATTCCTTTCCACCAGATGTTGTGGGTGCCAGAAGTTTATGCAGGTTGAGTGATAAAAAGGGTTTGCAAAGTGGAAGAAAAATCCATCAAGGGTTCTTATATACAAAATTACAACCTAAAGTTGAGGAGGTCCATTAGCTGCAGGTTGAGGAGGTATATTTATGTGCTTGCCCTCATACGCTCCTTCCTGAACAACTGCTACTGTCAGAAACAGAATAATGAGCTAGACACATTTTCAGCCTGATCATACACAAGACATGTTACAAAATTACTTTCAATTCAGGACAAGGCAAATATTTTGTTTACAGAAGAAAGTGAGATGTTGAAGCAGATTTATGCAATCTCTTTTATTGTATTAATCTCACTATGTACTGAACTAAAAGGGTCAAAACTTTCACAAAAGTTAAGTATAAAATCACAGAATATCTCAAGTCAGAATGGACCCATAAGGATCATCAAGGCAAACTCCCTGCTCTTCGCAGGATGATCTAGAACTAAACTATATGACTAAGACTGTTGTTTAACTGTAGTTTTAGAAATACATGAACCCAATGAGTCATTTCTAGCATATCCTCTAGTTTACTTTCAGTGCTGTTCTTAAAAGGAGGGACAGCACAAAGAAATTAGAATATTAATTTCTATGAACAATGGCTTCCAATGTAGATCAGTCTGTATCAGGGCAGACAGCCCAGTTATTTGCTTAAGGCTTGTTTTTCACTTATACCAATCAACAGTAAAGTAATTGGAATAATGGATTCACACCAGGTTTATACTACTGTGATTGAGATAAGAATCTAATACCTATATTATTTCCTGCTTTAATCATACAATTTTAAATTTTAAAAAAGCCCCTACAATTTACAGAAATGTTACAAGATGACAGGTTTTGCCATACTGAAGAAGTTATTTGGTACATTCAATCCAGCAGTGTGTCTCAAGAAGTAACTAATAGCTCTCAATTCAAAGTAAAACAGAAAAGATAAAGCAAAACTGTTTACTTTGCCCAGCAACGTGTTATTTCACTTCACTTTCTGAGCATAGGCAAGATCATAAAAAATGATGCAATGTGCTTAGCCCTGATTTTTTTCCTCCTAGCCTTTCAAAAAAAGCTCTTCTGACCTCACTAAGTATCGCATGTGTACTCCTCATTAAATAAATCATTTACATTAGGTGGGTAGGTCTTCCAAAGAAAAAAAAAGTCTTCCTTTGTATTTTTGCATACACTTACAATAGCCTTCTGCTTAACTCATTAGTTCACCTATCCAACTGGACAATGATTTCTAGGGGATGAAAATAGGAAGAAACATTTCGTCACTTTTCTTCCCCGGTATCAATGTATGCTTGAGAATCAATCATCTGTTCCATGGCTTGTACAATCCTAGTTACCTATCAGAAACTTAGCTAAAATGAAGAAATACTAATTTATCTCACCACTATGAAAAAGACAAAAAAGTCTGAAAATCAATTTATTTTCTTTGTAACTCAAAACCTTTTCAATTCTTCTACTACTGCTGTACACCAAAACAACTTTGTGACCCTTTAATGCCTGCAATGCTACATGGCAATAAAAAAAAAGATGAGCTGATCCAGTTTTACTAAATCTAACTTGTTTATTTTTCTAGGTCTTATGATGTTCCTGACAGGTCTCACTGATATTTGCTGAAATATTTAATATTAAATCACGAGGAAAAACTAAAAACCAAAGAAAGACAACAACAAAAAGCCACTGCAACACAGTACTTGGTAGGTGTGCTGGAAAATTCAGATCTATCAGAATATTTGTAAATATTTCCTATGATTTGTTTCAATCATTTGGTTTCCACTTTGCAAGGCAAACATTTCCAGTACCAGGTCACCATAATTTGTAAAAGAAGATTTAAGGACAGTCAACACTCATATTGTGTAAATTGCAAGGTTAAAAAAAATAGGTACAATCTGAACTTTTTTTTTTAATTAAAGAAAGACCCCACTGCTTCCACTCAGTCTAAAAGATAAATTTGTGGAAACATTTCATCAAATGTAATAAATTTCTTAAGCATATAATAATTTAATCTTAACTAGCCAATATTTAATCATAAGAAGGAAGAAGAAAAATGTGAATTTTTGGCTGAGATTTTAAAAAGGGAATATGTAGGGGAATACATATTCCATACCAATATATATGAACATATATATATACATCTACATATAGATCATTTACTCTTCTGATTCCCCTAGCTCTCCTTCTTCTTTCTTTCAATGAGACTAACTCAAGCAATTGGTAGAAACCTAAAATGTGGAGATATAAATAGAGAGTACATCTAAAAATAAAGTATTCTGCCTTCTGTCTATGATTAAGATTATGAAAATGACACACGTTAAGAAGAAGTTTTCTTGGTTGGTAAGAGATCAAAGAGTACACAGTTCTCTCTAACATACCATTTAGCAAGGTCCCAACCACAATGTGTAAAGAGTCCAAACCAATATTGCATGAAACATGCCATATTTCTGTACACTATGGTCTACGATACAGTGTGCAGGGAGGCAATGTTGGGTACTGGAGAGCAATTTTGGAGAAAGACAAAAGAACGTTAATTTATTATTTATTTGGGAGACAGAGTCCTGCTCAAAGAGTTAATCTAAACAGCTTAAGTGAGTGTCAGATTGACTATGCCTCTACAATTTTCCAATATCCTACACAATACCAAAACCATTCTTTTATAAGCAGCTACATATAATCAGTGCCCTTTACGAACAACAGAAGCAAATGAAGCTTCTACCTTTGTTTCTTCATCTGCAAAATAAGGACATTAGAAGTTATCTACATTTTGGAGTATATTTCCCAAAGGAAAAAGTGAAAAATATCCACACTCTCTACGGTTAAACTTCTATTTATGACAGTATAACATAGCAGCAGATTGAGCCATATGATAGGGAAAATATAATAACAAAAAGCTCCAAGCTTAATTGCAACCTGCTTGATGGAAAAGACTGAAAAGCATGCATTAAGAAAAGCCACAAACCCAGGGTGAATTAAGATTTTAGATGGCTCACACTCTTTCCAGTACAAATGAGAAATACATCTGAAACAAATAATAAACAGGTGCTACTGCTTTGCAGTTGTAAGGCACATTTAAGAGCTTTCAGTCAAAGCATGAATATCACCAACATTTCCTGTAACACAAGTATGTGTGCATGTTACACTACCAGGATGTCTAAATAGATTGGTATTTTGCACTTTACAATGTATACTGCACAAAGGGACTCCCTAGGTGTTCTCTTAGTAACTAAAAATTATCTCTGTAGTTCTCAAGACTTCTACTTCAGTATAAATTTTGTCTGAGTATACAACACTCCCTATCACTTATTTGGTTACTCCACTCCAATATTTAAATAATACATAAAAGGATCCACATAGAAGAAAAGTTTACTTCTCATACCACATGGCCACCTATGCTAAGATACTAAGCAACCATGAGACATGAGGAAAGATCCTCATGTGGACAGAAAAGCATCTAATAAAATGGGAAAGAAAAAAAAAGTTTTGATTTCATGCTGGAGAGGCCACCATTGGATCACTAAAGGAATCTGTATTGGGACCAATACTGTTGAATATATTCCAAATTACCTTGAAAAGGAACTGAACAGTGAGATTACAAAGACTGTGGATGATTGTAAGTTATTTAAAGATGACTGTAAAGAACAACTGAGAGAATGGGCCTTAAAATACACAGTGCTATTCAACATAGATAGAGGTAAAGTGAATATGTGAACTAACAATCCTAAATTCACATATAAAATGATGGCCTGCATGTCACCCATAATTGTCCAAGAGTGAAACCTTAGGATCATGACAGATGGAACTGATGCTTTTTCAGAATTACGTCAGCACTTGTCAAAAAGAAAAACTGAGTGCAAGAAATTATTAGAAAAAGAACAAAAAGCTCTGTGCTACTGGAAAACTAGTTCTGGTCTTCCCATCTCAAAAAGAATACCATATGACTGAAAAGGTTCAGAAACCAGTTACAAAGTTGGGTGACATGTGCAATCCCTTGAGAAATCCTCTGCTAGATGTATGTTCTGCTTAATTAAATTCATGTGTTCTAGGCAACTCCAGGGACCAGGTTGCTTCCATCCCCTGCATGACCAAAGTAAGGTTCTTCCCACCTTGTGTGACGTAGAGCCAAATGCAATCAAATAATCAAAACCTTATTGTTTTAATTGACAGAGGACATATCAATGTAACACATAGGCCAAATAGTTTGAGTGCTTACTACTGAGACCTCATGAAGTATCTTGAGTGAAACTACATAATCTTAGTAGTTGTTAGTACATTCAATGTGACTACTATCTCTACCTGACCTGACTAGACATCCTCTACAATGCAGAATGGCACTACTACACAGCATGTACCCACAGTTAGAAAAACTCAAACATGCTGAAACACTGAATGGAACATAAAATTGTTTACCCAGGAAATTCATCATCTGCTTTTGCCAATAACAGCTCTGCTTCAACTGGACTAGACTACATTCTCTGAACAAATATAATCTTGGCTACATCCTCAGATTCAATTACATGCCATTTTTTTTCAATCATCAAAGATGTTTTGTGGAAAACCTCCATGCTATTCTATTGCTTTGTAAAATCTTTTAATAGCATTTCAGCTTGTTGCTATCAAAAAAGCTGGAACATCTCTCTGAGCTGCTGATCCCCTGCCATCCTTACCCCTGTATGATAAGAGAGGTTTCATTTTGCCAGTAAGCACCACATAAGCCACAACGGTCACTAAGATAGCACTGCAATAAAATCCCGCTTGTTGGCAAAGTCTCTTGGAAGGATCATTGGGAGCGCTCATGTTTTCTGACATATCTCTGCTAATGGAGGCTGGAGAGACACATACAGAGTTACAGGTGTGACAAGAGGCACCCGTTACGGGATTCAGTCGGTTATGCCCTCAGAGCAAGGAACACAGCTGTAACAAGATTGCATCACATAGCTAGAAGACAAAAAAACTACTGAACTGCAAAAACTAGTGCTTGCAGTAAGGCAGATTTAGGGAACGAAGTGACACTTATGCATATGTTAAAAAAAAATACTGCATTTAAAATAATTCAATCTGGTGTATATAGATAGTCAACTCAGTGAAGACTGTCAGACCACGACAACAGGCTTTCAAAAAGTAGTGTCATCCGGAAATGACAAGTCTTAAGGGGATAAATTAATGCTCAATTTTTTTTTTAAATTCTGCCAAAATTATACTCTAAAACATTATGAGTGCTTAAAAAAAAAGTTTACTTACTTTGTAAAAAAAGTTTTTGTTAGAGAGGAGTTAACAACTCTGTATGTTATGGAGTAGAATTCTGCTCAACAATTGAATCAAGCACTTTGAAAAAAAAAAAACCCAGGCTGTTTCCACTAGAACTTAAAAGCAACAAACAGAACTGGTATTATTTTCATAGTAAGGCAACGCATACGCCTCTCTGCCTCTTGTGATCTGATTAGTAGTCTATAAAAACCACAGAGGAGGTCTCCAGACAGAAGTCTGGGACTGGTGAACCAAATACCACTTATATATGAAACTCAAACAGAAAGAGAATGTTTTCTAGTATGTTCATTATAACCTTTAAAATCAACATACTATTTTAATAATCCAAGAAATCCCTATTATATTCACCAGCTTCTGTACATTGTCAGAAAGATGTTAATGGTATAATTCTCCTACTGCTTCCCTTAAAATAAATCAAAGGTTTTGCACATCACAGCTCCTATTCTGATGTAAACCATTTGACTCTATTATCAGGATTTAAAACATTTACTTACATGAAGCCCATTAAATAGAAAAGAAAACCCAAGCAGTTAAAAAATCACAGGTGATTATTTTTCTATCAGTAGACACTGCAGACTCCTTTGAATCACCTTAGCCTGATTTTGTGCTACAATAGCAGAAGTGGTAGGTAAAAATATCACAGTCTTTCTTAAATATCATAGAACTCCACATAAAAATTACCCTCATAAAAGCAGCCTTCAACCTCTTAGAAATCTCACCACATCCATGATTGTCAGGCTCACTATCCCTTACTAATGCTCAACTGTCAAACAGCGGGAAGTCTGTTATGGCTTGAAAAAAACCCGACACTAAAACTAATGGGAACCTTTCCATTAATTCCAGTGAGCTCTAGCTCAGACGAGTTAAGCATCAGTAGTAACAAACAAGGAATTTACACCCTACCAACTCCTCTTAATCAAACAAATGAAGCTAAATTCCACTTTATCCATACAGTTCAGTAGACACAGTGTGTTTTCGACAAAACCTTTGTATGAAAACCTTCCGCATTTGTATTTGCAACAATCACTTCTGACAACAACACACGTTTTAACCGCTCCCCCAAATTATCCCCAAATTAAAGTGATTCTGAAATCAAAACAAATCAAAAGCACCAATACACAATTTATCAATTCTCAGAAGAAAAAGCTTAAGAAAATTTAAAAAAAAAAACAAAACAAAAACCAAACAGTAACAGCACACAACCCCATGAATGTTACCAAAAATTAAGGCTTATGGATGAGCAGAGAAAACTGAACTCCAGAGTTATTTTCCCTGCTGCAAAATCCATGTCACTAAGCTCAGAAGTTAAGATCTAGAAACTATTTACCTAAAGATACCACTTGATCTTCCCTGCAGCACTGAAATAGAAGAATAAAGGCATACTTCAGGTAACAAGCACCCAAACACTTGATTCTTTACAGGAGCATGCAGCCAGACAGGGAAACAGAAAGTCGAGAAATGAACCATAGCTTCACTGCAGTGAAACTCAGGAAGCAACCTTATAACTTTTCTTTGTGGTCAGTGTAGTAGCTTCCCACAACCACATCTTCGGAACTTTCCTCTGATGGCATTTTCCCACTGTCCAATAGCTTCCTCCCTAAAGGAGAAAATTCTGATGTCACACCGAAAGCCGTAGCCAACTACATGCTATATAAATTATTGTCCGTTAAAGCAATTAGAAACAGATGTCAATTTGATGCTGAACTTATTTAATTTTCAGTAAAATGGAAATATACAAGAGGCTCAGATAAATTAAATGTTTAATTTTCATACATTTTTAATAAAAAAAAAAATTAAACTGAAAACCAAGGGTTACATTCACATGGGGATGTACCTGACGAAATTAGAGGTTTCTTCCCACCTTCCAAAAAAATCTAGCCCAACACTGGAGATACATTTCTGGGCTTGGGGGACTCAAATTCATGCCCTGAGTTTCCCTGGTCATTACAAAGGAGTTTGAACTGTGATTTCCTATCTTTCAGGAGAGATTTCTCCCCAACAGACTGTATGTAACTCTAAGAAAGTAAGCTAATTTAGTGGCTACACCATTTGCAAAAGATTCTTAACTTTTTATAATCTTCTAAATTTTAATACAATTATCTACATGTTTTTCTAGCATCCATAGATGCACAATATTCTGTAGGCACAGGGTGGTTTTGACTTACAGGCAGTCTGGTCTATAGTATGATTTGCAGGCAGTCTAAAAATACATCCAAATTAGGGTCTGTACGCTACACCATAAACACCAGAATGGTATGTGAAAAAAAAATACACAGATTTACTTCGATATTTCCAGTTTGGAAGTACCCGGATCTGGGGAGAATGGACAGAAGGTGGCAGAAAGGTTTAATGTGGGAACATAAGAATAAATAAATATATTTCAGTATACACCTTTTCCGGTGAAGACAATTTTAGCAATTGGAAAGCTGTAGTCTTCATACTGTTCAGTTGCACACATAATAAAAGTATTACGAATCTATGGACTGGGTCAGAAATTACACTGGATTTCCATTATATTTGAATTTCTTTGCTTTATATTTTTGGACTAAGCACTAACATGCTTTACTTTAACATAAGAATTTTTTCCTCCTAAATATCAGGAAACAATATATTGAACATGGTTCAAGTTTTTAATATATACACTAGACCACAGTGGTTATAGCGTTCAGAGCAGTGAAAGTACTACATTTTTCATTTCCATTGGTGAATATGAAATCAACTCTCTTCCAAACTCTCTGAAAATCATGACTGTCTCTAACAGAGTAATATAATTTCTGTAGTACCTAAGTCTTAAACCACTCAGATGAATCAATTACTCATCTGCAAGATAAGAGTGAGACAACATTTTCAAAGAAAATTTTATTGAGAAATAAAAAAGCAAAAGAACAAAAGACATAGTTAATATTTTTAGAATTAGGACACTGTTCTGGTTTTGTTAGTGAGGGAGCCCTAAGGTGGTAGCTTCTGTAGGAAACTGCTAGAAGTTGCTCCCCTTTGTTTAGTGGACTTGGCTGGGCCTAAGGCGGACCCGCTGCTGGCCAAGGCCGAGCCAATTGGTAGCAGAATGTCCCGTGATAACGCCTCTGCGATAACATATTTAAGTAGGGGAAAACAGGAAAAAAAAAGAGAGAAGATGTGAAGCAGCTGAGCGGGGGGCAGAGAGGGGGAGGCGCGAGCCTTGTGGGCCTTGCAGGCCTCACCCTCTGGCCTCCCGCCAGGCAGCCGACTGGGCCCAACTCGGCCCAGCCTGGCTGCAAGAAGTGGAGAGGAGATGAGAAGTGAACAAGATGTAAAAAGTATCCTGACAGGCGTCTGCCAGCCTGTTGTGAGGAACGGCTGCAGATGCCAAGGTCAGTGAAGAAGGAGGGGGAGGATTAACGCGGCTCCTGGCCAAGATTCCTCTGCAACTCGTGGTGAAGACCATGGTGGAGCAGGTTGTCCCCCTGCAGCCCATGGAGGTCCACGGAGGGGCAGAGATCCACCTGCAGCCCATGGAGGACCCCACGCCAGAGCAGGTGGAGGCCTGAAGGAGGCTGTGGCCCGTGGAGGGCCCGCTGGGACAGCTGTTCTAGAGGGACTGTACTCCGTGGAAGAGATGACCCACGCCGGAGCAGTTTCACGAAGGACTGTGGCCCATGGGAGGGACCCCACGCTGGAGCAGAGGAGGAACGCGAGGAGTTCTTCCCCCGACGATGACACAGCGGCATAAAACAACGCGTGATGAACTGACCGCGACCCCCATTCCCTTTCCCCTCCCCGTGCCGCTCGGGAGGGGAGGTAGTATAGATAATGTTAAGCCCGGGAAGAGGGAGGGGTAGAGGGAGGTTATCTTGTTCCCTGTCTCATTCTCCTGCTAATTTTAGAAATAAATAAATAGTTTTCCCCAAGTCGAGTCTGTTTTGCCCATGACGGTAACTTTAAGTATTTCTCCCCGTCCTTATCTCAAACCTTGAGCCGTTTTTTCTTATATCATCTCCCCCTATTCTCTCGGAGGGTGGGGGGAGCGAGAGACAGACTGCGTAGTCTGGTCCCAATCGGGGCTGAACTACGACAGACACACACTTAGACCTTATATATCTTCTATTTATAAACATAAGGTCTTTTTTAATGCCTCGTTTGTTTGTAAACAGTATGGAAACACAGGGCTTTTCTCCACACATTTATAAATGGAACTGGAGGGGAAGAGGGAGTATTTCTCCCCCCTATAGCTACAGAAGCATAAAAAGTCTTAGATACAAGTAGATGAGGATTCCTGAGGCAAAACTATCACTTGCCCATAAACAGAAAAATTTGCACTGTTTCCTGTAGATGCATTAGAAACTCTGTAGGTGGGGCTGGAAATTTATTTTTTGCATTTTATAAAATGGAGACTTCGTGGCAAAAATTATATTTTGCTAGACTTGATTCTGTGAAGCAGCTTGTTGCTTAGTTCTCCTCGAGAAATACACAGGGCAAAGCAAACTCCAGGAGGAGTTTTAAGAAGTTCTCCCTATTGCTCTGGCAAAGAGCGTATTGTTATCTTGGCATGAATGCAAGTCATGTTCCTCCTGCAACTGATTCAGCTCTGAGATAAAGTGCACACAAGACAGCCAACTGAGGTACAGTCAGCCCCAGCTAAAAGTGCCATTCTTACCAGGACCAGTTCAATCCTCTGAAAATTGTCTTAAGGTCTTTATTGATGACTGCTGAACTTCACCAAATCTCAGCCAATGAACTGTGAAATGAAATTAGAGATATCTTCCACAAAATGCAGGAAATTTTTAATGCTTCCTGATGTAATGGATGCTATAAATATCTAATCTATTCTTTCTAGCAGTCTTCCAGTACCTAACAGGGGCCTACAAGAAAGATGGGGAGAGGCTGTTCAGTAGGGCCTGTTGTGACCATTACAAGGGGTTTTAAAATAGAGAGAGGTAGATTTAGATTAGATATTATGAGAAAATTTTTTACAATGAGAGTTGTAGAACACTGGCACAGGTAGCCCAGAAAGGTGGTGGATGTCCCATCCCTGGAAACATTCAAGGCCAGGTTGGACAGGGCTCTGAGCAACCTGATCTAGTCGGGGATGTCCCAGCTCCTTGCAGGGAGGTTGGACTAGATGACCTTTGAAGGTCCCTTCCAACGCTAACCATTCTATGATTCTATGGTGTGAAGCAACTTCATTGTATTTTCTCCAAATTAACTCCTACTTCCATGACTGGAATTTTGGGAAGAGATGGAGAAACAAGCAGGACAAAATATTATGGATACTTATCATAACACTCACAGACACTATCATCCAAAAGAAAGCCAAAATTTAGACCTTACTGTACGTCTCAGAAAATAAGCATATTTTAAAGTCTTGATCAACATTTGCTGTATTAGATTTGTAGCTTTTTAATATCCATTGCCAATTTAGTCTTTCTGAGAGAAAATCTACAGGGAAATACAGAAAAAGAAGGTTCGTTCTTCTACTACGTGAAAAGTTACATATCAAAGTTTCAGTGTCTGACTTTAACAGATGAACAACAGTCTGAGCCCAGGCCGATTATTTGGACTAAAGAAAGTTTATATAAGAGTATTCTGTTTGTGCACAGACTGTTTTTGCATAGACATTGCTTTTTGTACATTAACAAACCTATAATCAGTAGGTTATTTAGTACTTCTTAGACTTTTGCCTTTTATGAATCACCAAAGACAAAAAATCTGAGAGAAATTAAAGCTAAAAGTTACAAGGTAGCTTCAAATAGCACTGCCTAATTAAGTAGCATTTTCCCTTTTCACAATAACAAACAAATACCATCAACATGAGAGTTGAACAAGTTCTTCGTGGTTGTTTTCTAGGCCTACTGCAGTGCTACAGACAGCTGTTGTTACTGATATACTACAGAAGATAGACAAGTCGTCTCACTACCGGAGAGAATATGTTTAATATTTTTTGAAAAGGCTCAAAGTCACATGATGCACCTTCTTCCATCTACACTTTCACCTCCTCACATAGATAAAGTAAACTCATTTTTGCTTTTCTCCTCAGTCTTTCAAAGCCAACAGTTTTTCATTCATGCTTACAATGATGCCATCCAGAGGGACCCTGACAGGCTGGAGAGGTGGGCCTGTGGAAACCTCATGAAGTTCAACAAGGCCAACTGCAAGGTCCTGCGCATGGGTTGGGGCAATGCCAGGCACAAATATGGGCTGGGCAGAGGATGGATTGAGAGCAGCCCTGTGGAGAAGGACTTGGGTGTGCTAGTGGATGAGAAGCCCAACATAAGATGACAATGTGCATTTGCAGCCCAGAAAGCCAACCACGTCCTGGTCTGCATCAAAAGAAGCATGACCAGCATGTCGAGGGAGGTGATTCTGCCCTCTGTTTCTGTCTCTCATGAGACCCCACCCAGAGTACTGAGTCCAGCTCTGGAGCCCCCAGCATAAGAAGGACATGGACCCGTTGCAGGGAGTCCAGAAGAGGGCCACAAAGATGACGAGAGGGCTGGAGCACCTCTCCTAAGAGGACAGGCTGCAAGAGTTGGGGTTGTTCAGCCTGGGGAAGAGAAGGCTCTGGGGAGACCTTATTAGTGGCCTTCCAGTATCTCAAGGGGGCTTATAGGAAAGATGGAGAAACTCTTCAGCAGGGCCTTTTGTGATAAGACAAGGGGCAATGGTTTTAAAACAGGAGGGAGATTCAGACTTGATATAAGGAAAAATTTTTTTACACTGAGGGTGGTGGAACACTGGCACAGGTAGCCCAGAAAGGTGGTGGATGTCCCATCCCTGGAAACATTCAAGGCCAGGTTGGACAGGGCTCTGAGCAACCTGATCTGGTTGGAGATGTCCCTGCTCCTTGCAGGGAGGTTGGGCTAGATGACCTTTAAAGGTCCCTTCCAACCCAAAACCTTCTATGATTAACATTTTCTACAGTGTTTTTAAATGATAGCTCAGCAGTCAGTAGTAGCCCTTCAAAAGTGACGATTCTTCCATTTCAGCTACATCTGTATAACCTTTGTCTTTGCTCATCCTCATAAGGTACATTTTTGAAGTTGCACATGTGTTTCCAGGTGTGATGCCTTAATTAATGTGAAAGTCCATGAAAATGTGTAAGAAGGAAGGACAAGCTTGGTGTAGTTACTTTGAGATGTGGATGGCTCTGTGGACTAACAAGGCCTTTGCATATATGCACTTTTAAATGATTTATCTTTTTTTTTGAACTGTGATGTATAGAGTTATTTTTTCAGCTCGTCAAGGAAACTCTGGAAATGTGAAGGGCTCTTCCAGCCTATGCTGCGACAATGAATTACTGAAAAAATAAGGGGTTTTCCTACTTCACTGAGGAAAGACATTTTGTGACCTTTTGCTGCTTTATGACAATAATGAGTTTTCTACAAAACTGAGTCTTTCTGTTATTTTATTAAAATAAAAACGTTTGAGGAATAGCTGTGACCTTAACCTTGGAAGAATTAATAGAATACTGATGTTGAAGAAACAGATGAGCCCTGAGACACTATAACTTCCTACAACAATGCTGACAAGGCGTAGGGATGTGCCATAGACAAACTCATGCACCAAAGCTCACCTATCTTAATTAACTTAGTTCAATGCTGTGAATATATAGATCCACTATTATCCTTTCTAATTTCAGTTTTCTCATAATAATGTTTGATTCTAAAGGAAAGACTTATACTAGAATATCATGCTCAGTCTCTTACCTTTCAATACACATAGCCTTCTTAACTTAATTTCAACAAGAGTAAGCATATGAAAATATTATCTCTCTTGTTTCAAAGTACTCCCCTTTATTTTTACAACAGATTATAACGTAACAAAAAACCACATCATACAAACAACTGAGTAAAATACAGAATTACTTATGGCAGTGAAATTCCCTGTGAACATCTACTGGGTGAAATATTTATCAAGATTATTACATTCTGAATCAATTACATTATTACATAAAAAAATAAAATTATTCTAAATAAGAGCAAACTTATTAATATAGCCTACAAGGTCAAACGCTTGACTTTCATTTTTGATGGAAAAATTAAAAAAAAAAATTCAAAATCTTGCTTTTTCCAGATTTGAACAGAATAAAATATTATTTATGAATTTTTGAAGACGTCAAAGGTAATGTTGAGACGGCCATATACATGAAACACCCAAACCCCACTCACATCACTGTAAGGTAGCAGTGTTCAAGGTAAAGTGAACTGAGTAGTATATAACCTGACTCTGCCATGCTGTGCACAATTAAAACTTTATAAATTTCCAGCTCAGGGATATTTAATTTGAAAAATGTAATCTAACATGTATGTTAAGACATGCATAAAACCAGAAAATGTTAGTGTTATGTTCAAATAGGTAGAGGATGTAATGAAACATAAAAAAGAAGCAGTACCAAGGGATTTCTGAATTCCAGACCTGATAGTGGCATTAGACACTTTATCAAGGGACTTAATGTTTCTAAATTCTAAAAGAGATTATCTACATCCCAAAGGAAACATGGGTATTAGCATTTATGAGACTCACCACATGTGCAAACCCTGTACGCTTAATATTGAATACTGCAGTGGTGGATGGTTAACATTGAGATGCAGGTGGGCTAAGAGTCCAGGCAATGTATAACCACAGCCCAATCTTCCCGACAGCAAGAGCTACACCCCAGAAACTTCATATAGCTGACAGCCAAAAGAAAAACATCACTTATCTCTGATGTGAATGGCAGCAGAGTTGGCTGGAACAGCAGGGTCCCATGAGAGACTGGAGCTGAACTTTCCCCAAACTGCCAGACCAGCATGAAAAGCACTGTGTGAAGTGGTTGAGGGCCATGCACAGCTCCAGGGTCATATGTTGGCAACTCCTGCCTAGGAAACTTACAGGGGGTCATTGCAATTTATGATCTTCTTGTAATGAAAAGATGACAGAGTCCAGACGGTCAGCATGCATATGAATAATTTTGCAGACAAATGGAAATTCAGAGAAGCAAATTTTTTTCCCCATTCTTGACCATTCTTCTAGTCCAACTGTCAAGAGCTAGTCAGCTAACAAGAGCTCAGTCAGCTAACCATACTGGTCTCTTTTCTGCACATTTTTTACTCCGAGAGCGAATTCTGAGCCTTAGTCTGGCATAGACATGGAGTGTATTTACCCCATTCAAAACCCACACAGCACACTCATTCATGCATACCTACATCTGCTGCTGCTACTGAGTAAGTCCATTACCAGGGATTGTTTTTCCACCTTTTTCTTTCTTTTTTTTTTTTAATATTTCTAAATGAGCTAGATCAGCAGTAATAAAACTGGGGAAGAAATCACTTCTGGTCTGCAAAGTCTCAGGAATCATCTTTCACTTGGGCAAAATAAGTAATAAATGGGGCCTAAAGGAGCCTAGAGTGTCTATTCCTTAATCAAGATGAATCATTTTGGTATACATATATGGATATAACATACATTTATACATACACCCATTATAATGCAATTTTAATGCCCATGAATGATATATCAGTCCCAGAACTGAAATGGTTTCTCTATTGTAATACATCATATGTTCATTCTGCATATAGCAGATCTAGTCTCTTATATGCAATCACTTATTTTGGCAATTAATAGCACAATATATGAGGTAATGCCTTTTTTTCAAATGTCAAGAAGAGCAATGTAAAGTTTGATTAATTTTGCTCAAGGCAAATAAAAGTTTGGAGAAAAATCACAAGATGTTTTTACAAGTTCTCTGTCTTGGATGTCTGCCTCTATGAATAGAAATCTTCAAAATAAATTGACTACAATTAGTAGCCTACAATTTTATTATGCCTTTGAAGTTTTAGTTTATGGTTAAGTCTGGAATTTTAAACGCAGGTAAAAGTTTTTTTCTACCTAAATGAGCTCCACCCAACAACATATTTATTTTGAATACATCTTTCTAATTCAAATAAATTAAAATTCTTTTTGCAGAACAAGTGATGCTACATATGTAGTCTACAAAGCTTTGTGAAACTCACTAAATTGATTAATAAATTTAGTAAGTCAGATTAAAAATAATACAGTGTGTACTGACAGATTCTGATTAACAACTCTGAATTAAAGAGTACATTTCCTTTCACTATGTCATTTAGTCCTGATTCTCAAAATAAAATTGCCTTCTGTGGGATATAAAGTTTCAATACAGCTTCAAGACAGGCCATCTAGCAATGACTGTGTGGTCAGAAATATGTTTGCTTTAGCAGTTAAGGGAATTTAGACTTAAATCCAGTTGGTTTTTAATTCAGCTGAATCACCAAAACTTGATGAAATGCCATAAGGCTCTC
Source organism: Chlamydotis macqueenii (assembly GCF_036417535.1). Classification (NCBI taxonomy): domain Eukaryota; kingdom Metazoa; phylum Chordata; class Aves; order Otidiformes; family Otididae; genus Chlamydotis; species Chlamydotis macqueenii. The sequence goes on along the minus strand of NC_141593.1, from coordinate 23,933,688 downwards.
TAAAAGAAAGCAGATCTTTCACAATGGAAGAGCTGACGTCACCCACACAGCTGCCAAACCATCAACAACTTGTTTTTTTTCTTTTTTTTAAAGACAAAGTCACAAAATGGGGCAAAATAATTTTGTATTTTTTTTCCTTCCAACACATGTAAATAATATTTTTGATTTATGCAACTTTTAAGTTATTTTATGCACTTTATTTGCACTTTCTTAACCTACACATTACAGATAAAATGATACTTTGTTTCAATATAATTTCAGCTTTCTGTTTTTAATTTTCCTATTTTACTACCAAACACTTTAAAATAGCAGAAAATGTGAATGTTTCAGACGCCAACCCGGAAGACAATAGATCTTTCATACCAATGATTCTCCAATAGATTACAAATCTACAATGAGACCCAGCAACTGAGACATACATCCATCCCTTTTGAAAATCATCAACAGGGAGATAAAGAAACAACCAGAAACACAAAAGTGATGGCTTTTATCAAGGAGAGAGAGGAGCAACCACCTCTCAGGAGCCTGGGTTCAGCTACATCTGCAGAGCTCACCAGACTGGTTTAGGTCAGCGAGATCCAACCAGAAGGTGCAGTTCTCCACTCCTTCCCCCTAGGGCTCTGGCTCCAGCAGCAGCCAGACAGCACTAAGAAGGTTCACTTTCTCTCTCCCTCTGCCTCCTCACTTCCAACCACACAGCCCTCCTCGCCCCCACCTTTAGCTGCCTCTGGCATCCCTCAGTTCATTCAATGAGCAGATTCAACCTGCCTGACAGAGGAAAACCAGGCTAGCAAGTTGGATCGGTCCAGGGAGGAGGTATCTGAGGAGTGCCAGAATGGATGCAACATAAGCCATCAGGAGTGCGCGGCTGGGTATGGGGAGGGGAGGAAGCAAAGCACATCCCTGGCAGAAATCTGCTTGATCACTTCATGACTTATCATGAAACTGAAGTCTCGGGGTTTAACTTCAGAGTTAAAGCTGTCTCCTGAAATTCCTTCTAGTCCCATCCTTTGTGCCAAAATGAGCACTTGGCTGTAATTTCAAGATATATCAGAAGGAAAAAAAAAAAGTTATTAAAATCTGAACCAATATCCCGACCTGGTTCACAGCCTGGCTCTGTGAGCGGTCTTGGTGACCCACAAGAGAGGGGAGCAGTGGTGAGGCGCTGCGGGAGGCAGGATTTCCTCTTTAGTAGCAGCACTGACCTACACTAGCTTAGATTCCATGAAACTGCTGCCTCAGGCTGAGGTTTGCTGGTGGCCTGAGCTGAACTAGCTGCTGAGTCCTGTGGCCAGTCCCTCCATCTGCCACCAATCACACATTCCCCACCACTCCCAGTCATACAGCTACAGAGCAAGTTGATTCAGCTGGCTGATGTGGTAGCAACCTTTCCTCCTTTCCCCTTACCACCCAGGACAGTCTGGAGGCTGATCTCTCAGAAGACTCATCTTGTTGCCATGTGACTTCCAGACCCAACTCAAGAGAAGAATGAAAGCATGGAAGAAAGGGAGAGGACAGGCCGGCCATCTTGGCAATAGCTCACAACCAGACTGGCTTTGCTACAAAGACCACAGCCCACTCCGCTCCCCATCCTAGTTTATGGAGATCCCACCCTAATTTTTCACTCCATCATGTCCTCTGTTACACCACCACAATTCTTGTAGGTCTGCATCACAAACCAGATCATTTCATTGAAGAGAAAAGATTGTTTTTAAGCCTGACCACTCCACTGGCCTGCCAGGCCAGAGGGAGTTTGGACGAAGTCTGTGGTCAGGGACAGGATTCCCTTTATTAGCACTGAAGATGGCAAATGAGGAATTACAGTCCAAAACACTGCAATATATTTCAGACTTCTGCAAAGGTTTATACTTGAATGAAGAAATTTTGCCCTCTGAGAGAGAAGACGATTACTTGAAAGGGTCAGTAAAATAAGACTTGTCAGCATTTTCTTGTAAAACAGAACTGCAGACAAACTACTTTACAGAGGTTTTTTCCCTTTCTTGCTGTTTAATATTAATAATAGGACAGAAGTACAGTACTTTGATACAAGACTATTGTAGGGTTATAGTATTTACCACTGGACATGAGCTTCTGAAAAAAATCTAAGTAGATGCTGATCAGTAGATTGATCAGATCTGCCTGAGTAACCCTGGCTCATGCCCTGAGGTTAGAAACCAGCACTGAGTCTTGAGAACTTGAAAAGCTGTGTGACGTTATCCCACAAGTGGTAAACGTGCAGGTCAAGGTCAGTTCTAACAAAACACAGCAGCAAAGATGCAGTTAGCTCTGTAATCAGGATAGTATTTCCTACCTTTAACTTAACATTCCGTTGAATACTTGGCTGTAGCAGTTGAGTTGGCACTACATTAATTAAGTTTTTTTTGCAAAGGCACTAAATTAATTATGTCTTTTGCACAAATTCTTCCCTGAAGAAATGCTTATTTTATTGCAAAAAAAAATCTGAACAGAACAAAGCTCAGTTTTCCTATTTGAGTCAAAAAACCCAATGAATTACATGAGACACCCCATCATTCATGCTACCAAAAATATATAGTATCAGTTTATTCAGACAGAGATAAAGATAAATGCATCCATCAAATAAAAATATTATGCTGAAATAATGTATATGTTACATGCAAAAGCACTCGAGTCCAGGAGCAGTGAACCTGCACTGAGTGTAAGTACAATAACTTAATGCCCTATGTGTGCACAACTACAACAGTACAGTGTCTTCCTTATTAATATTATTATCAGAACTTGCCTGATTATCTGCAACATTCTGGAAGTTTTTTGGTTATGTTTAACAGGATCTTGAGATTTCAGTTCCTCTTTGCTCTTCCACAGTACTCTGCAACCCAAAGACTTGGCTAATCTGTATCATTCAGTCATTATTTTACTTTCTAATTCAATTTTCACAAAAAATAATGTATTAGTATAACATGAATACTTCATCTGACACCAGATGATTTAGATGATGTGATTTTTTAAGTGGACTAGGACAATGGCAAGACAGGTGTAAAGAAGGCCAAAGACTACACAGGAGGTGAGAAAGAACTCAGCAAAACATACATACATATATTTCAGCACTGTAGGCAAAGAGTACTCTGATCTCAAGACAGTTAGGACAAGGAAAAAAATAAACAGTCAAGGAAAGACCAAGACTAATAGTGACACACAGTTTCTCATCTTGGTGATGGGAAGATTGTATGGACAGTTTATTTTAAGATGCTTTTTCTTTTTAAAACATGAAGAGAGCCATGAGTGCTGAAAATATGAAAGTACTTATATACTCCAAGCATTGCATCTCCCTAATATATCCATAGTAGAGACACCAATACCATTTATCTGGATCTTAATTCTAACCTTATTACTAGTTTGCACAAATGAAAAACAGATGCTAAGTAGGAATCAGCTGAGTTACATACATGCAGTTACTCAGATTGCTAAATAAAAAATTTAATCCCTATATGACACAGCATAATTTCACTAGCAGGGTCAAAACCAGAATCATAAATAATAGAATGACTCATCCTGCAAAGCACAAAACCATTCCAACTTTTAGTTAACTTATAAGAAATTGAGCACATTATGACAGTAGATGAAGTACAAAGAAAGCCGTATTTCTTGTCCCCAACAGTGGACTATAAATCAACATGCTCTGTTGCATTAGAAACATTACGTTAATTAAAAGAACAGTGATCTGAAGAACAGTTTAATGTATATTTCATCCTGTATAACAGTCATACATCTTGGCAAACCTATCAGAGATACAGTTACTTAGTCCCAAATGCTTTAAGAATCAGATCATAAAATCAAAACTAGGAAAAATGTAAGGTATGCTGATTTGGAGGTGAACTTTGCCTGTTCCTGATCAAAAGTGCTATTAAGGGAGAAAGTAAAACAAGTGGCACCAAGTAACTTGCCAAAATTATAGGCCTTTGCTGAAAAGAGACAGGGTGATGATTCATAAGGACATGAGGATGAAGAGTTATATTTTTGTTTTTAATGACTCCAGTTTTGAAAGGTATATAAAAACATTGTAAATTTACAGGCATTCCCCTGTTTGTGATGCTTAAGTCACATCTCATCCAGCATAAAAGCTGCACTTATAACAGCTTCTGCCCACCTGCCCTGCTCCCTGCCCACATCTCACGCAACACACATAAAAAGTAAGGACACGCTGTATGTAGCAAACAGTGAAGTATCATCAGAGTACGGCATCATGGAAATGATCCAGGGAAGTATTTCCTGAGCTTAGGCTCCAGAAAACCTCCTCTGCTCATCCCACTTCTATTTACACCAGGAATTTGTCTACGCAAACATCTCCACTGAGCTCAATCACAGCAGTTCCCACAAGGAAAAGATGGTCTCTGAAGTATGCCTGAAAATACCACACCAGGGCATAACACTGTACAGGAATGCTACGACTCACTGAGCATCCTTTGAAGGGAAATTGGAGTAGCCACACCTTAATTCTGTCAGTATGCAAGAATTATCTGCAGGCAGTGCTGTCCAGCCAGTACTAGGCACAATGCTTCTTCTGAGAAAAGCGTCACAAAACCAGATGTGCATTGTAAAAGGCCACCTTACCACTTTTCATCCAGTTACTACAGCACAACATGTATCTGTCTTGCAGGCAACAGATCACTGTCACCACCGCACAACTTTTGCTCTGCCTGCATTTATTTCTTTATTTAATGAAATACAGAAATGCTATAAAAACACTGGAAAGGACCTGTTCCAATGTTACGCATGAAAAAAATCTCTGCTTGAGAAGTCTGTACTCCTTAGCAAAATAATAATTTTGTTGAATCATAAAACAGACAGTGCTTAAAGAGCTATAGAACTGGCAAACTTAAGCTCCAATTCATGTGATTATGGCATTAAAGATCCAACGTATGTGATTATGGAATGAAAGTGATCACAAGGCTTGGAACTTCTCAGCTTCTCACGAACTCAAGTTTTCCATCTGCACAGTCATATATATCAAGACGTGGTAGGGTGAGCAGTTCATTGGGAACTACCTGCCAGCCTGGAGCACTGAAGATAGGGTTTGGTAGGGTTTTTTGTTAGCGTGCCTCCCTGTGCATCTCAGGCACATGGCTGCTCCTCAACATTTCCATGTTTGAAAGTACTTTATTCATTACTCAGTAGTGCTTCAGAGCTCTCTGAAAAAGGAAGCATGCGTTGGTCATGATTCAGTAAGTACTTACAGTACTTGGGGGATGACGTCTCCGTATTTTAAAGAAATTTACTTAAAAGCAGAAGGCATCCTACTCTTTTTTTTGTTTCACCTGGCAGGAAATACTTCACTGAAGGAAAACAAGGAGCATTCAGAAGATAAACTGTATGTTTAATAAGTCTTGAACAATCAGTAGCGTACTTACATGGGAAGTCATCCACAAACATGGGGTCTATGTTATGCAGCAGTTCCACTCTGGGTGAAGGTCTTCCTTCACTAGGAAAGATTTCAAAAGGAAATGTTAATTTCCTTCTACACCTTCTTAGGATTCTGCAAGTTTTATTTTAAGGCTTTTTGTCATCCTAAGACAGAATGAGCTCATAACATAAATTAATTGCTATCAACTTTAATTTGAATGCTCTTTTCCAGCCCAGTAGCAACAGCTTTTGCCCCTGTCAGTCTTCCCTGAGCTCACTGGTGTTTACTGGGATTACTTATAAGTTTATAGAGTACAGAACTGGCCCTAACAAAGCAGGGTTTTACAGTAATCAACTTTAAAAACAAAATTTTGCAGTGTAAGCTGGCATGACACTTGCTATGCTCTCTGTATACCTGAATGAGACTCATCATCTAGAGTGCTGAAAGCGTTTTGGCTAGTTGTCTCAAAAAAGACTAGAGGCATTGGCTACCTCTCAAAAAAAACCACCTTTGATTTGTAATTGAGATCACAAGGATTATTTAGATACTCTGAATCTTCTTGGGGGAAAAAAAAAAGATCATCCCTCTTTTTCTAGCCGTTGACTACATAGTGATGGTGTGGAATAAGCCTCCAAACTTACCCATAAATTTTCTGAGTTAAGTAAATCCCAGTCCTAAAAAACTAAGTAAAAGAAATGTACTTACAAAGGGCAACATGAGTAAGAAGACATAATTAGAAGAACCATGGCTACATTATGACACAACAATATTTTATTATTTGACAGTGAACCTAAACACATCTTTTCAGAAACTTCCAATTAACTTATATGTTTTTTTTTTCTTAAGGAGCTTCATTGTATGACTCAAAAATTCAACCAGGACCCCTAAACCACTTGACATTAAGAATAAAAAAAAATAAGGTAATATAAAACTTAGTGGAAACATCAAAAATGGCTGTTATTTTAATATATAAAGTATATAATTAATGTAAAATTTTCAATAACAACTAATTAAAATAACTACTGTTCTATTCCATTTCTAAAAGGCATTTCTAGATGCTACACATTTCGAATAAGTACAAAATTAACAAGGAGCATCAGATGAAAGATTAAATGATTCAATGCTGGGTTGGTTGGGGCTTTGAGCAACCTGGTCTAGTGGAAGGTGTTCCAGCCCAGGGGAGGAGAGTTGGAACTAGATGATCTTTAAGGTCCCTTCCAACTCAAACCACTCTATGATTCTATGTATTCAGATAACAGAGTCTTGCAATTAATACAGAGGAAGTACAATAATTAATCTACAGTGTTATTAATTCAGTGTATTAAAAACCACCACAAAAAATGTTTTTCCCAAAATGTGTGTGAAAGGTTAACTCCCCCACCGACACCACACTCTAGTATCATAGAATCATTTAAGTTGGAAAGGACCCTTAAGATCATAAAGCCCAATGGTTAACCTAATGCTGTCAAGTCCACCACTAAATCACGTCCCTAAGTGCCACATCTCCTCACAAGACTTGTGCTCTTGACCCTCCACCAGCTTTGTTGCTCTTCTTCAGACACGCTCCAGCACCTCAATGTCTTTCTTATGAGAGGCCCAAAACTGCACACAGTATTTGAGACGTGGCCTCACCAGTGCCAAGTACAGGGGGATGATTAGTTCCCTACTCCTACTGATCACACTATTTCTGATACAAGCCAGGATGCTATTGGCCTTCTTGGCCACCTGGGCACACTGCCAGCTCATATTCAGCTGGCTGTCGACCAACACTCCCAGGTCCTTTTCCACAAAGCAATTTTCCAGCCACTCTTCCCCAAGTCTGTAGCATCGCATGGGGTTGTTGTGACACAACTGCAGGATTCAGCACTCAGCCTTGTAGAACCTCATACAATTGGCCTTCGCCCATTTTTCGAGCCTGTCCAGATCCCTCTGTAGAGCCAGATCAACAATCCCACCCAAGCTGCTGTCATCTGCAAACTTACTGAGGGTGCACTTGATCCTCTCATCCAGATCATTGATAAAAATATTAAACAGAACTGGCCCCAATACTGAGCCCTGGGGAACACCACCTGTGACTGGCCGCCAACTGGATTTAACTCCATTCACCACAACTCTTGGGGCCCAGCCACCCAGCCAGTTTTTTTACCTGATCATCTGGTTGTCCTCTATATACAGTGGTCACACTCTTAACTGAAGAGTGCTTAGCCTTGTTTAATCAATTTTTATCTTTGATTGAATAGACTCTTACTGTCTCTAAACACTGTTTACAGCAGTGGTCAAGTATGCCTTTCGCCATCTGTTCATAGGTAACAGTAACATGAACCAGTTAGTACAACTTAAAGTAGGATGCAAATTCATAGCATGTGAATGACTCTGCAATAACTGCTTGGGAAGATAATTCTCATTTTGCTGCTTCTGAGCTGTATCTACATTTTTCAGTACCCTTTTAAAGCCTTTATAGCCAGAGAAAAGACGATAGCATTGTACATTGAAGAAAGTGACTGACTGATAGCAAAAGACATCAGGAAGACAGAAGAAATGTCCTGGGGACAACAAATAGAGAATTTACACTTGTAGCAGAGTTTCCTTTCCCTGTGCCTAAACTCTGTCCTCCTTCCAATCTATGAAGTTCCATGCTGACCTCAGTCCCCTCAAAAGCCACAGCCTCAACAATAGATCCACCTTGACAGATGTCCTGCCAAGGATATTTTGCATTAGGAATATATTCTAGCCAGTAGAGCTAGAATAAAAAAGCAGTAAGATTCTCTAGGGAATCCTGCCTTTGTATTTTAGTAGCTTCCAGTGTAACCATATCTTACAGCGCTCTGATTTTAGAATATTTATTTTTAGACTCCAATCTTCTAATATATGGCTCCTCTCCCTAAAATTAAGGAACTTTTAATTTTGTCTAGTTATTACTCTACCATGTCTAACTGATTATTTAATTAAGCAGTTAAAAGGCATTGTTCTCAAAAAAAAATCCTCTATTTAAGAACATCTTGATGGAAACATACAGGCTAACCTCAGAGTTGGTATGAGAATCAGATAGTTTATGCTGAGAGTGTTGCTCAATCTTCTACTTTGCCAAGCTTTTAAAACATAAGTATCTTACTCCTTTGTGAACATGAAGAAACATCTACATGCGATCTTTCACTTTTGTTGCTGCTGTTGTTAAATAGGCAGAAGATGTCCTTGGGAAGGAATCCAAGGTTTTTCAGGGTAAATATGTTTATCTTGCACAAAAGCATCCTCAGTGTCACTCAGCAAAAGCTGAGCCTTTATAACCTTGCCATATATTGTTTTTCTCTGTGTCATTATCTGTACATACTTTCCTAAAATAATTGTATTTCAGATATGCTGTAAATAAACTTTATTCTCAGCTTTAGATTGCCTTTTCTTCAGCATCAATTTATACCAAACAATGATTTTTTTTCAAAGTGTTTAATTCCTAAAATGAATGCAACCATTTGGTACACAAGAATTTAAGTTGATCTTCCTTCATTTACTCCATCCAATCAATTCTGATATTTCCAACATTACAAAAATATAAACCAGAATACTTTCCCTGCAAAAGGTATGAGTAAAACTTGAAAGTCCAGACTTGCTAACAAGCTTTGAAGAAATATCAGCTATTTTAACTGACTTCTATCCTGAATCTCTCAGTGCCTATCATACTCCTTCATGTGCTCTCCCATTTGGTTTTCCATTTTCCTGTAAATGCAAAATAAAACACTTTTTCTGAGCACAGACATACTAGATATTCAGTACCAAAAACCAAAATATATCAAAACAATGTATCAACCACAGCAAATTTCTACATAAGGAAAATTATTTTGGCTAATGTCTTGATTTCAATAGAGTAGCAAGCATCTGGAGAACAGATGTTTCTTAGAAATGCAAGTGCCTTTTGAGATAACTTGCTGGAAAACATGTAGTACAGTTTAGATTCCTTCACTAGTTGCATTTTAGTATTGTTTTCTATTCATTGTTCTTGGTATTCTCAGTTACTCTTTTTGTAAAATATATTAGTGATATTATCGGTGTATTTTCTGATATAATTTCTAATATGTACATGATTTTAGAGGTTCAATGTTACTCATGGTAATCTAAGGCATTAGAAAAGTGCAGTCTGCTGTGACTTACGTACAAGGTTTATACCTGAGATTGGAATGGTCTGATGGATATCCAAAAATGCGCTGGTACGATGATACTATCCTAAGTTATTTTCAAAAAGAAGGTACAGACATTAAAGGAAAAGTTAAATCTAACTCCAAAGGCACTTGGAGGAAAAGAAAGTTTAGGAAATACAGTTTTAAAGATATGCAGCTATAAACTTCTGCATGCAAAAGTGGTTTTGGTGGTCTATTATATTTTCCTGTAGAAAACTGTAGCTTAAAGGCCAAGAATGGAGAAAGATCTGCGTATGGAGACAACAGCATGAACATACAGCATGGGAAGGGCTCTCATAATGGCCGGTGTTAATGGCACTCAGATTAGTAGGTCAGCAAGACCCCAACACATCTAGACAATTTTCACAGGACAGGGACATCCGGAGTTAAACCAGTGATAGCACCTAGTGACACACAGAGGTGGGACAGGACAGAGAAGCAGCACCAAAAGGGTACCAAAAGGCATAACCAGAACCTGTGCATGGTTACCAACCTAAGAAGAACACAAAAGATCCTAGAAGGACTTCATAGCTGGAGTCCCTGGACCTCTGCACCATCATAACTGATCCTGGGCCGAACATATGGTCACAAGCATCGCGGTGCCAGATGCATGGCTTGAAAACCCCTGCCCTGGTGACCGGCTGGCTGGGCAGACTTCTTAGACACACATCTTTCGGTGAGTGAGAGTATCAGACTGTGAGAGCGCAAGTAAAACCTGCTTGATTTCAATTATAAATCACATTCCTCTTCTGTTGGGTCTCTCACTGATACAGTGTTACAACAATATTTCCTACACTACTAGGTCAGCAGATAAATTTGGGAAGAGCAGACAGGCCTTTCAGTTCCAAGTCCCTGTCAAAGAGCTTTTAAGTAGCATGCAAATTTTTTACCTAAGAAGTTCAAACAATGAGAAAAATAACATTGTAATTCCTCAATTGCGTGTATTGTATGAAAGAAATGTGATAACTAGCTAAAAAGAAGGCCAAAGAAGATATTTTTGTCCACAAGAAACATGTGCTCCTAAACTCTCTTTTCATCCATTTGCTCCTAAATGTTAACTTTCTTCTGGTTCTTCAAGTCAAAATTAAGTAAAGGAGGCATAAAATGAACACTTGTATACACATGTGGACTTCAGCACTTTTATTGACTCCAATAACTTAGTATTAATTAGTGTCATGTTAATGCAATTCCTAATTTGGACTACCAATCATGTTAAAATCATGACAAAGTTAATTTTGGTTTAGGATTTCAGAGTTTATATTAGGCTTTCAAAATCTAAATCTAATTTCCATAGTATTTATATAATGTTAAGAACACATCCTTCAAAAACTGACCATTTATAGACTCAGATCAGACAGACACTGGAATGGATCCAATATTTTTGTGACTTCTGAGAGTATCTATCTGCATGGTCTCATACATTCTTTTGAACATCTAAATCAAGGTTCCAAATTTATAACCTGTTCCCCTCTGATTACACACATATGAAACAGTAGGCTTAGGATTAAAGTCCACAAAAAAAAAAAAAAAAAAAAAATCACAAGAGGCACATGCAGCTACTTGTATTAAACTGGGCTGAAAAAATACAGATACAATGCAAGGATTGGCTATTAATTTACTTTTTTCAAATGAGGTAGAATCTTAGCAAAATTTAATTTCACTCATGATGAGCAACATATTTGAACTTTCCATTAGATGTCACTGAAAGGGCACTGTGCCTTCATTGTTTGCTATCCAATATTCAAGTGACATTTTGAGTTATGATCCTGAAATCTAATACACTTATTTCTCCTGATTACATGGGAAAATCGTGTGAAATTTGACATTTCAGTTGCAAGGTCTGCCAAAAAGCAGCCTAACAATTCATAAAACCCAATATTTTCCCCCCATCCTGGCAGAGGCTCTCTGGTTGGCACTACTGAAAATACTGGAGGTCACCAATTCATTTGTAAATGAAAATTACATTCAGTCCCTTCACAAAGAGATAAGATTCAAGTGCCAGGAGCATGTAGGGGATGCACAGCTGTACCTATCTTTTCCCATGTATAATTTTCCTGCTGAATTAATATGATCTGAGAAGATCAGTCCATGAGAAAGAATACCTGGTTGAAACTGCACCTGAATTAGGCAGGAATTCTGCTGGTAGCTGGAAGAAAAGCCTGTGGTTAAGAAGATATTGCTGATGTTAAATTTTCCCACAGTAACATCGGCATGTAAAACATTTTACTGTCTCTGGCTGGATAGGAGCCTCCATTCCTTCCCAGTAGTTAACAGTTCCTGGCCTGAATTATGCAAATCCTTATCTTCTTCCACTTGGAAGAGAGCCATACAGTACACCTGGGCACAAGGCCATGAGCTCTCTGCAAATTCTGGCTGGTACAGAAAACTACCCCATAGCTCCTCAGAAACAGAGGCAGCACTAAGAAATAAATCAGGCGTAGCAATTTCAAAACAGATAATCCTACTAAAGGTACAAATAAAACAATTCTGAACTCAAGATATGGGGGGGGGTTGTTTTGTTTTGGGAGTTTGAGTTTGTTCTTTTGGTTTGGTTTTGGTTTGGTTTTTTTTTACTCCAAGGTCTATGTAGGGCTAACCAGAGATGGGTAGATGGGTTCAGCTCTACTTGCTCTAACTCTCAATTTCTTGTCAGAATCCCTAACCCAAACACTCCTCCTACTTGTTTAGGAATGAACTCCTGTAATTTTCAGTCTAGGATATCAAGACACACAAAAAACAGATTTATTGTAATACACTACGTAGAAAATTGCAGAAAATTCAGCAGTTGCTACATAAATAGCTACATTTCTCCTGCAAGTTGAGGTGGGAACCCTGAGAAAGGGACAGAAGGTTATAACACACACAATATAATATTGTCTGACTGCTATAAAAACAGAACAAAGACTATTAGAAGAAACAAAACACTAATTCTCAGATGAATAGCCTGTAGGGAATAGAATTGCTAGTCCCTTTATCCTCCTTTTGCAGTATTAAACTTTCCATCCTAAATCATTCTTATGCGAAGTAAAACTGTATTCGAAGACCAACTAAAATAAATATAACTTCTAAGAACACAGACAAGAGGATTTAGCCTCATCAATGAATACATTACATGCAGCACAGACGAAGAAGAAACAAAGGAATTTAAATCAATATCACCATATAATTTTTGCAAAACTAAGGGCTGGCCACAGAAGTTTAAAATTCTGCAGATTCTCTGGTTTTAAAGACTTTACATCCCATTTTAGTAAAATAAAAGAATATTAGAATAAAAGAAAAGCTTTGAAACGTGAAGGATTGATTGCCTATAAATCTTGGCTGAAGATATCACAAAGGGGCAAGACCAGAGTTTCTTTTGATAGTTTGTTCCAGTGAAAAAATCACCTGTATTAGTTAATGCTGATTTCATTTATTCTTTTACATTCTATTCTACTTACTCTGCTGAGCCCAATGCACCAGTAATAAGCACATATTCAGATGTATTCTTTTCCAGAGGAAAGATGTATGACATTTAACTCATTTTTCTTTTAATGCACAGAAGACTCTCCATTATCTGAACTAATGGGGTTTGGGATACCCCAGTTAATTCAGACAGCATGAGAAGTGCACAGAGTCAGAGAAAGCCCAGTAAAAGTAATTAGCTTGGTCTCGGTGTCAACCTAACTGGAGCCAAGCCATCTAAGCATGTCTTCACTGTGCTCCTAGAGTGTTCCAGTTTGCTTACATCAGGCACAATATCACAACCTATCAAGAACCAAGTCAGGTCTACTCTTGTACTCAACCTCACAGGCTTTTTGAGACACTGGACAACATGATGCGGACCTATTTAAACAGCTACACTTTGAGCCAGCCTTACAGGTCCTGTACTGAGCTAACAAACCATCAAAGTGGAATCCATGCTCAGTGAGTTTAATGTCTGCGTAGATTTCCCACATGTCCAACTCCAGATGCATACTGCACAGACACAGAACTGGGCTCTGCAGAGAGCAGGACTGGGTCCATAAATTTAATAACTTGTACTTCACGCTGTGCAAAATCAGTTAATGTACTTTCGGATCACAGAGCATTCTTGAAAAAGTATACCATGTTTGTTTGTGTGTTGTTGTGTCCACATCAATAAATTCAACAAACCAATTTAAAGCTGTATGGAGGTTTTGCATCTGTGACCAGGACTAATTTGCAACTTGGATAATTCTTTCATGGACAGCAAATATAACTGCACTTATACCTTCCTTTTACTTAGGGAAAGGAACATATAATATTTCCAACCCCAGTTCAAGCTCTGTTCTCTGAGCTGATTAAATTCTTCTCATACCAGAATGCTGACTCAGTGATTTGACATGCAAGTTACCTGATAGTTTTCCAAACATCAAAGCCATCCAAAGGCTTAGTGCCATTGGTATGTCCTCCAGCAAGGTGCACCAGTGTTGGCAGCCAGTCAGAGATATGGATGAGTTCATTACTTTCTACACCTTTCTGTTTCAGTAAAGGACTTGCAACAAAGCCTACTCCTCTCACTCCTCCTTCCCAGAGGGTCCATTTTCTTCCTCTCAGCGGCCAGTTATTCCCACCTGCCAAAGTCTGTCCTCCATTATCTGGAAAACAAGTAATTAAAAGGAATTATTGGCAACAAAGAAACAGAACAACCCTTCCCACAACATTTATTCATCCATTTGAAAAAATATTTTCACAATATAGGTGAGTCATGCGAGTACTTGCACAGTGCTGTTAAGTGTTCATATAACAAGTCGCACGTTCAGAGCACATAACAAACATAAGTTAATTCTTATCAGAAGCTTACAATTTACTAGAATGAAAAGTTATTCCTAGGCAGAAATTATACCATACCACAAGCCAATGGTTTAGAAAGACTTCATTAAGAGCAACCTCTGACATTGATGCTAAATGTCATTAGCATCTAAAGCTTCCAGAATCAAAGACCTTAAAAATTTAGTGCCAAGTACTTTACAAACCCCAAGCAAGAAGAGTTGCTATCAATGCCATCAACAGTACTCAGAATACACTGTTTTCCATTCCAAAGCGGTATGGTATACTTAAAATTAAAAACTGTTAGTCCAGTGTCAGGACAATATCCATACTCCAAGTTTAGAACCATTTTTTTCCTAGATTTTCAGACAAACACATTGACTTGTAAGGTTACACAAAACAGACAGTTTCTTAGGCAGAAGGAGAAAGTCCTAACAAAATGAGCTGAAACTAGTTAAAATAGTTGAAGTGATTTGTAAATACATATACTGAATTTATTGTGTTTGGTGAGAAGAACATATAAGATGGTTACAGGAAAAGTGGAATCATGACTACAGTAACTCTGAAACGTCTACATGAAACTCATGTAACTCTTAACTCTTTCTGACCAAGCTTCCACACTTAGAACAAAATACAGATTCCTGAAGTTAACAGAATTAATGATTCCTGGAAGTTACTTTTAGTACTACTGTAAAATTGTTGTTGTTCAAACCTATTGTTTGAACCTCTCCCAGCTCCTCTTGGAAGAGTCACTGATGGCAATTCTTTTAAGTATAACTTTTCCATATTTTAATGAGGTTACAATTATTTCAAATAGTTGATGAACTGACATTCAGTGTAATTAAACGTGTTTATATTGTATTTTCTGATTAAAAACCAGGAATTTGAGGGAAGAAGCAAGAAGTACATGTCCAGCACCTTACAGAAGAAGACTTTACTGTACCACACCACAACAAAATTACTCCCTTCTGTTTCATTAATTAGGGATGAATGTAAACCTTCACTGTGAACATCTTCCTGCTGTACACAGAAGACTCCTTTTGTTCTACTAAGGAATAAACTAGTGCATGTCTCTAGTGAAGACTATAAAAGGTGGAAGTCTAAGCTAAATGAAGCACTTGGAAAAAAGCCAGCATGATTTGAAAAGTGTGAAGTGTTCTGTGGCCCAACTAGCTTCCCGTAGGGCTACTTATGTGTTCAGCACTCTTGGGTTAAAAATCAATAAATGTAGATGCTTATTGTCTTCAACATGAAATGCAGGCAACCAAATGCTAGCTACCAATATTTCTCACAAAACAATGTTGAGCGCTGAGATCTGAGAATATAAGCAGCTGACAGTTACAAAAAAAAAAAAAAAAAAAAAAAAATCCGTTTCAACAAGTCCTTCTACTCTTAGTGCAAACAGGAATTCCTGTCAGGGATACTCACGGGGCAGAGCTTTCTGTAGCTTTTAACCTTTAGTGGCCTTAGAATAAAAGACATCTTATCTACACTAAATCAGAGCACAGTCTGGACATACAGTGCGATCAAATCTTTATTATGTTGAATATCTTCTTCATATCACAGGCTACTTACTGTCCATATCAGTTTAATATTAGCACATGAGATTTTTTTTTTTTGTCCTTAACATTAGCAACAAAGTAGCAAGGAAATTACAGAAATCCTTTCTGAAGAAATTATAGACTCTCTTTTTGAAGAATACAGAGAGAAAAGTGTGCATTTCCTGAGTCACAGTCAAATCTTTATTATTATTACTTTTTCTTTACTTTCTGTAGTTGTGTTGAAGACATTCATGTTGTGTCATTTTCATTATACCATAAATTCCCTGAGACAAGGAGTCTATCTAACATTTATCCTGTGAAAACTTGTGTATGATATCAGCATTCAGACATAGTACTCTAAGTTTAAAAAAGGGGGAGAAAAAAAAATATTGGTTTGATAACTTATCTGATATGTAAATTAAAAAACCTGATATGTGAAACAAGCTTCCTCCCACTCATTTTGACTTGTCATTTTCACATTACTAGAATATCACTACTTCCTTCTCTTTCATGTTCAAGAGACACTTTCTGCTTAAATTCTTGACGGAATTATCAAGAAAGTGTTGAAGGAGGGAAAAGGATGGTTTCTGTTTTGATTACTGAAGCTTTCTTTCCAGGCAGGCAGAACAGAGCTGATGTGTCACTGGCAGTTTATACATTAATTTTTCAATGTTACAGATAATTACTTCTGTACGGCCTTCAAATATCAACAATTTATTAAAGAGGAGCAAGTTACATAATAATGAAAGATCATAATGGAGTCTGTATTGCCCAAATATAACGATAATCACTAAATAACAAAGGTAGAGGGAGGTAATAAACAAGAAGCCATTGCTTACATGAGGTACAGACGCGGCACAAAGAAAGGTATGAACAACTGCTACAGGACTCTAATGGGAGTTCTAGTCAGTCTTACCTACAAGGTTATGTCTAGACAACAGGAGACAAAATGGGTACCTGCTCTGTGTGTGTTCAGATACCCTTGCCCTAAGATACAGCTGTGGATGTATGCAATTGATGCTAAAAGCTTGCATGGGTTCAGAAAGCCACTGGAGGAGGCAAAGATGAAAAAATAACTGATAGTTCTTACAGGAAAAGTCATCATCTCTGTCTCAGGAATTTCTTCAGGCAGAAACTGCTGAAGATTTGAAAGTTTTCACTAAATTTTTTGTGAAAGGCACAAACAATGAGTCCCAGTACTCCTTCCCAGACACATACTACCAGGCATTGCTGAAGCAAGGGGATGCTTGGCTAGTTCACCTGTGGAAGTACAGCCATGTTCTCCCAAAGAAGTTATTCCTTACTAACTCCTCATGCTATTTTAGCAGAGTATCTCAATTATGGAACAAACTCCAAAGTCCATGCCGAAGCTCCTGTTAGTTTAAAACACACACTTAATACCCACTTAGGTAAGAGACAAATAGCATCACTGTTGCTTCATGTTCTACACTGCCTGCATATCCAATTCTAAATCTATTTCAAAACAATATTTCCTGAATGATTTATCATCCATTTCTGCAACTGTTTCTCTCCATGACTCATCCTAATACCTAATCTTAGCAGACAGTCTCCAGAGCAAAGCTTTTGAAATCAAGGTACCTACAGCTAGAAGCTCTGATTTATAACATTTTTTATTATTAAAGCTTCAATCTTGCTACTTCAGCTGAAAACACAAGCCTCCCCTAAGTATGATACTTAAATTATCTCTTTCCTGGAGACAAACATCAAATATGACTTTCATTAAAAATAATAGCAAAATAGTCTGGAAAACATAGTGAGCATATTTTTCCTATCTGTAAGGATCATTTTTATAATTACATCTATATAATTTAGACTTCAGTAGTACCCACAACATATTATGTGCATTAGAAAAATCATAAAACAAACCAGTTCTTGTCCCTAAAGACAGGATGAAAGGGGACTGAATAAGGCTATAGTTAGAAATTATGGTACTTGGCACAAGCATTACCTAGCTCATTTATTCAGTTTTGTTTGTTTTCTTAAATGGAAGCATCATACATTTTTAAAGAGCTTTGTTGTCTGCTTGATTTTGCTTGCTTTGATAGGTGTTTAGCTACCTTTATTCTCTCACAGTATTTTTATCACTCTCGTCATTCTTTGTTATTTTAAGGAGTGGGTTATCGAGATGCTTTTTTTTCCCCGTTCTAATGGAAGTAGTAATTGCATTATAAACACCAATGACATGCTGCACTGATTGGGGAAGAGATGTTATTCCTGCTATGGAAGAGAAAGCAAAAATCCTAAAGAGAAAAGAAAGCATATTGACAGTTGCAAGCATTGAAGAGAAAGCCTGCAACAGTTAGATCTGAGGGAACCACACAGTCACAGACAGAATAGTTTCTTAAGGGCAATAAATATTTCTGAGGGTCAGGAATTGGTCAAAAGAGTCCCTAGGTACAAAAGCCAGGCTCATCTCTAATATCACCATTCTCTGCCAGTTTACATGACTCATGTTAGTAGCATAGTTCTCTTAATTTTGTGTTGACCTTTAGTATCCAAGGAGAAGGAATTTGATAGGTTCTGAAAGTATCTTTAAAAAAAAAAAAACAAAATAACTGCCATACTGAATAATTTCACTGGAACTGATACTAACAAAATTAGTAGGTCTAAACCCCCTCAACACCAATGCAGTGCTTCCAAACCCAAGACACCACCACATTTTATGTTAGTTTCTCCGTATGAATTTATCTGTGGGACATGCATTCTGATAAAATAGATTGATATAAAGCTCTCCAGATGAAATAACTTTTGTCTTCAAAACAGGCATGCACAGTACCCTAACTCCTTCAGCATTTTTCGAAGTATTAGCAAAGTTGATCCTCATGCATTACTATAACAAAAAAAAAAATTTTGGAAGTGCGAACTTCTGTCTTCTGTTTCAATTAAAACATCTGAAAAAAAAAAATTGTATTTTTCTACTAGCTCTAGCAACTATCCAAGTAGGCCTTAATGGAAAAAATATTTCTTATAGAACTATTTCTGCATTCTTTCACTCTCATACACCTATTTACATCTAATCACTTCCTCATCCATCTTAAAGTCCATACAATGTTATTCACATTAAGATACTTTAATGGACTGAGTTGAAACAAGAAAAATCCATAGTACCTCCCTCCCAAAAGATTTTGGGTGAAAACAGGACGCATTTCCCACACAGAAAACCAGAGAATACAGTCTGTTTTAAAAAAAATTTTGTACAACAGAAGGTGACTGTCTTTCAAACGACAGTGGGTTTTTTGTTAAAGGTAACGAAGAGGAAGGATGTTCTTTTAAAGTTTATTTAATTTAATAAAAACCTTTCAGCATAAGCAAAATAAAAGGAAAGTAAAGCTTGTGCATCTTGAATATGCCTTTAAAAATGAAGGCCAATGTTTTCTTCTCACAAAGATCTGCTTTTGCAATTAATATTCATTGTCATACACATGAGAAGGAGTTTAACTTGTTAAATCTATAATCTGTAAACTGTCAAAGATGTTTTGCAGGAGTTCTTAAAGGAATCAATAAACAAAATGAAACAGAGAGGTCCTTCTGTTTCTCCCAAACACTTCTCTGAAGAGTTGCCAGCTGCCAAACATTTTGATAAGGGCAGTATATACATGCAGTGATGTGGGATGTATGTAACTAGTAAACAGTTTAATGACTAAAACCTCTTTGAAGAGCAGTTGGACAATAAAACACAGCAATAAAACAATCCTGAGAGCACTGACTAATGAAGCATGTGTGGATTCAAGTCTTCAGACGAACTCACTTTGTTACTGAATTACCCTGGAACTAAAGCAACAGTCTGCTCCATACTATGAAGATAACCTACACTGGCAATAGATACTCACAACTGTGGGAAAAGCTTCATTTGGGAAATACACCTGAGCAGACAATAGAAAACCAAAAAAGGCAAAAGTGTTGACTTAAGAATGAATCCTGACAAATGACCTTCCCAGGATCATAAATACCTCTCACCTGTGCGCATTCCTTGCTAAGACAAGTCCACAGTGGTTACTGAACTTAGGGGCAATACTAATAGCATTAACAGATTTGTCAAAACTTCATGCATCAGAGCTCACTCCTCTGACAAATTCAGTTTAAATTGATTAGCGGGCTCGAAAGTTATTGTCGGGAGAAGAAATTAAATGGAAACAAGTCCTGTAATACTGTATAAAGCCAGTTTTCTAAAAAAGTAAGCTTAATCTCCTCCAGCTGCATGCACAAAAATCATTATTGCCCATGTAGTGGAATGAAAAACTTATTTTAAAAGCTATAAAGAGACCTTTGTGTTTTACTTTTCGGATGGTGGGAAAAACACTATAAGAAGAGTTTCCAAAGAACACTTAAGTACAGTATGACCAACATGCTAACTTGCTTCACCATGTGGACAAGTGGCCCAAGTGACTTCCATTCTGCAATTTCTACTGCCTGTACACACTATCTTAGCAGCTTCTGCTCATGATGTTGCCTCATATTAATGCTCTAGAATAGAAGTACTGTTTTCTCTGCAAATAGGCCAGAAACTGGACTTCACTTTAAAGATTTCCTTCACTGTTTTTTCACCAAAACAGTAGGACTCATGGGTAAATTAAAAATTGTAAATAACACATAAAATAATTTTGCTATTTTTTGTATATTATTCAAAAGCAACAGTGTGCCTCATATAGCTACTTAATTTCTTCTAATAGACTAGATCTTGTTTCAGTTCTACTACAGCAAAGTAACTTTTTTTCTCTTTTAAACAGAGCATTCTTTGTCTCATTTGTGAACACCAAGGTTGCTGCATTCTTCTTAAGACCAAAATTGAGCTACACTCTGTGGTCCCATTGATGTTCCTGGCAAACTGTTCTGGACAAGCTCTAGAATTTCTCCACAGGTTCATCCAGGACTGTATTTGGTGCTTTTACTAAGCAGTTTCAAGTCCAGTATTTCTTTTCAGTCTTTGTATTTTCTTAGTCCAAATAAGGAGCTACTCATAAGTCTCCTTAGGAAAAAAAAAAAATCATCACCCTTGCTCATTACATTTAGTGTGCAAATTGTTTTAGACAGTGAAAATACTTCATAAAGTATTCAGGGTTTACATAAACTGTCCTTAGGTTCTATTTATTCTAAACCTTTCATTCTCATTCTCCAGAGAGTTTGAAGTTTCTGATATGTATTATACAACCTTGATTACAACGGTAGAACTATAATCCTAAGTATGTCTCCTAGTAATCCTAATTATCACAGTAAGTTTAACAACTGCTTTTGGCATGTACAGAACACGAGTGATCCAAGAATATGGAAAATCTCTACAACAATAACTCTGGAAAATATAGCAGTAACTAATTATTTCCTGTAAGAAAAATAACTGTCTTAACAGAAAATTAAAAAAAAACAAAACTCTTTCAGCACAACAATCCAATTTGAGGAATAAGTAACAAAAGACTAAAACTGCTTGCTATAACAAAAAAAAAAAAAAAAACAACAACAAAAACCCCAATATGTAGAATATTTTAGGATAAAGAGGTTAATAAATTTAAATACAAAACTGCTCTTGGACAGCTAGGTTCATTTTTAAAAATAGCCATCAAAAAGTTTAACAGATTGGCAGGTATATAACTTATACATCCACAGAGCAAGAAATAACCAACCAACATTTAAAGGAAGTATTCAATTAGGAATCAGTAAAGAAAAAAAAAAGAGAGAGAGAAAAATCAAGTGTTGTGAGCCAGGAAAGTCTTTGACTATGCAACTACTTTTTTATCCTGCTCAGAACACAACACAAAGAAAGCATTTGAAGTAATAAGTCTGCAAGGGCAAAGTAACAAGAAAAATTAACTTTAAGCATCTAGGCTTACATAAATACAATTGGATATCACAACTTAATTCACTAATCTTTTATCGTGTACTGGCACTTAATAACTTTAACCAACCATTACAGTCTGTAAAGTTCTAGCCTAAAATTTCTGGCTCCTGACTACAAACACCTAGGTCTCCTTTTTTTTTTTTTTTTCCTGAAAACAGTTACAAAATATTTGCCAAGTACTCTTACTGTACCTACAGTACTGTTCAAATCCAACATTTGAATGCCCCAGCTTTTTTTTTCCTGTTTTCCACCTGTGCTTACGCTCCTACATTTTTGAATTTACTATTTTTTTCTGAAGTTGCAAGAGAAAACTCCCATACCCTGTAATTTATTTTCATGGGCCCCTGCAGTAAGCTGATCTAGCACACATCTGTCTGATATGTAAACCATGCCAAGCTCTGTTTGAAAGGCTTGTCTAAAGCCACACAGTATTTTAAAAGTGAGTACATACCAGAAAAAAAACCAACCAACAACTCTGATTTATTTTATAAAGCACATTTGGGCATTTCAATATGTTATCAAATTAAAGCATGTTCAAAATAATGTGAAAAAGGAACCTTTTAAGCGCCTGCTACTCCTGAAACTGAAGGCTGTCGACATATTAAAGCCATCAGCTGCACGTAACCTAGCATGAAATATGCGCACAAAATGTTTGAAGGGGAGATACGGTCAATAATAATTCCTAGTACTTGTTCCAGTTTCTTGCTTCTGATGAACAGATTAATTGCTTTGTGAAGATGAGAGTGGAAGTGTGGTGATTTCTCTGTGTAAAAAGGAACAACGGTATCTCTCTCATATACTCCCCCTTTCCATTTAAAATAAATAAGTGCTGTAAATATAACACGTTTCGTTCCCAAGTGCACCCCTCCTCTCTCCATATCAAGCAGAAGAGACATGCCCATATGGTAGACAGACACTCAATAAAAGGAAGACTGGACAGGACTGACAAATGACCACAAATATGCTGGGAAGTACTGAATTTCAAGCATTAAATTTTCTAAGTGCAGAGGCTGTCCAATAGCTGGCAACATCTAGGTGTCTGTATTCAGTAAAAGCATTCGGAAGTTTGTTTTCAATACATACGGGTTTCTTCCTCTGCTTCTGGAAGCAGCGTGACTCTCTTAGAACAAACCTAGTGCTATTATCCCAACAACGCTATGGATCTAATTAGGAGGCATATTTATAGCAGCTTTTGCAGGAAAAGGAAAAAAAAAGCAGGAAGTCAGGCCACTGTTACTGTGCTTACGGGCACCCTGTCTAAGCAGCGACCAGCCAAAACTAACGCATCCATACTTCCAGATGTATGGAAAATACCTGACCTCAGGCCTGCTGCTTTTGTACTTTAAGCTGCAGCTGTAAGGTAAGAAAAGAGGATCCAGCTCCAATACGTGAGGACAGCAGCCAGCAGAAGACTATTACATCTGCTGCTGACCGCAGCGGTGCACAAGAAAAGATGTCCCTGACTCCAGAGGCAGCAGAAGCATTAAGGTGTGCACAGCCTGCAGGGATGGCTGCCAGCCTTAGAGGATCTTTATTTCACTTTTCTCCAGTTGTGTCTTTTGAGGGGGAGGGAAGAAATGACTACTTTGACCTAACGCTTTTTTTTTTATTCCTTTAAAATGAAAAAAAACCAAACCAAAAAAAAAAAAAACACTTCCAGGGCTATGAAGCTGCCAAAACTTAGAATTACATGCAAACAGCAGAGACAAATGATCTAATACACAGGAATTAAAGCCTCAGAGTTGTGCCTAGAACCCACATTTTCCATCCTAATATCCTCTACCCCCTCTTCCTTGGTGTTTACTGGAGGGGGGACGGCTCCAACTGCTTTCTGTCACTTCTCTAGCACACAATAAACAGAGCAATCTGGAGCTAATTTAAGCAAGTGGTTTAGCACATCAGGATACAGCTGGGAAAGGTTTCGGGAGGAAGAAGAGGGCTGTGCATGGTCCCGCTGAGCCTGCGCACAGGAAGGTGGTGCAGATCAACACCTTCCAACACCACCACCTGCAGCCAGGGAAAACTGCTCTGTGTCAAAACTCTCCAACCAGTCTAGGAACAGCAGAAACCTCAACGCAGGGAATTAAGAAATTTGCTTTTAACAGCAGGAGTGGCAGGGCTACCACTCAGTGTCAGGAACATTTCCGCTCATCCTGGCTCATCCAGCAGGAGCCCAACTCATCCTGTGTGTCTACGACTTTTATATTTCATCTGCTATGAGCCAGATGTATTTTTTTTCTTCTTAATATTAAGTTTAGGCACATGCATTGGCTTTACATAGTGCAAACTATTACTTGATTCCGGCAATTGGACAGGTTTACATCTGTTTTTCACATCACTTTTGTCTAAGAGGGGTGGCTCAAGTTTTTAATCACTTGGGGCTGTAGCTATACCCAGAATATACTGGCCCAATTTACTAGCAGAAAGAAACATATATCTGGTGGCATAAAAACATAAAAATGAAACAAAACTCTGTAGTTATTACTTACCACCCCAGACATTTGAAAAAAGAGCAGCACGCACCTTAGTAAGAAGTATCTGTCCCTAAAATAACTTTCACATCAAGCACATAAACCCCAAAAACTGAAATTCCATCTGACAATTCTTTAGACCAAATACATCAATAAAAGAGTAAAGAAAACAATATTTTTTTTTAAAATAACAATAGGCTTAAACTTCAGAAGGCACAAAAAAAGTTAATTACTTTGTGATCTGTTGCAACTATTCTGTCTCCTGTAGGCTGTTTTGACTCTCCTGGAGATGACAATGAAAAGAAACAGGTAAGTTTATGCAGCATGCACAGACAAGGTGGGAAATGCATCAGTATTGCACAGGTACATTCAGCAATGTCCAAGCCTCTCCCAACAGCTACCTCAGCTTTTGCTAAATGCCATCAAGCTTACAGGAGAGGAAAGGGATTATCTGATAAGGTAGCATGGTGACACAGAAATACAGGTAATGAAGAGAAATGCAATTTTACATAAATAATTTTCTTTACCTTTAATGATCTAACTAGTGTTTTTAAGCAGTTTTCATAATCTGTTTTTCAGTAACAGATTATGTTTTCCAGGTGGGGAAATGGCAGAGACCATACTTACTGAATGAGTATTCCAGAGTAAAGTTTTACTTGTTATTTACTACTTCAACATCTTTGCTGGGTGACAGGTAATAATGGCTGAATAACACACTGCTGAATCTAAGAAAAAGGATGTTAAGCTGGATAAAACTGAACCTATTTTCTCCAAATAAACAGAAGAAACCCTAGTGTTTACAATGTGCCTAATATTCTACTCCTTCTTAATTTTGTCACATCAACGCTACATTCAAGTAAGTGACAAGAAAGGAGCACTTAAACTCAAAATTTTAAATTTAATAATGATTATTTTATTCCAACTTTGTAATTTATTTTCTCCCAGCTACATGCCAAAACATGCCCTCTTCTGATTGCTCCCATGTTTGAATCTCTGCAATACACCTGCAAGACACCATGGTAGTTCAGCAAGGTCACCAGCAATTTCCTATTGGCAAGATCTAACCTTTCTCCAACATCATCAGCCTTGAACTTTCTGCCACTTTTGATCATATTTCCTGAATGTTGAAGTTGTGAAATCTCTCCTCTTGGCAACTACCTAGCTTTACAGACCACATTCGGTCCTCAAATATACACATATAACTCTCAGCTATTTCAAAGGGGAGCTGTTCATATGCACAACGGAAACAACTGTAGACTTCAAAGGAATAGTCAAATTGCATGTTTTGCTCTTGGTGGGCATTTTGGTTTTCATGTTTTTGCGCCTAATGATCATTCCTTAGACAGTTTATCCTGGAAACTCTATCCTTGACATGTTAACTGGTTTCCTGTTCCATTCCTGATACTGGGAAAGAAGCAGAAAAATCCATAATGCACTAACAGATTCCTGTGCTCAAAGACAATATTTCAGTATAAACACAGCTTTAGCCTCAGCTGGGCAAGTGTTTCCCAGTACATCCATACTTCAGAAATAAGTTAATCCTTTCAGAAGACATCTTGCCTTTTCTCTGCAACTTCCTGATCTAACGTAGTCATATTAAAGCCATAAAGCACCTCCACTTATAGTTCAATCTCTGCTTCCAAAAGGAGTCTGTCCACTATTGCTTGTCATCCCTGATGCCACCGACAGTCAGAATTTACCATCTCTTTCATATTATTGACCAAATCTCTGACATGATCCTTCCTCAGCCTGCTCAGTCCAAACTTGCAATAGCAAAGATCTACTGTTTCAGTCAAACGGGCAGGGTCACTGTAAACAAGGGTGAGACAAGAGGGGATGGTGGCATCCTTGTGCTCACCAACAGGGAGGGACTGGTGGGGGATGTGAAACTGAAGGACAGCCTTGGCTGCAGCGATTACGACACGGTGGAGTACAAGATCCATGGGGCAGCGAGGAAACTACACAGCAAGCTCTCAGCCCTAGACTTCAGGAAGGAGGACTTTGGCCTCTTCAGTGATCTGATGGGTAAAGTACCATGGGAGGCGGCCCTGGGGGGAAGAGGGGCCCAGGAAAGTTGGTCCACATTCAAGGAGCACCTCCTCCAAGCTCAGCAGAGGTGCATCCCGATGAACAACACGTCGGGCAAAAAGGCCAGGAGGCCTGCGTGGATGAGCAAGGAGCTCCTGGACCAACTGAAAGTGAAGAGGAAAGCCTGTAGAGGGTGGAAGCGGAGACAGGTAGCCTGAGAGGACTACAAAGAGGCCGTGTGAGTGGCCAGGGATCAGGTGAAGAAGGCTAAAGCCCTGATGGAATTTAATCTGGCCAGGGACATAAAAAGCAACAAGAAAAGCTTCTATAGGTACGTAGGGGACAAAAGAAAGTCCAGGGAAAATGTAGGCCCCCTCCGGAAGGGAACTGGTGTCCTGGTTACCTGGGACATAGAGAAGGCTGAGGTACTCAATTACTTTTTTGCCTCAGTCTTCACCGATAAGGGCTCTTGTCTCACCACCCAAGCTGTGGAAGGCACAAGCAAGGACTGGGAGGATGAAGAATCGCCCAGTGTACTTGAAGAGCAGATTCGGGAACATGTGAGGAACTTGAAAGTGCACAAGTCCATGGGACCTGATGAGATCCATCCGCAGGTCCTGAGGGAACTGGCGGATGAAGTTGCCAAGCCACTGGCCATTATATTTGAGAAGTCATGGCGGTCTGGTGAGCTGCCCAATGACTGGAAGAGAGGGAACATAACCCCAGTTTTTAAAAAGGGGAACAAGGAGGACCCAGGCAACTACAGGCCAGTCAGCCTCACCTCTGTGTCTGGCAAGGTCATGGAGCAGATTCTCCTGGAAACCATGCTAAGGCACATGGAGAGCAAGGAGGTGGTTGGTGACAGCCAACATGGCTTCACCAAGGGCAGATAGTGCCTGACCAATTTGGTAGCCTTCTAGGACAGGGTCACAGCATCGGTGGACAAGGGATGAGCAACTGACATCATCTACCTGGACTTGTGCAAAGCTTTTGACACTATCCCGCACGACATCCTTTTCTCTAAACTAGAGAGGTTTGATGGATGGACCACTTGGTGGATAAGGAACTGGCTGGATCGCTGAACTCAGAGAGTGGTGGTCAACGGCTCGATGTCCAAGTGGAGACCAGTCACGAGTGGCATCCCTCAGGGGTCCGGTCCTGTTCAACATCTTTGTTGGCGACATGGACAGTGGGATAGAGTGCACCCTCAGCAAGTTCGCCGATGACACCAAGCTGTGTGGTGCCGTCGACACGCTGGAAGGGAGGGATGCCATCCAGAGGGACCTTGACAGGCTGGAGAGGTGGGCCTGTGCCAACTTCATTAAGTTCAGTCAGGCCAAGTGCAAGGTCCTGCACCTGGGTCATGGCAATCCCAGGCACAAACACAGGCTGAGTGGAGAATGGATTAAGAGCAGCCCTGAGGAGAAGGACTTGGGAGTGTTGGTGGACAAGAAGCTCCACATGAGCAGGCAATGCGCCCTCGCGGCCCAGAAGGCCAACCGCATCCTGGGCTGCATCAAGAGGAGCGTGGCCAGCAGGTCGAGGGAGGTGATTCTCCCCCTCTACTCTGCCCTGGTGAGACCCCATCTGGAGTACTGCGTCCAGTTCTGGAGCCCCCAACATAAGAAGGACACGGACCAGTTGGAGAAGGTCCAGAGGAGTGCCATGAAGATGATCAGAGGGCTGGAGCACCTTCCCTATGAGGACAGGCTGAGAGAGTTGGGACTGTTCAGCCTGGAGAGGAGGAGGCTCCGCAGAGACCTTATAGTGGCCTTCCAGTACCTCAAGGGGGCCTACAAGAAAGATGGGGAGAGGCTGTTCAGTAGGGCCTGTTGTGATAGGATGAGGGGAAATGGTTTTAATATAGAGAGAGGTAGATTTAGATTGGATATTAGGAAAAGATTTTTTACAATGTGAGTTGTAGAACACTGGAACAGATTGCCCAGAGAGATGGTGGAAGCCCCATCCCTGGAAACGTTCAAGGCCAGGTTGGACGGGGCTCTGAGCAACCTGATCTAGTCGGGGATGTCCCTGCTCCTTGCAGGGGTGTTGGACTAGATTAACTTTGAAGGTCCCTTCCAACGCTAACCATTCTATGATTCTATGATCCTGTGTGGTGAGCTCACCCAGTCACCACAATTACAGCTGCAGGTTTATCTTCCTCATAAGGACTTCTGCTCTCCTGAGTGACCACTGCCTGATATGTAGATGTGAGTCCAGAAGTCCCATCTTTCCCCTACTCCCTCTTTGGCAAAGGAGTTATTAATTCTTCAAAAATCCAACTTCAAGTCTCTCTCAGGATTACAGAATAAGTGATCCGTTAAATTAGTCAAGGTTTTCGAGGCCATGTTTTCCCAAAGCCTCTCTCCTTGTTTGCCTTAGGCTGTAGCAAGATGTGCTCTTTTGTCTCTGACTAAACTAATTTAAAGAGTTAAGCCAATTAAAAGCTCTCAGATCGCAGAAGAGGTCAACAGTTCCTAAAAAAGGCTTGTATAATCACATGCGTGCTTACTTGTAACATAGTTTCATCAAAATTATCTGGATTAATAAACCAAAACTACTGTAACTATTAAAAATGTTCAAGGTACCCAGGGTCACTCAGAGAGAATCACAGGAAGCCACATGCAGTCCCTGAACACAGCTGAGAGACCTCAGGGGCAACCACCTGTCAAGGGAGGCACCTGCAGGCAGAAAAAGCCCCTGACCTTAGCCCCCACTCATCACCATCACTGTCTACACAACTATTCTTCCTCCTGAGGAATGTATTTTTCCTTTTAATTTTTTTGTGTGTTTTCAGTTTTTCTCCTACCTTTGACTTTCTGATGAACTGTAACGGTTGGCCAGCAGCAGTTTGTATGTCCTAGTCAATGTGAACCATTTATGGTCAGTAAAATGTAATTATTAAACTGTTTTAAACAAAGAATTTGCCTTTTCAGTCCATTGAAACCACTGGAATAGAGCTTGCTGTCAGCGTCATGTGTGATACATTCAAGTAGGCAGATATGAATTAATATCATCTGCAGCCACAACTGCAACTATGCACAAATTTCATGAGAAAAGTAATGGAAGCTACTTTTTTTTTACCCTGATGAGAATGGTAGTGGAAGAATACTACTGAAAAAAATCGGACTTGACAGAAGAGCATGCAGAGGATCCATGCATCCTTAAGATCCACTTGTTACAAACTCTTACTTGATTGCAAAACATGTTAAAATGCTGCAGTGCAAAGAGAAAGCAGATTTCAGGAAGATTTAACTATGAAAACTGTTATTAACTTTTGCATATTAGATGTCAGCATATTAACCATTAATTTACCACAATTAACCATTGTTAACTTGATAAAATATCTTCTTGCAAGGTATCAAAAGCACTGCAGTGCTCCAATACGTGCAGTTCTCTGCAGTGATCAGTAATAATCTTTTGCATAGCCTAAACACGAAGATCATACATAATAGAAGAAGTTAATAATGAAAAACATGCACTACAGTTGCTGTGTTATTTGTTTTTATGTAGCTGGTTAAAGCCCTTTACTCTAAAATATAAGCGAAATTAATGCTGCAGATTTCTGGTTCTTCCCAACCAAGTTCAAGCAGCTCTGGAATCTTAATACAGAATTCAAGGTCAGCTCACTTCAATGTACACAAAGCTCTGGCTATATTTTAACTTGAGAAAATGCAATTAGAGGTGAAACCTAAGAGCAAGCACAGGCAGCATTCCACACGGCAGCAGTGCTCAAAGTTCAGATAAAAAGTGGGGGTGTTTCTTCCTGCTTAAAGGGAAATGTGAAGATAGATGCTGTATAGTACAGGACAGATACTCCAGCCACAGGAGGTACATGAAGGCATCCACAGATGCAGATATTTGCAAAGGGCATAAAGACAATTCATAGGAATATATAGAGAAAGCAGAGGAAAGATTAAGACTGAGCCGTAAGAAACTGAAAAACACAACAAGGATCTTTACAAAAGGAGGGGAAATTAGCTTATTAGTTAGTACAAAGAGCTAAAAAACCTGTAACAGACACTGCGGTAAGAGGTCTCTGAGCCAGTTTCACGTCAGACATTTACATGATCTGGTACACTCACCCATGGCCAAATTGTAACATCCATGACTAATATACACAAGGGCAAGTCCTGCCTGGCCAACCTAGTGGCTTTCTATGATGGAGGGACTACATCAGTGGACAAGGGAAGAGCTACAGATGTCATCTATCTGGATTTCTGTAAAGCTGTTGACAGGGTCCCCCACAGCATCCTTCTCTCTAAACTGGAAAGATATGGATTCAATAGCTGGACTGGATAAGGAATTGGTTGGATGGTCTCATCCAGAGAGCAGTGGTCAATGGCTCAATGTTCAGATGGAGATCAGTGATGAGCGGTGTCCCTCAGGGGTCTGTGTTTGGACCAGTACTGTTCAGTATCTTCATCAATGACATAGACAGTGGGATTGAGTGCACACTCAGCAAGTTTGCAGGTGAGCCCAAGCTGAGTGATATGGTTAACAAGCCTGAGGGATGGGATGCCATCCAGAAGAACCTAGACAAGCTTGAGAAATGGGCCCATGTACCCTCATGAAGTTCAACAAGGCCAAGTGCAAGGTCCTGCACCTGGGTTGGGGCAACCTCCGATCTCAATACAGGCTGGAGGATGAAGGGATTGAAAGCAGCCCCATAGAGAACGACTTGGGGGTACAGATGGATGAAAAACTAGACATGAGCTGGCAATGTGCACCTGTAGCCCAGAAAGCCAATTGTATCCTGGGCTGCATAAGTAGAAGCATGGCCAGCAGGTCAAAGGAAGTGATTCTGCCCCTCTGCTGTGCTCTCGTGAGACCCCTCCTGGAGTACTGCATCCAGCTCTGGAGCCCTCAGTACAGGAAATATATGCACCTGTTGGAGGGGGTCCAGAGGAGGGCCACAAAAATGAGCAGAGTAATAGGACACCCTTCCTGTGAGGAACGGCTGACACAGCTGTGGTTGTTCAGCCTGGAGAAAAGGCTCCAGGGAGATCTTATTGCAGCCTTCCAGTACTGAAAGGGGCCTTATAGGAAAGATAAAAACAGACATTTTAGTAGGGCTTATAGTGACAGGACAAGGGGAAATGGTTTTAAACTCAAAGAGAGTAGATTCAGACTAGATATAAGGAAGAAATTTTTTACAATGAGTGTGGTAGAACGCTGGAACAGGTTGTCCATACAGGTGGTGGATGCCCCATCCCTGGAAACATTCAAGGTCAAGTTGGACGGGGCTCTGAGCAACTTGATTGATTAAGAAACTAGTTGATCAGTAAATGGCATATATTTGGCTATCTCTTAATATCTACTCCCTTTAATAGTCCCTCTTTTTTTTCTTGTGCTACTGCATTAGGAGCTTTTACAATGAGTACAAAAACAGCCTTCTAATTCTGAACCTCACAGCATCTAAAGTGATCTTGCCACTGTGCCACCATCAGCTAGGCAGCACAATTCCCTTAATAGAGGATGAATTATAGGAGATGATGGATTGAGGACAGATTTTCAACGACCTTTGTCTCACTGATCCAAAACAGTACGAACCACTAAACCGGGTGACAGAAGACATTGTTTCTTTCTCTCCTTTGTGTAATTCTGGTTCTGTCTTTTAGTAAAGAGTTTTCAATTTTTATGGCTGATATTGTAATATTGCATTTTAAAAATCAACGCAATTCAACTTTGAATACTAGTGACCATGTAGGTTCCTTTAATCCACAACAGCTAAACAATAATGGGTGTAACCAGTATAGAAAAAAGATGGCAGAAATAAGATGGCATACCCAATTCATCCACAGTTTAATTCTGTAAGCGTTTGTTACGTGTTATACACCAGTGCTCCTTTGAAGGGCTGGGGCTTTATGAGCAATCATGCTCTTAGGCTTAAGCAGAACCATATGGAGGTCAGTGTGAGGGTCCATCCAACTGAAGCAGAACTGGAAAGTATATTAAAAGTTAACTGTGAAATTATTTCATATGTAACTTGCGGAGTTTAAGAAGCCAATTTAACAATGTTAGTGTCTCAGTAGTGTTGAAAACAGACCATCTCAATGAAGTGACTCACATTACCTACGATATTTCTACAAAGCAAATTTCTGAGGTTTGCAACATGCAAACAACCTCAGATAAAGATAAACAAAGGACAGAAGGTGGGACGAAACCCATATCCCCATACCTTTCTTGTTGTTGCCTGTTTCTGATGGGGAGACTACAGAAAACACAAACCCCAGCAGTTTTGGTTACATGAAGTGCTGACATCTCTTTTCCATAATGCAACACATGATTTTGATTTAAATACTACTGAAATTATGGAGGCAGTCAATAGTAGCAAAAAGTAAAGATGAGGATCTACAAGCAACACTGATACAACAGTTTAAAACCCCTACAGTTATTTAGCAGACATGATAGCAGTACATACCATTTAATATGTACTTATTTAAAAATGAAGTGATGGATATAAGCAGGAGACAAGTCTACATGCCTAATTCTCATACACAGAAGTTTGGATGTAACACTACAATCAGTTGTCAATATCAAAATACCAAGCAGGTAGTTAGTTGTTGCTTTTTGTTTTTAAAAAACATTTTTAATTTTCTAGTTGAATTTTGTATTGTTGTGGTTTACCTAGACAAGTATATACGAAGGGGAATTAAATAGCACTTACTAGTGCCAGACACAATATGAGCAAGTACCAGACATCTTCAACGCACAGCTCTGTAAATGTATCTCATTTTTGACCTCCAACATTCTTGCTGAAAGTCTAGGTCACAGAACAGAACTTCAGAGACCTTCCTTTGTGTGGTTTAAGCTCATGGTTGTGACTCATAGTTAAACAGAGAGCACTGTCGATAACAGTGGTAAAAGATCACATTTGGGGAAATTTTCTCCCCTCTCATCTTCACAGCATGAATAATGCTTATTCTGTACGTGTTCCAAGTGTGGAACTCCCATTGAGGTTTCATTTAAAAAAAAAAAAAAAGTAGAGAATACACAACAGAGATCTACACTGTGGATAAGAGACTCACAGCATGAATTAGAGAATAACTTTGCCCTTAATTTGAACTCAAGTCCTTCTCTGCTTACCCATATTGCATCTGAAAGATCCATTTGTAGCTGCATTTTTCAATCATGCTACAAGTGTGATAGAAATGCAAGCACACGCCCTCTGATGACTAACAGGAAACATATACTTCCAACGAAACCATCCAAAATAATTTGGTTAAGATCAGTTAATGAAAAAACATCTGTAGTATACTTCAGCCTAATGCTGTATACTCTCAGTGGAAAGAGTAACCTTGGAGGTTCAATATAAGCAGCAGAAAAGCCTCTCAAAAAAAGTGACTTCAGAGTGCTGATGCATTATTATATTTTCAGTGCTTAACACAGATTTGTGTGTGTGTGTGTGTGATGGAAGAACTCCTGAAAGCCTTTCCATTAGAGGGACAATAGAAACAGAAAACCACACCTTCTACTATAAAATTCTGCTAATGTAATTCTTGTTCTGTTTTAAACATACTTACAGGGCTTTTACTTTCCATCAAGGGAACATAATACCTCTCCTGCATCAGAGCACCATTTGCTAAGCAACTTTACTAAGCATTTGCAAAGCAACTTTTACTGAGCTGTGCTCAGAAAAATCAGCCTCTATGTTTGTTTTGTAACTCACCAGAACTGTCTCTTTATTCTCCTGAGCAGGGGAAAAAAAAAAAAAAAAACAGGAAAATTGACCTCATGGAAAAAAACCGCATTTGATGTACACAAGATTCCAATATTTAAAAAACTATCCCTACAAAAGCTGCGTCAACAATGTCCTTTTTCATCCTATTGAATTCTTTTCCTATTTTTTTCTGCCAGTACAGCTTTCATTATAGGAGCAATCCTAATGCAGACAGTTTCAGGCGACTGCGTTCATTGTAAGCAGTCTCATTAAACCGTAGTTACAGACCCTGCTCTGTCAAGTCTATGCTAGCATTCACCATCACTAAGCACAAGAGAAAATCAGAGGGAATAACCTAAAACCAATGGAAATAACCTGAAAAACTGTTCATACATCTGCAGTGAGAAAGTTAAATGAGATACAGTCGAGAAAACTTTGGACTTGTCCCAGTGACAGAGCACTGAACCCGACCACTGATTTGGGTGTAGAAGATTCTGACACAAAAGAATAATGGCTTCTTAAACACTATTATGGAGAACAAAGTAGTATTGTTTAATTGTAATGATAGTTTAAGACAATCTTTTGAGAGCTGTGGGAAATTATTAAATGTTGTTAACACGTGAAATGAGTTGTGTTCAGCATTCATCTCAGTCTGAGAAAAAATTTGCTAGGATAATTATTAGCATGTTAAAGTCAAAGCTTTGCACAAAAACAGCCAGCTTGCAACTCTCAGCAAAATTAACTTCTGAGTTTCATTGACAAGTGAACTTCACTTTAGGCACTGACATTTGCTCAGAAGAGGAAGAAAAGAATCAAGATTCCACTTATGTTGGAGTTTTTAAAAACAAAGCAAAAAAAAGAAGTGAGTGTCTCTGGCACCCTCTGTTCAGGAACCGGGGTTTGGTGTGTTAGGCTTTGCACTGGAAAAGCAGGGTTGATGGGGAGTGGTTAACACTAGAAGAAAGGGATGACAAACAAACATTTCCTACGAAACATTTTGAGTTTTCACAGGATTTTAAAAAAGGAGGAAAAAATAATCAATATATTGACTATCAACATCTTCTCAGTTTTCATTTTGAAATTAATTTCCATCATAAGACAACATTTCTGCCTTTGAGAATATATTCTAACAACACAGTTTAAACGTCTCATTACTATTATCTGCATCATATGGCAGAGAAGATCTTCTTTCATTACTAAAAAAATATATTCTTACCATCCACACTTCAATGTGGAAAAAGCCTAGGGGAAAAAAAAAAGTAAAAGCCAACACTGGAGTATAAAACACCAACCACACACGTTTACCATTCATCATTGACATGCGACAGCTCTGACCAATGCAAGCACAGTGATCAGCCGCAACTTTTGCTATATTTTGTATAATAACAAGCTTAAATAATTGAGAAATAGAAAATTAATATTTGCAAATATATGGACTCAAATAACTAGTTTGACTGAAGGTGCCTGCAGCTAAGGCACCTGTGTTTATTTCCTCTTAGGAAGGAGCAGACGCTCAGGCAGTAGATGCCAAGGCATCTTCCCAGGCAATGCACTGAACCTTTCAGAACCTCCCAACAAGACCAATTAAAGCAGGTCTTCAGATCTGTAATTGAGCAGCTTTACTAAAAAAAAAAAAAACAAACAAACAACCTGACAACACAACCTTCCAAATTAGCACCTCTAACACCACAGCCAGAGAATAACTGCTCTAACCAATCTGTCCTTCAGTTGGCTTGGACAATCCACAATTAAAAGTCTCTCTGAAGTCCCTTACCAGCAAAAGAGAAGGAGCAGGAATTCATTCAGGAACAAAGACATCAGGGACAAGATAAAAAACTGCCCTGGGGAAAGTCAGATCCCTGGTTTCTACCAAACTAGGAACTGGAAATAAGCAAAAAAAAATAATCCCAACATTTTACTAGACAAAAGCCACAATATGTTGGCTGGAATTAAAAGAAAAAAAAAAGACACTGAGAAAAAGTCTTTACTTGGAGAATAGGAAATTTTTTGGGGAAAATAAAATCTAGGGGGTGTGTGAGAGAGAGAGACTATATTAACATCACTAAGTATGTCCACAACAATTTGTGCTCTTATTAATCATAATTCTGAAATGACAAAAAGACCCTCTTTTGGATTGAAAACAGTCATCGCTGTCACATGCTCCATTACGGAATGGATTTATGTGGTTTTGTCTTAGCAATGTAAAGCAAGGCTTGGAAAGTTCCACTTATTTTATTGTTCAAAGCCCTCTTACGGCAACTGCCAGACACTACAGTGCTAATCCACATGTAAGAATTTACAGACTTATTGGAAGAAAGAGCAGTAAGGAATTTTCCTCCAAAATTATTTAGTATATTAAAAAGCCGAGAGTTAAATAAAGCAAAGGATAGTAGCTTTAATACAGAACTGAAATTAGAGGGCAGATTCCTTTGCTCTAATATTGGCAAGTTTCCACCAAAATTTTACTTGTTTTATGTTGCAGAAACTACAAACACATGCTATTCACAGCAAATCTCCCTTTTACCTCAACTCATAGGTCTACATTTGAAGTAAAACTTGGACTCTAAGCCAGTGTTAATAGTGCTGAAGTAAATTTGAACCACTTAAATGCTTTTTTGGACCTTTATTTATTTTAAATCAAGGCCCTCTTCAGGAAAGTTGGTAGTTATAGTCTCTCATTTTCCTAAAAAGAAAAATAAACACTATGTCTCATTCTTTTTGATTTCAAGCGGCTGAAAGGCCATGGGTACACAAGACATTGCTGCATCCATTTTTATCTGTTTTGCTTGAAGAGGCAATGACTTCATTGATCTCATTAGCATCTATTTACTTGTATCTGCAGTATATAAGGTGCTCCATAAAAGCAAATTTTATTTCATGTTGCACCAGTCAAGACATTTCAAGCTACTACTTGATAGACAAATACAACAGTACACACCATTGAACTAGCTCATCTTTTCCTTTTTCTTATTTACCTGTAGAAACAGCTTATGTATCTGCTCAAAAAGACACCAGAGATATTGATTTACACAACACACTGATGGAGTCGGACTTTGCTAATGACCAGATTACTTCATTTTTGGCCCAGTGTCTCCATTAGGCCACTTTAAAGAGGAATTGGAGTTCTTCTATACACTTGACAAGGCCCTTTTAAAATATGCAGCATTTCCATTTGCCAGTTGGCATGTTTTAAAGGCAATCCTGGTTGAGCCATAACATATACAAATAGGAAGAAACTCAAAAGAGTTTAATAAAAAGAAATCTACCCAGAGAGAAAAGATTACGTCCTGCTCTAGAGTATTTCAATCAGCACTTACTAAAAAGAGATCTCTAATTTTCTGGTCACACTTCACAGTGAAGGAATCAACCAGAAGACTGTATGTTTGTTGCAATGCTACTTGCTAATGCGCACTAGAGCAAATCACAGAATCACATAATAGAATCACAGAACCTTAAGATTGGAAAAGACCTCCAAGATCATCAAGTCCAGCCATCAACCTAATACCACCATGCCTACTAAACCACGCCCTGGAGTGCCACATCTACACATTCTTTGAACACCTCCAGGGATGGTGACTCCACCACTTCCTTTGGCAGTCTGTTCCAGTGCCTGAACACTCTTTCAGTAAAGAAGTGTTTTCTAATATCCAATCTAAAGCTACCCTGCCACAACTTGAGGCCGTTTCCTCTCATTCTATCACAAGTTATTTGGGAGTAGAGACCAACACCCGCCTCCCTACAACCTCCTTTCAGGTAGTTGTAGAGAGCGATGAGGGCTCCCCTCAGCCTCCTCTTTTCCAGACTAAACAAACCCAGTTCACTCAGCTGCTCCTCATATGACTTGTTCTTCAGACCCCTCACCAGCTTCACTGACCTTCTCCAGATGCACTCCAGCAACTCAATGTCCTTCTTGTACTGAGCGGCTCAAAACTGAACAGAATATTCTAGGTGCAGTCTCACCACTTCTGAGTACAGGGGCACGATTACTTCCCTACTCCGGCCGTCGACATTGTCCCTGATAGAAGTCAGGATGCTGTTGGCCCTCCTGGTCACCTGGGCACACTGCTGGCTCACGTTCAGATGGCTGTCTACCAGCAGCCCTAGGTCCCTTTCCACCAGGCAGCTTTCCAGCCACTCTTCCCCAAGCCTGTAGCATTGCTTGGGGTTGTTGTGACTGAAGTCCAGGATCTGGCACTTGGCCTTGTTGAACCTCATACAGTACAACTCTCTAAACAAGATGCTCAATTAGACACCTTCTCATGTTTCTTTTCAACCACTTTCTAATGACAATTTTTAAACAAACCATCTGCAAAAGTGATAAATATAATATAGAAAAGATTGCGCTTTTTTTTCCTTTTTAAAAAGTGCTTAATAATTTCAACATTTGTTTTTTGGAAACTGAGTGTTTAGTGCATGCAATGTTTTATCCTTGTAAAGAATAGTTGTTTGAGGTGAACAGAGAACACTAAAAAAAACTGAATTACTGTCCGCTGACCTGCCTGATCTAGGCCCAATTTCCCTACAATTCAATCATATTAAATTCCACTCCCAGCAATTTAAAACGTCAATTAACTCAGGATAAGTCCCATTAGATAGGGCAGACACTGGATTCTTCTGACTGTTTGACTCTTGTTGAAACCTACTTGTAGCTGACTGGAAAACAAGTACTGTTAAAAACAAGGTATACTGTAACTGTTTCAAAAAAAATGTTTTAGAAACAAAACCCAAACATTACTGAAATAACTCTACCAGGACCCCTTCAGCAGAGACTGGATTTTTTCCATATGAAATAAATATTGGTATAATTTTCCATATGGCATTGCTTACTTTCAGTTCTAAATATGAAAACATTGTAAACAGAAACAGGCATAGAAGAGTTATCGAATCCTGCACAGCCAAAACCTGGACACAGAAGTAACAGCACAAGGCAAACAGGTTTGGACTCAAAATGGAATTCCAAGCTCTATAGGAAGCAGCTGCTAAACTCAAAACACATCACTGCATTTTCATCAAAACTTGGGGTTTGGGGGCTTTTGTTGTTTTTCTTAAAATGATGAATTAATTTGCTGTTTTGACAGTCCTAATATGTAAAGCCTGGGCAGAAAAGCAACTGTAAGCACTGAAAGGCTACTTCCCTCTCCAACCAAACAACTATGTTCCTGAAACGCAGCCAAACAGCTGTATTTCAAAAAGGTTCTGTTTCATTCCTGATTTGGAAATGAAGGAGATTGCTTTGTAATGCATTATTCACATTATCCTAATAATCTAGAAACCAGATTATGTGCTGGTTCATACAAAAACTTAGCCTGTAATTTGGCATTCTAGACTGCATCATTACGTATTAAGCTTTTTATTAACAGAATTTTGCTTCCTGGGAGTAAGGTGCCAGTGAAATACTTAAAGCAAGACAAAAACAACACGTTACATGAAAGTAAGGGAAATAAAGAGTTTTGGCTTCAGACTGTTTGCTCTCCGGCTCTTCTTCATGCCACATGTGACACTTCATAGACTGATCAGACAGCTGCTTAGAGCTCAGAACAAATTAATTTGGCAGATCACTCTCAGGAAGGATTCAATTCTAATAGATATTCAGCAACCACAGGGGCAAGTATGATGTCTCCAACTTCACCGTACTCCTCAGTTTCTACTCCAATAGGAGTAACCTACATTTGCACAGATACTTTTTCAGAGTTGTTTTTGTCATGCTTGAGAAAGCTGCAAGAGGCGGGAGAGAAACTGCTCCTTCCTGCATAAAGTTCTGTTTCACTTCCATCACACTCCTTGAGTTAGCAAAGATATGGAGGAAGGACAAGGCAGGGCAGATACCTCGCCAGTCAGCTTCTTAAACACTGTAGCAAAATTATTACTGAAAGAACATTTAAATGAACTTACCAGTAGAGAAAACAAGAACCGTGTTGTCCCAAAGACCGTATCTTTTCAGAGCATCAGTAACATTTCCTACGGCTTCATCCATAAGAGTCACCATGGCCGCATAGTGGCGCCTCTTTACATCTTTAATGGAGGAATATGGTTTCATGTACTCCTCAGGGACCTCAAGAGGTTCATGGACAGACTGAAAAGCAAGGTAGAGGAAGAGGGGCTGGGGTGGAAGGGACATAATAGAAATTAGTTGAGCATAAAGTACTAAATCCAAAAGTTACTGCAGTGTTTAGATTTCTTATGCTCTTCTCTCTTATAATCCCTAAGCATAAACTAGTAAAACTTTGATAAAGGACTATTGCAAAGCTGTGAAAAAACAGGAGGTGTATCTTTTCTTTATAACACAGTGGTTAACAGTTTATTTCTATGAAACTCCTCCATTAAACTTTCCATTCTCTTTCTAGAAGAGCAAACTACATGCTAAATAATTTCTATAAATTCATTACTTGTATTACTAGAAAAGAAACGGAGAAGGTTAGCAGGCGAGGGCTGTGCAGCCAAAGCTGATTCTGACAGCAAGTTTTACCAGTGCTACTTCCCACATTTAGCTCTACACACCCTGCTGAAAAGCCCTGAATTACTGCTCAAGCACAGGTCTCTCCACTGGTATTTCATTAACCTTTTTTTAAACATTCTTTAGTGATAAAGTTATCAAAACCAGCCGCTGAGTGTACCTTCTCAGTTTTATGATTGGCTATAAGATCTATAGCTCTTTCTGTGAATAAATTAGTAGAGTATATGTTTTTGAACCCAGTTGCAACTTCTTCTCCATCTCGTAAGTCCAGAGCACAGCGTGTTATGTTCTTCGCTTTGATGAGGACGCAACGGTCATGAGAATAATAATCCTCACTCCCAAGAAGATAGCCTAGAACACGAAAGGATGTCAAATAAGTGCACCAACATAATGTCATATAAACCAATACAGCAGGGGGGGGGGGGGGAAGAAAAAAAAAATATGAGAACTTTAGTGGTTTACAGTGGAAAAAGTCATCCAAAATTTGACCATCTGTAGTGACATCCCCTGACAGGTCTAAGTAACTCAACATTTAATACTTCATAGACTTTTTATTGCTAATGCAAGTAGTAATTTCAGAACATACGAAACATTCTGAAAATAGTTCAATGACTTTATATCAATAACTTGGTATCAAATACCTTAGCATTGAATAGATGCATTGATAGCAAAGGCAGTGACCTATCCATGTACTACTCTGACTTTAAGCTGGTATGATTTTGTATATTTCTATTTTCACATAAGATTTCCCTCTCTATGAGAAAGTTTGGATTTTTTTCATTTATTAAAAAATGTCCAAGTATGAAACATTTCTTAAGCCAGCTGTAAAGCAACTTCTGATCCACTGCTGCCATCAACTGGTGAAAAAAAAGACACCATTATCTAAATAATCTAATAATTATCTAAAGATAATTAATTAAGATAATATCTAATTATCTAATAATTATCTAAAGATACCCAAAAAGAAACTTCGCAAAAATTCTAGAAGCATTGCTCCTATCCTGTTAAGCACTGGGTGCCTTTGGTTTTTATCTACCAGAAACAGATCTTCAAATCTTTTTAATGTCAGCAATTATTACTTTGGAAATAAGATCTCAGATTTATTCCCCAACTCTGAAAAAATAGACAAATTTGCAAAAACATATTCTTAAGCTCTACAAAACCAAACTAAATTGGGGACAAAAATCCAAAATGGAGGAACTTCACTTGCATTTTTATTCAGCAGCTTCAAGTTACAGTTACTTGTGCAAAAAAACATGTACAGAAAGAATGAAGTTCTGTTTTAAATGTAATATAAACATCTAATACATTTTTAGGAGGAAAAAAAGGCTTTTGTTTCAGAGCATAAGGAGAGGTTTTGCGGGCACACTGCCTACATCAATGTACTCAGAGCCGCAAGCTGCATTTTTCCATTTTGAGTGCCCAGTGGAGGAGACATTGCGTTAAGTTTGCTGAAGAACCAAATGCCTCTTAATTGCAATCAACACCTACTGGCATTACATGAACATTATAGGATATTAAATTGCTACATTCTCTGAAAAACAATGTCACTCTGGGCACCTAACCACCATGCCCAGAGCCAGTCTGTGTTAAGGCCCCTGCAGTACAAGCCTACTTGCTCCCAGGGTGGGATTTCACAAGGAGCACCAGCCTACCTACATCTATGCCATCAAAAAGATCTCACGCTCCTGTGAAGTGATGGGAGGAGGCACATCTGTTTAAGCAACAAGCCATTATATTACAATCGATACATATTATCTTAATTCAGCTGTGAAACCACAGCCCCAAGCTCCCAGAGGAGTCAAAAGAGACAAACAATCCAAGGGAACAGTTCTTCCCCTCTAAAGTCTGGATTTCCACTGTCTACAATGGGCACGTAGCATGGTCAGGCTTTTCATTTAAGTACCTAAGGTTAGACAAGGGGAACGTGGCCTTCAGCTTATGTTTCTCTATGTCTTACTTTCTCAGTGGTAGAAGTGAGCAGCAGCGCTATCAACAGCTTGCAAAGTTATTTTGAAGATGATGAACTGTACTGAAAGTCTCCATCCAATAAAAGTGTCTTAAAAACAATCAAGGGGAGATGGACAACTTTGCATTCACATGCAGAACGAGGTGTACTGCGGGCAGTCTGATTCATGGAACATCTGCAGCACTTGTGCAAAATTAATAAACATCCCATCAATACTGAGACACAAGCCTTTGCGAGAGGAAGAATAAATGTGTAGCTACAAGTTGCTTTGTAACACTCTCACATGTGGACAAACTAATTCTGGCATTATTTTTTCTTAATCTGAGGGTTTGACTTCATAACTTGCAAATTCCTGCAATAGACCTTTTGGATACTGTTTTATAGAGGCTCTCACACCATCTTCCTTGCCACAGGCTCTGCAAAACCAATGCTACTCTATTCACAAAAGTATGAACACAGTGTGGAATGAGATCTATTTCTCTCTTAAAAATATCAGCTTTTAGAAGTGTAACATTATGTGCAGAGCAAGCGACGTCTACTGTCTGATGTTACACAAAACGTTCAGATTGAAGACACTTACAAAACCAAACCAATCACGACACTTTAAATCTTCTATCCATCATGGAACCAAATTACATGCAGATCATAAGAGAAAAATACTTTCTCTGGAGCCGCTCAATAATTATGACATTTTCTTCAATAAGTTGTAAGGCTTGGACATGCATTTAAGGCACTACGTTATTTTAAGCAGTTATACTTTGGAAACATGCATGCCCAGGTATGGATTTACTTGATGGACTAATAGTAAATCTGCTGTTCTTAGAAGAATCGGGCAGTTTCTCATTTTCAATACCGCATTTATTGCCCATGTTAAATCTAACCATTACCAAAGTAAGTATCAAATCCTCTGCGGGTTGGAAGGCATTCTTTCCTGTACATCCCTAAATGCCACTTCCCCACCATGTGAGTAACATATCCCGCCTCTTGAAGCAGCTCTGGGAGGAGTTTCTCATCCAGTGGCACACAGCTGGGCTGGCATGGCCAGATTATCTGGTGCTGTAAACCTGTGTGGATCTAGCAGAGAAAAGAAGGATGCAAGATTAGTTACTACACAGCCACACATTCCCGTAGGCTACTTTATAAGCAGGTGTAAAAAGAAACAAAGCTACACCAAAGACCAGCATTAGTTTTAGGGCCTCCTGTCTTCACCGATGCAGCATCAAGGAAGATGAGTAAGCTGCAGGGGGAGAGCAGGCGGAATATGGAGGAAGACAAGGAAATAGCACCACAGGGGTTTACAAGATCTTCCCAGGCATAAATCCAGTTCAATAAAAAAAAAAAGCCTTTGCATTTTCATCTAAAAATCTAACAGGTAACAATTACCTGTCCCTCTGAAGTCTAGAGACAAGATCTCAACATGGAGAGAGAGAGACTTTAAATGGGATGGAGATGGGCGAAAAGGCGCACGGCAGGTGCAGCTACCGAGCTTCTGCCTGTATCAGAGAACAGTCACCAGAGGGAACGGTGACAAACGCTAAGAGAGCACTTTTTGCATTACTCTTCTAAATGTACATTATCTAGACACATTTATATATTTATTTACATACTGAAATGAGTGTGAGCACTTTTACAAAAAAAAGTATTTGGACACAGGGCATAATACAAGTTTTAGACACCCCCTAGATCTGACCTCTAACAGTTTCATGTAAGTTTCCAGTCTTAACAAGTGCCGAGTTTCATGTCTCTTTACAAAGCATGGCTGATAACAACACTCTCAGTACTACATTTTGCTTGACGAAAGAGACCTCTTCTGTTTCTGTGTACTATAAGTTGACTTTTGTCAACTCCCCTATCTCCTCCAGAAAAAAAAAAGGCACTACCCTAAATTTAGGCCAGCAAACACACACATACAGTATAAATATCCTGTTTATTTACTAAATATTTCTAGTAATCTGCCTTTGTCAGAGCACAAAACCTCCGAGACCTCCTAGAGTACAAGATATCAGATTTTGTAACTCCATTAAGCACTCCAGTGTAGCAAGCTGCATGATAACTTTTTAAAGCACCACTTTAAC
Source organism: Chlamydotis macqueenii (assembly GCF_036417535.1). Classification (NCBI taxonomy): domain Eukaryota; kingdom Metazoa; phylum Chordata; class Aves; order Otidiformes; family Otididae; genus Chlamydotis; species Chlamydotis macqueenii. The sequence goes on along the minus strand of NC_141593.1, from coordinate 23,889,320 downwards.
AACACTTTGAACTCACTTAAACCAAATAAGCCCTGACCTTAGGCAAGTGGGTAGGTAGACTCTCATAAAGGCCCTGCTAGTTACAAATTTTCTTTGAAACAGGAGCTGGAAAAAGACTTCTTTTTTTTTTTAAATGCAGTATAACAAAAAAAAAAAGATTATTAATATTACTGAAAGACACAAGAGAGCAAAGTATTGTAATTTCTTCCACTGTCTCTAGAAAGCAAGAAAAAAGACAGGATAATAAAAATAATAACAATTATAACAAATCTATAGTTTTCATGAACCAATACCTTTGCTCTGCTTTCTCTGTGGACTGCAAGATGACTACCAAAACTCCAGCTCTAGACAGGACTAGATTTAGGTTACTTTTTCAAATCTCTCAGCAATTGTTTATCATACCAATTAGTAAAACAAAATAAAATGCAACATATTTACTACATACCTATTTCCCGCACACAATGTCTCCCCAATTTTATAGAAAAATTACTTTCATTTTCTAATATCATGTGTAACAAGGTCAGAATAAAGATTATTAAATCGTCAAGTCAGATGCATATGATAAATTTAAATCAGGACTGAACTATGGCACTTTTAACATCAGACATAGCAATGTCCAGTTAACCCTGACCCATTTCTAAATAAGCATGTTCAGAGTATGAACTGTATTCTATAAACAGTCAAAACACAGAAATGTTTTACATTATTTAAATAAAACAGTTTAAAGGGTTGGTAAAAAAAAAAATCAACTACATCTTTCTATTCTTTAGTATTGACTCTTGGAGTTTCTTGGAAGAGAAAAAATGTTACTTGGGAAGAGCAAGTATCACCTAGAGCAGCCTTCCTAAGACAACAAAAGGTAACATCCACTAACACAGGCTGACATTTTTTTTCTATTCTGAACGGTTTCTTTGACAAATCACCATGGCTAACATGCATGTGCAAGACTTTTTGAGAGAGCAGGGAAATTTCTGAAATACACTTAACCCTTTGCAAGTTTCTCCCTTCTGTCCGTGCCGTATTCTTCTTCCTCCCCACCCTTGATCTGCAAAAGCTGCAATAAAAAGCATGAGGAGAGGGGAGTATGGCAGTTCGATAAAGTCCAATTCTTACACCTGTGCAACTGAAAGAAAAATGGAAAAATAATGACTTGGACTACGAAGCTGCTAGACACTCTAAGGACCAGTCTGTGTGCACTCCATCAAGAGGTGCATAAATGCCTGCAGCTATGTTACCATACGAAGGAGAACGTACAGAACGTTACAGGTTCGCAAGCATTGGAAATCAAGCTGCATAAACTGAGCCCACAGTGCGTGTCCGCCCCTGGCTGCACGCCTCTCTAGTTCAGAAGTACGGAACAGAAGATGACTGTGACAGGAATACTGCTCACGATACACTGCCACGCCTGTAAATACAACTGAAGTGTAGGGAGCACCCTGGCTTTTCTGAGGCGGAATAACTTGCACGAAAACCACGCCTAGTTTATTGCCGTGCTAACAGGCCAAAAGTAAGTGAAATAAGTTTGTCTGCATATAAACGCAACTGGTTTTCACACCATAGCTTTCTCCATAGGGAGAGACAGAGGGAGAGGGAGAGGGACAGAGGAAAGGGGAGGGATGGAGGGAGAGAGGGATGCAGGGAGGGAGGGATGGAGGCAGAGAGAGATGGAGGGAGGGATGCAGGGAGTCCCAGGGCCTTTCTCGCGGGCACCGCCGCGCTGTGGCACCAACTGCGGGACGCTGTTTCCCCGGGTGCCCCCCTGGACCCGCTCCCTACCTGGTAGCGGCCGCTGAGGAGCTGGCTGCGGGAGGGGGTGCAGAGCGGCTGGGTGTAGTACCGCTCCAGCCGCACGCCGCCCGCCCCCAGCGCGTCCAGCCGCGGGGTGCGGATGACCGAGCCGTGCCAGCCCACGTCCCCCCAGCCCAGGTCGTCGGCCAGCACCAGCACCAGGTGTGGGGCGGGCGGCCGGCCCGCCGCCAGCCGGGGCAGGCAGAGCAGCAGCCAGAGCAGCAGGCACAGCGGCGGCGCACCGCCCGCCCGCCTCGCCATCGCCGCCACCAGGAACTGGGCCGCGGGCACCGCCCCCGGGACCGGCAGCGGCGGCCGGCTCCTCCCGCCGGGCGGGCCGGGCTGCGGGGGGCGGTGGGAGGCCCGCCCGGCCCGGGGCCGCGGCACGACGGGGCCGGGAGAGGGAGCGGCGGTTGTCAAGTGTGCTGACGCTCGGTCTCAGCCTGCGTCGCGCTGAGAACAGCCAGGCTGCGGAGCAGCTCTTGAGGGTGAACGCGGTGTAGCTTTAGGCGATCACTTTGTTAATCGAGTCGAAAAAAGAGATTGTGAAGTCGTTGCCGATGCTCGCAGAGTGCCCAGCTCAGTGACGCTGGAGTTCGTCTTCCCTCAGTTCCTATGCGAAACATCCCTTTTAGGCCGTGGAGCCTTTCCCAGGGGAACGAGGGAACCAGTCGCCAGCTTGTGCTCCATGCCAGCCGTGTTTCTAAAGATGTCAACAACGGCAGAGTCCGCAGAGAACACAGTGTATTCTGGTGCAAGTAACCGGACTGGGTTTTTTTCTGTCTTCATACACGACAGCATGGCAGCTCAGCCAGACTTAACACTGCCAACAGAGTTTATTCTGTTTGAGGGGCAGCTGCAAAACGGCCATGGCCTGCTGCTAGCCAACTGTGCTACAGCCTGAGAAAGACAAATTGCCGCCGCCACTGAAGAAGCAGCTGGCCTGTGTGAGGTGGCAGTCATTCCTGTAGAAGAAAAGCACGTGTTCTCGCTCCTGCCATCATCAGCTCTTGCCTTCATCCCCTCCCCTGCCTGCCCCTTCTGCAAAATCATAGGCGACCTAGTGCTTTTTTTCTCTTCATTTTGTTCATACGGACAAGAAGTCTTGACCTAGGTCTGTCTGTAAGATGGTGCTTGTGACTGTTACTGAGTAGGAAGGAAGTGAAGCAACCCAGAAGCAGAAATAACAGCTCTGTCAACTGGACTGTTTCTTCAAACCGTGTAATCTTCTAAAGCAATATTGTAAACTACCACTACCTTAGACACAATCTTGATGAAATATCTAAGACCGTGAAAGGACAGAAATGGTTGTCAACTCTGATCGGTTTTGTTCATCCACTGAATACATACACATTTCACTGTCCACTTAAAGATCAAATAACCATGTGTTTCACATTTACCTGGCATAGTACACACATGCATTTCCAAATTTATGTATCCGTTTGGTAACAGGTGAAAGAACAATTCATATTAAAAATTGTATTTCTCGGTAAGAAAGGTAAATATTGAATATGACAGACTCCTGCCTACTTTCTTTTTGACTGACAAGTCTGTAGAAAGAAAGTTCCTGCTCCTATGAATGAAGTCTAATTTACTAGATTTTTTAATAAATGCCAAAGAATTCCCTGCTGGTTTGAAAACAACAGCAATGATGAGTGATGCCACATTTTATTCTACAATAAGAATGTGTGTGTCCACAGCTGGTATTGGAACAATAAGCAACAGTACTGTCCTGAAGATAGTTTTCCCTGAAGTAAATTCCAGGATTGCTGACAAGCTGGTATGTGACTATGAGTTACATTTTCTTTGTTGAGATGTGATTCCTACTGTTCAAAAGGCTGGAAAGTTCCAATTTATCTTGTTTTTAGTTCAGATTCCATCACCAGTCACATTTTCTCACTGACTGGTATATTATACTGGATTCTTCCATGTCCTTATTATAGGTAAAGTTCCATTCAAATGTTTCTGTTCCCATGGAAACCATTCCTGTTCATTCAGAATGATTACTTTGAAAATCTACCCAGTGTTGGTGAAATTGGAAATGTTGGATACAAATTTTGGAATAAAATTTGTAATAGCTATTCACCTGACATGTTTCCAAAGGGTATCACAGTGTTCAAGTGCAGCTGAACTTATATTCCCTTGTAGACGAGTGTTGGGAGTTACTTGCTAGTTATCCTGTGCCACCAAAATTGGATAACCTGGTTGCCTGAGCTGCCAGAGTTAAAACATTTAAGTTGTACCATCTAAAACATACACAGCAGACACTGCATTGTCACAGTCTGGATGTTGCTGCCTGTCATATTTTTTTAGTGGTCTTCATTTATTACTACTTTTGGAATCCCAATCAGAAAATACTATTTCTATCAGAGAGTATTCTCTTGCATCAAAAGAATAAAACCTGGAAGTGGTCTATATTCAGACCCCTTGTTTCAGTGTACTTTCTCTGAATTTGAAGCTGAATAATTTGAATGCTGTTTTGAGGTCAATGATTAATGAAGTCATTAGAAGGACACACAAGATCATGGTATTCGTAATCTTGCACATCTTGCCATAGCACATGGGAACTTGGAACAAAAATGCAAATAGTAGTTCCATCTACTCTGGTGTACCAAAACTCTCTGGAGATGGAAAAAAAAAATAAAGGAAAATGACAAAAAATGTGTCTCAGAAAATTGCCTTTTGACATGCCCTGATCTCACCACACATAGAAATTTTAATATTTCAGAAAACTTCCTAGATGACCAATTGTCACTTTTTCACCTCATTGCAGAGGTGTCTTGCAGAAGATGTCCCTGCCAGTCTTTCTGCCCTGGTATTACTGCTTCATTGGTTAGAAGCCCTTAAAACATGCATGTACTACTAAAACATTCTTGCCCCCATTCACTTCCTCTTGCTGTATCCTGACACCACAAGTTTATGCAACATCATATCACAACATATAATGAAAAGAAGCAATGACAGGAAACCACAAAAGCTGCTGAACACTCCCCGACACCCACCCTGCCCCCTATTTTTTCAGGTTTATTGTTTTCATTTTATAACTATGAAAGATTGATTTAAATGTGTGAACCTCTCTGTGGGCATGATTTGTAAAGCTTCATCCCCTTACAGCTGAGTGTATCCATGCTGTGCAAAGTGCTGCTGTTTTGAGCTATCCTAATAAATACTCCGTAAGCTGACTTGGGTCAGTAACAAAGCAGCTATGTTAACCAGGAAGCCATGTCTGACATACAGCTATCATTGCTACAGGGCTTCTGATACTCGGCCATGCTTGCTTAAAACTACTTCAGGTATCTCTGTTCCTGGATCCATTGTTAAACAGAAAGCACAGCTGTTCTTAAGAGGTAAGAGAGTGCAACAAGCTCTCAGATACCCCATTTGTTTTATTTATGGTCAGTGATGAACAGGGAGTTGTTTTGGTCTTACAAGTTGGCTGCAGGAAAGAAACTTTACTTCGCATTGCCTTGTCCCAGAAGCAGCCAGGTATGGGTTTTGTCTCCTTCCCTAAATCGTGAAAGTAAATCATAGAATCATAGAATCATAGAATGGTTAGGGTTGGAAGGGACCTTCAAAGGTCATCTAGTCCAACCCCCCTGCAAGAAGCAGGGACATCCCCAACTAGATCAGGTTGCTCAGAGCCTCATCCAGCCTGGCCTTGAACATTTCCAGGGATGGGGCTTCCACCACCTTTCTGGGCAACCTGTTCCAGTGTTCTACAACTCACATTGTAAAAATTTTTTTCCTAATTTCCAATCTAAATCTACCCCTCTCTATTTTAAAACCATTACCCCTCGTCCTATTGCAACAGGCCCTACTAAACAGCCTTTCCCCATCTTTCTTGTAGGCCCCCTTGAGGTACTGAAAGACCGCTATCAGGTCTCCCCGGAGCCTCCTCTTCTCCAGGCTGAACAGCCCCAACTCTCTCAGCTTGTCCTCATAAGAGAGGTGCTCCAGCCCTTTTATCATCTTTGTGGCCCTCCTCTGAACCTTCTCCAACTGGTCCATGTCCTTCTTGTGTTGGGGGCTCCAGAACTGGACACAGCACTCCAGGTGGGGTCTCACCAGGGCAGAGTAGAGGGGGAGAATCACCTCCCTCGACCTGCTGGCCACGCTTCTTTTGATGCAGCCCAGGATGCGGTTGGCCTTCTGGGCTGCGAGGGCGCATTGCCTGCTCATGTTGAGCTTCTCATCCACCAGCACACCCAAGTCCTTCTCCTCAGGGCTGCTCTTAATCCGTTCGCCGCCCAGCCTGTATTTGTGCCTGGGATTGCCGTGACCCAGGTGCAGGACCTTGCACTTGGCCTGGTTAACTTCATGAGGTTGGCACGGGCCCACCTCTCCAGCCTGTCAAGGTCTCTCTGGATGGCATCCCTCCCTTCCAGCGTGTCGACACCAACTTGGTGTCATTGGCGAACTTGCTGAGGGTGCACTCTATCCCACTGTCCATGTCGCCGAGAAAGATGTTGAACAGGGCCGGGCCCAGCATAGACCCCTGAGGGACGCCACTTGTGACCAATCTCCACATGGACACTGAGCTGTTGACCACCACTCTCTGAGTGTGGCCATCCAGCCAACTCCTTATCCACCGAGTGGTCCGTCCATCAAACCCATGTCTCTCTAGTTTAGAGAGAAGGATGTCATGCGGGACAGTGTCAAAAGCTTTGCACAAGTCCAGGTAGATGATGTCAGTTGCTCGTCCCTTGTCCACCGATGCCATCACCCTGTCATAGAAGGCCACCAAATTGGTCAAGCACGATCTGCCCTTGGTGAAGCTATGCTGGCTGTCACCAACCACCTCCTTGCTCTCCATGTGCCTTAGCATGGTTTCCAGGAGAATCTGCTCCATGACCTTGCCAGACACAGAGGTGAGGCTGACTGGCCTGTAGTTGCCCGGGTCTTCCTTATTCCCCTTTTTAAAAATTGGGGTTATGTTCCCTCTCTTCCAGTCATCGGGGAGCTCACCAGACCGCCACAACTTCTCAAATACGATAGCCAGTTGCTTGGCAACTTCATCCGCCAGTTCCCTCAGGACCCGCGGATGGATCTCATCAGGTCCCATGGACTTGTGCACCTTTAGGTTCCTCACATGATCCCGAATCTGCTCTTTGAGTACACTGGGCAGTTCTTCATCCTCGCAGTCCCTGTTTGTGCCTTCCACAGCTTGGGCGGTGAGACAAGAGCCCTTATCGGTGAAGACTGAGGCAAAAAAGTCATTGAGTACCTCAGCCTTCTCCATGTCCCGGGTAACCAGGACACCAGTTCCCTTCCGGAGGGGGCCTACATTTTCCCTGGACTTTCTTTTGTCCCCTACGTACCTATAAAAGCTCTTCTTGTTGCATTTTATATCCCTGGCCAGATTCAGTTCTGCCAGGGCTTTGGCCATCCTTACCTTATCCCTGGCCACTCGCGCAGCCTCTTTGTAGTCCTCCCAGACTACCTGTCTCTGTTTCCACCCTCTATAGGCCTCCTTTTTTACTTTCAGTTGGTCCAGGAGCTCCTTGCTCATCCACGCAGGCCTCCTGGCCTTTTTGCCCGACTTGTTTTTCATCAGGATGCACCTCTGCTGAGCTTGGAGGAGGTGCTCCTTGAATGTGGACCAACTTTCCTGGGCCCCTCTTCCCTCCAGGGCCGCCTCCCATGGCACTTGGTCCATCAAGTGAAAATTAACTGGTCAAGGCTCAGTCTTTCTGAGAGTTGGGTGACAACAGCTGTCAATGAGAAGCCCACAAGGAAATAACTATTTGGGCCTCTATAATACTACACTGTAAAACGAGACAGGTAGCTGCCTGTCAGCTACAAGAAGAAATTAGTGGTTGGGAGGTTACAGCTGGAAATGTCGTACAAGCCGATGGAGGGTACAGTTTCTGAGCTTACTTGACTGTAGGAATTAACATCTGTGATTCATTACCTTTTGCTGCACAAAACCTGCCCCTTCTGCACAGTCATTCTGGTCTGGTTGACATGTCAATGAATAGCATTTCTTTCTTCCAGGCTGGAAAAGGAGTCAGAAACCTGGTTCTAACTTCCAGACTGCGATGTGGAAGGTATCGTTGAAACAGAGTTTTGGCACAGCGAAGGTTATTAGGAAAGTATATCTGTGAGACTCTGTCTCAGGATAACTGTTGCTGTACACTCTAGGTGTCTAGTGAATTTGCATCTTCTTTAGACATACTGAAATTCAAAACTATGTTTCTAAATAAAACAATATTGCATTGTGTTGTATTTTAGATTTCTTAAATTCTCAAGGCAAAATACTGGCTAACCACCTCATTACAAATAATCTCATCTTTAGAGAAAGTAATATCTCTGATTGGTTCAGCAAAGTAGAACTAAATCACTTATGAAAGCATAACACAGAATAACTTCTGAATTGATTTTTCACTCAAGATAGTACTACATGCAAACCTGCCAAAGCTTGTATATTTTATTTTGACATGCTTTGTAAAAGATATTCAGAACAGCACAATGCAATGTCAGCTTACTTTAGCAAGAGTTATTGTTCATTATTCAAATTGTGTTTCTTCTGCTATATTCTATTTATACATTTGCTTCTTTGCTGAAGATTTAGAGGCACCAACTCCTTTGGAGAAAGTATATTTTGGACATTATTCATACTCGTATGTACTTCAAATACCTTTACCTATAGCCTAAAGGGGAGCGTTATTCTTTGTAAGTTTAAAATTATGACATTGTTCTTATTCAAAAGAATTGTTGAGCACATTACGGAATTCAGAAGAGTGTTTTAATGATTTAGTATGTTCCCATCATTTATATTATCCCAATCCTGCTTATTCAAGTTATCGAATATTTAACACTGAATAAAGCTCCTCTGATGTGGATTTAATTATATTTTTTCATTGCTAATATTTCTATATTACAACATTCCTGCTAATCTATAATTGTTCAATCTATAATTAACAGGAAAAGGAACATCAGAAGTTCTCTGGTGTCAGCCTAGCTCTTCAGATTTACAACACTAAATCCATGATACTGTACTTTAAATTCTGTTCAAAATTCAGCAATAACATCATCCTGTGTGCTGTAGGATATTAAATGTAATCTACCAGATGACTCACATAAAATAATGAAGAATGGGCTTTCTGTAACTGTTTCATTAAGAAGAACTAGATTTTTTATTTTCTGTGAGAATTTCTGCTGGGGTAACACATTGGGAAAAACAGTTCAGTTTGCCTTTAATATTGCCTTTATTATTTTTAATGATTGCTGGGATGTATTTCAGTTCCTTAGGAAGCATTTCTCTGCTGAACTAGTGATATCATTTTAACGATACGTTTGTAATGTCATGTTGTAAGAAGCCAGGATAAAATACTTTACCCTGAGGACAGGCAAAGGAGGAACTGTGAGTGTCAAGGAGAAGGAAGAATTTGCTATTGGCCAATACCAAGAGCAACTTTCTCTTCTGTGTTAATTCAGATCTGCCAGCCATTATGGGAGCAAGCTGAACCAAGGATCTACTCATTCCCTGACACTTTCTGCTCACAAGTGCTACTGAGAAGAGGGAACACATATTGGTTCAGAAACTGTGCTCAGATGTCTAATGCGAATAGCCCATATTAGGAATCAGAATATTGAATTTCTCACTGATGTGTGGCAATGAGGATCTTCTGTTTAGTAATTAGCAAATCTGAGTAGCTTGTTTATCTTAATTTCATGCATGTTAATGGAACTATTTCCTGGTGCACAATTTACTGTATCTTCATCTGTGTTTACATTTTGGGACTTTCACCCTTTCTCTGAAGGCGCATTCTCGTTGGTTCGGTCAGCACCAGTGGCTCTTGTATAATGGTTGCTGGATAATTTTTTCCTAAAAGTTCAACTTCCAATTTCTGTCCAACGTTGCTGAGTTCTGTGGGAACATATGCAAAAGCCAGACTCTGCTGAGCACTGTAACTGAAAGTTCCAGATGTGGTGTTGCCAATAACCTGATGAAAAACACAAACATTTACCTTTCTTTTCAAGATGCAGTGAGGTTTTCTTAAAAAACAAACAAACAAACAAACAAACCAAACAACTATACATCTCACATACTAGTTTCAGTATATACACTTCAGACATCAAGCAAGTTTCAAGTGTGTCATGCAGTTCATAATATTCTCTACAGCAGGTGACATCACCTTAAACTAGGAAGTTTTTGTTCCTTGAAAAAACAGTCTATTCCTATTGTGTTCAATTAAGTTTTCACTGTAATAAACATTATACACTTGCATATGCTTGCTATATACAATAATTTAACTGCTTGTGAGCATTTCAACATGCAATCTGTGCTAAAGTGTGGAGGCCTAACCTTTGCTATTGTTTTGTTTCTTTTAAGTGAATAGCAAAAGTGTTGTTAGGACAATCGTGAGCCTGCAGAAGAAGAGAATGGATGAGTTAATACTTGAGTCTGTTCCAACTCTAGTTTCTGTGACTTGATGGTATTTCACATTTTCTTTGTAGATATTTAGTTAGTCTTTGCTTCCTGCTTTAAGATTAGAAAATGGTTATCATAGCTTTAAACCGTTCTGTGCCAGTAAAACAAAAATAATGCACTCACAATTGAAACACAAAGTCAGAATATGTTCATGGAGAATTAACATTAGATTCTTGTAACATGATCTGTAGTCCTTACCTTGCCATTATGCCACACGCTTTCATTTCCCTCTGGATCGACGTTATCTGTTTCCAGGGTGAGATAGACAAGTCGTCGTTTCAGCCCCTTATCTTTAATCTGCTTCAGTGCTTGCTTTCCTGTAAAGTCTGCTGGCTGAAAAAAAATAGAAGAGAATGATGATACATGGTTAATCAGGTTCTGCAAAAAGGTTAGAGATACAAGCAATTAAATTCGTCTTCATTTGTTTTCCTATCACTTAAGTATGCTGTATGAAATATAGATTAAATAAAATCTTTGACTGATCTTTTATCGTGGTGTTTTCATATTAGTATGTTATATCTTGGTAACTTTGTTGAGTATATTAGTTTTTCTAGATCTCAGTCCCTTAGTAATTGTAATTCCAAGTGTAGCAGAAAGATATACGTAGTGAGATGTGTTACAAAACTGTCTGCCCAGTTAAGGCTGTAAGCCAGAAGACTGTGTTTCATTTCAGTTTCTATAAAAAACTTGGAATACAAACACCCAGATCCTAAAGCCCTGGCCTCCCTGTGTGGACACACATCCTTTTTGATGCCACCAGTGTCGTGGTTTTGTTTAATGAGGGGGAGCCTAAGGTGCCTAAGGTGGTAGCTTCTGTAGGAAACTGCTAGAAGTTGCTCCCCTTTGTTCAGTGGACTCGGCCGGGCCTAGGGCGGACCCGTTGCTGGCCAAGGCCGAGCCGATTGGTAGCAGAAAGTTCCCTGATAACGCCTCTGCGATAACGTATTTAAGAAGGGGAAAAAGAGAAAAAAAAAAAAAAGAGAGAAGAGAAGATGTGAAGAAGCTGAGCAGGGGCAGAGGCACAGAGGGGGAGGCGCAGGCCTCATGGGCCTTACAGGCCTCACCCTCTGGCCTCTCGCCAGGCGGCCGACTGGGCCCGACTGGGCCCGGCCCCGCTGCAAGAAGTGGAGAGGAGATGAGAAGTGAATAAGATGTAAAAAAGATCCTGAGAGACATCTGCCAGCCTGTTGTGAGGAACGGCTGCAGACACCAAGGTCAGTGAAGAAGGAGGGGGAGGAGTAATGCGGCTCCTGGCCAAGATTCCCCTGCAGCCTGTGGTGACGACCATGGTGGAGCAGGTTTTCCCCCTGCAGCCCATGGAGGTCTACGGAGGAGCAGAGATCCACTTGGAGCCCGTGAAGGAGCCCACATCGGGGGAGGTGGATGCCTGAAGGTGGCTGTGGCCCGTGGAGGGCCTGCTGGGACAGCCGTTCTGGAGGGACTGTACTCCGTGGAAGAGATGACCCATGCCGGAGCAGTTTCAGGAAGGACTGTGGCTTAGGGGTGGGACCCCACGCTGGAGCAGGGGAGGAATGTGAGGAGTTCTTCCCCCAACCATGAAGCAGAGGCGTGAAACAACGTGTGATGAACTGACCGCAACCCCCATTCCCTGTTCCCCCCCTGTGCCGCTTGGGAGGGGAAGGTAGTAGAGATAATGTTAAGCTTGGGAAGAGGGAAGGGTAGAGGGAGGTTATCTTGTTCTCTGTCTCATTATCCTGCTGTTTGTAGTAATAAATGAATAGTTTTCCCCAAGTCGAGTCTGTTTTGCCCGTGATGGTAACTTTAAGGATTTCTCCCTGTCCTTATCTCAAACCTCGAGCCGTTTTTCCTTATATTTTCTCTCCCTGTTCTCTCGGAAGGTGGGGGCAGTGAGAGAGAGACTGCGTAGTCTGGTCCTGATCAGGGCTGAACTATGACAACCAGCAACCATGATAATAACTTCTTACTATTCCACTTTGGTGTCTCTGCCAGGCTGCAGAGCTGGCCGTTTGCTCCATATTCTTGTTTTATGGTATGTATGTTTTTTTTCCCATATCTACCATTTCATGGGATAATGCAGCATCTTAATTTAAGAATAATAGTATCATTTTGAGTTCCCTTTTTCAGCTTGCCTAAAAAGGTACAAGCAGATTCTCATGTTTCTAGAAGCAGATTGCATAAATATGTGACAAATACAGGGGGACCAATCAGTAAGTCTCTGAATCCTGAAGAGTATATAAGACAGTACATGATAATTTTGAGCTGATTCCTCTGAACTAGCCTGATTCCACAGCCCAGTTCACAGATAGGAGCTTATTCTGCCTACCAATAGCTGTGAGCCTGACTTATCCCACACTGTTATCTCCTAAGTCTTAAACGTAACTTGGACAACTTCCTTATTTAGATGGCTGGATTGAGAATAAATTGGAAAAAGAAGCCACAGAAAGAAGAGTTGTTATAAACTTTGTAGTCCTGGATAGAATGCCTCAAGAACTAAGAGAAAAGATGGAAAAGATAAAGCAAAGATCTCACCAGCTGCTGGTAGTTCCCTCTCACTTTTCATAGAAGTACGTTTCTACTACACAGGAACAATTATGAAAGGAAACACCTACAACTAGAAACACAAATTACAGAATCATGGAATAGTTTGGGTTACAAAGGACCTTTAAAGGTCATCTAGTCCAAACCCCCTGCAAGGAGCAGGGACATCTTCAACTAGATCAGGCTGCTCAGAGCCCTATCCAGCCTGGGGCATCTACCACTTCTATGGTGCTTCACTATCCTCATCGTAAATAATTTCTTCCTTTTATCTAGTCTGAATCAAACCTCTTTTAGTTTAAAACCATTATTCCTTGTCCTGTTTCTACAGACCCTCCATATTTCCTATAAGCCCCCTTCTATGTATATATGAAAAAGCTGCAGTAAGATCTCCCTGGAGCCTTCTCTTCTCCAGGCTGAACAGCTCCAGCTGTGTCAGCCTGTCCTCACAGGAGAGGTGCTCCAGCCCCCTCATCATTTTTGTGGCCCTCCTCTGGACCCCCTCCAACAGGTCCATGTATTTCCTGTACTGAGGGCTCCAGAGCTGGATGCAGTACTCCAGGTGGGGTCTCACGAGAGCAGAGCAGAGGGGCAGAAGAATCACCTCCCTCAACCTGCTGGCCACATTTCTTTTGATGCAGTCCAGGACACAGTTGGCTTTCTGGGCTGCAAGGACACGTTGCCAGCTCATGTCCAGTTTTTCATCCATCTGTACCCTGAAATCCTTCTCTGCAGGGCTGTTCTCAATTCCTTCATCCCCCAGCCTGTACTGATAGTGGGGATTGCCCCAACCCAGGTGCAGGACCTTGCACTTGGCCTTGTTGAACCAAATGAGGTTCACATGGGCCCAATTCTTGAGCTTGTCAGGTCCCTCTGAATGGCATCCTGTCCCTCAGGTGTGTCAACTGTACCACTCAGTTTGGTGTTATCTGCAAATTTGCTGAGGGTGTACTCGATCCCACTGTCTATATCATTGATGAAGATATTAAACAGTACTGGTTCCAGTACAGACCCCTGAGGGACACCACTTGTCACTGATCTCCATCTGGACATTAAGCTATTGACCACTGATCTCTGAATGCGACCATCTGGCCAATTTCTTATCTACTGAATAGTCTGTCAAATCCATATCTCTCCAATTTAGAGACAAAGATGTTGTGAGGGACCCTGTCAAAGGCTTTGTAGCAACCGCTGTACTGAGAGGACAGCTTTTTTTTTTTTTTTTTTTTTTCTGGAGTATTCAGATACTTGTAAGTGCATAGGCATAGAAAGAGAAGCAAGCCTTATAAAACCCTTATCATTTTCATGTTTGGGGTTGTTGTGGGTTTTTTAACCTTTATAAATTCCTCATTGAGAAATGGAAAAACAGTTTCTATAAAGGTTAATGCAGCAATCATCATCAGAGCTTTAAGTACAACCTGGTAACAGATGTGTACTGCTTTTATGGGTCACTTCCAGATTAACTTTATCGATGACAGCTAACTCCTGTTAATATACTAATTACTGGAACCTTGAAGTTGACAACAAAAATAATTTTGTCTTCCACTTCTGAATTACCTTTTAGATATGGAAACCATTAGAGCAGGTGGCTAGCAGGCTTTAGAATCTACATATCTCTGGATCATTCTTTGCCTCTTGGTTTCAGATACAAAATTAAATTTTTACCCAATGAATTTTAACTGGGCCAGGCTTTTAGCTGCCTGGAATAAATCACTACATAGTTCTTATGCTAACTGGAAATGGATTTGGGGGATTTCATATAATGGGTTTGTTCTTTGTTATTTTATGTTCCTTGAAGATTAAGAACATTCCTGTCTTTTTAGAATAATGGAAAAACCTGCAAAAACAACCAAGAGGTAACCTAGAATTCAAACTTTGCAAAAAACACACAAATATATAAATACACACACGCACACTTTCTGCAAAAATGTGTGTGTATATATGGACATATTTAAATACACACATAAATATATGAACACTATATGAACATGTATAAAAATGTATGTATGAAAATATGTGTATGCATGATGTACAAATGCAAAAAAAAAGTGTAAATATAGATTTTCAAAACATTTAAAGCATCTTCTTAAGAAATTCTGATCATATGAATCTGAGTAGGTCAGTCTTTTTATTTTATAGTTCTTGGGTATCCATGCCAATTATACACTAAGCACATTTCCAGCACTATTCATTTTTGATTTTTAAGTGTGTGTGCATGACATCATCCATTCCAATCAAAGCAGCCTTTTGGAAACTAATTCATTCAAACTCAGTCTGGTTATTCTTGGTAACAACTGCTTCCTGTTTCTAGGAGAAAAACAGTCAGTTTGGGTATAGCTTCTGTTTGTTTTAGCTTATCCCACTAAATATAATGCAAGAAAAAAATCCATTCAAAAAAGCTTAATTCAGTAATAAAATTATTTTAAATGGAGGAAAAGCAACAGAAACAAAGGAAAACCCTGAACAACTCCAACCTCAAACAAATATAAAATTCAAAGCTGCTCTTACTGTATCTTAGTTTTAAAAAAAATTCTCACTTGACATGTAGTAACAATGTAAAACCTTTACTACTCAGAGTAAGTCCTAATAAACTACACCTAAAATATAGAAGACTTTACACTATCTTGGCATGAGCTCCCAAAGCATTAAGCTTAATGTAATTAATGTAATGTAATGTTTTTTACATAAAATAAAAACATCTATCTTCTTAGATACAAGATAAAGACAGTATCTACTGCTGAGCTTCATATTCTTTAATTTGAATGCAGTTCATCTGATAAAACCAAGAAAAAAGATGAGTTGTGCTTTTTACTTCTACTACCTAACATACAGATTACAATAGAAAATCATGTCACAAAGATAAATCAATTAAGATTTTCAAATAGGATATAACTAAAGGGAGGCCATTGATTATCTCATCTATTAACATATTGGACATAAATATTTGCCTTGCCCTTGTCCTCATCAGGATTTTACCCTGTGTAAGTTACCATGTGTTTGCTAGCACAAGATAAAAACACTTTTTTTTTAAAAAAAAAAAAAAAAGTTCTGGAGACGTTAACCAGTGAAGTTATTTTTTTAGACACAGGGATGTACCCTGAAAACTTTAAGTTAATATGTTTCAAGTGTGGTTGGCTTTCAGTGACATACAGATCCTAATTCTAATCCTCTGTACAAATCTTTTGTCGCTAAGGGAAGCAAAGGAATAGAAACTATCTATAAAACTTTTTAAAAAAATTTTTTTTGATTGTGCAGTTTAGCAAAATAAACTCTAGGTATCTAGGAAGAAAAATGTCATCTCCATTCAACAATAGCTGGCAGCAAAGATATGCAAATCTCTTAATAATGATATGTTGTAATGTATTTGGCATGTTACTTACGACTGCTGGCATACAGCCAAATTAGGAGCACAAAGCCATCCCACCGAGTAGGGCAGTGCCAACAGCTGCTGCAATCTACTATAACCATCACCTTACAACACGCTGGAGACAGTATCAATGCAATATTTTGAAATTAATTATTCTCAGTTGGATGGTCTTAAATAATCTCAGGGTAACACTCCATATGATACCCCGCTCACAAGGGCAGTAAGTGAAGATCATTTTCCTCCAGAGGTAGCAAATATTTGACAAGTTTATTTTTCTGCAGCAAACCAAAGCTACAGTTTACACCACACAAAGCAATTCTCTGAGAGAGATGTGGCCAGTCTGTATGTATGGCACTTGCATCACTGCGTCTTTCATTCAGTCTGCCTAAGCTCTTCTTGTATGCAAACAGCCAGCTCTAAGAAATTGATACAATATAAACAGCTGATGAATTACTGAATTATTTTGGCTCAAAATTCCTAGCTCAGTGGGTGCTTATTCCTTTACACAGCCCAACAAACACACTGGGAGTGACCTAGGTGTGCATTTTACACAGATAACAAAATCATAATAGATTCTTTCTAATGTGTCTCATACTCTGTATAAATTTATGGAATAAAATCTCTGTTTTATGACCCTCTACACATTGAGTGAAGTAACCACAGAGTATGGTTCCACTCCTAAATTTTAATTTGGAGGGAACAGGACTTAGGTGGAAAAGTACACCGAATAAATATGTTACAGGCATAATCAATAGGGAGTGAAATAAAGGGGCAAGGGGGGGAGGGGAAGTACCCTTCCACCCTCTCAAATACCTAGTACCTTTCCATCACTCCATCGTTTTTCAGATGCCTCTGCTTTCCCCTAGGCTCCTTATCCCTTCTTCAGTAAAGGCTGTGCTCTTTCTTCTCCCTCCTCCTTCCTTTCTTACATGGAGTAGAGATGGCACAAAACACGACCTTACACCTGTTTGTAGAGTGGGGTCAGTGATTACTACTGGAGTTATTCCTCTCAAACAAGAGGGAAGTTGGAGAAAGTGAAGGAAGGCTGGACAATGGCAATAAGGGGGAGTTACAGAAACTCTTGCAGGTCAGTTTGTCCAGCATCGAGTTGAAGCAGTGCTCCCAGTAGACCTGGACAGCAAATGCCAGGCATTCCACCCACTATGCCTGCTCTATAAGCCCTATACTGGATTTTAGAAGTGAGAAGATAAAAATGAATAATTTGCTATGATACTGCAAACACAGCTCCCCTTTTAAAGTCAGTGATTAAGAAAAAAAAAAAAAATCAATTCAGAAGTGGAAAATATAAATAAATAGTTACAAATGGTTGCTTTCTTGGTTACCCCTACTCACCATGACCCTCTTGCAGGTGAAAGGTTTTGATTTCATACTGCTGCTTATCAGCACTACAGACCACATCATCAAAGCGTAGAGTCACCAGATAAGAACAGTAGCCTTTTACACAGATTATGGTATAAATGACTACAGATGCTGCAAAGCTGCAGAGACCCAGAGCCAGCATGTACATCTTTTTTTCTGCCACTTTCCCCCCACCCTTCACCTAGTGCTCAGCAGTGTTTGTGGCCAGAGCCCTGGAGGCCCAACGCAGGACTGATAATTCTGCTAGTGCCCCTTTTTGGAGGGCATGTTCTCTGCAGTCAGAATCATAGAGTCATTTAGGTTGGAAAAGACCCTTAAGATCATCAAGTACAACTGTTAACCTAACACTGTCAAGTCCACCACTAAACCATGTCCCTAAGCGCCACATCTACACATCTTCTACATATCTCCAGGGATGGTGACCCAACCACTTCCCTGAGCAGCCTGTTCCAATGCTTGACAATCCTTTCGCTGAAGACATTTTTCCTGATATCCAACCTAAAGCTCCCCTGCCACAACTTGAGGCCATTTCCTCTCATCTTGTTACTAGTTACTTGGGAGATGAGATAACACCCACCTCCCTACAGCCTCCTTTCAGGTAGCTGTAGAGAGCAATGAGGGCTCCCCTCAGCCTCCTCTTCTCCAGACTAAACAGTCCCAGTTCCCTCAGCTGCTCCTCATAAGACTTGTTTGTTCAGACTCCTCACCAGCTTCATTGCCCTTCTCTGGAAGTGCTCCAGCAACTCAACGTCCTTCTTGTACTGAGCGGCCCAAAACTGAACACAGTATTTGAGGTGCAGCCTCACCAGTGCCAAGTACAGGGACATGATCACTCCCCTACTCCTGCTGACCACACTGTTCCTTATATAAGCCAGAATGCTATTGGCCTGGTTGGCCACCTGGGCACACTGCTGGCTCATGTTCAGCTGGCTGTCAACCAGCAGCCCCAGGTCCTTTTCTGCCAAGCAACTTTCCAGACACTCTTCTGCAAGCCTGTAGCTTTACATGGGGTTGTTGTGACACAGCTGCAGGACCCGGCACTCAGCCTTGTAGAACCTCATACAATTGGCCTTGGCCTATTGATTGAGCCTGTCCAGATCCCTCTGCAGAGCCTTCCTACCCTCAAGCAGACCAATAATCTCACCCAACTTGGTGTCATCTGCAAACTTACTGAGGGTGCACTCAATCCCCTCATCCAGACCATTGAGAAAGATATTAAACTTGCCAGTTCAACCTTTTTTGGTGTTCTTTCTCTAAACCACATCTGTGAAATTATAAAAAAAAAAAAAGCCTTTTTCCCTAAAAAAAGATTTATCATTTTGTGCTCTAATAAGGACATATCAGTTTACACCATGGTACTGAGCTGGTCTGACACAACTGAGGGGCAGTTCTAGCAGAGTGAACAGGAGGGAAACAACTGACTGGAAAGAGGAAGGCATGAATCTATAATATTAAACTGCTACCACAGGAGTAAAAGGATGGAGGCACAGTCTTATAATTGCTCATCCTAATTTCCCAGGAGATAACTTATGTGTAGTTATGCTGGAGGTTAGGTCAATACACAAGGACTGTATCTCTGATTTACAGTCATACACCCATTTGTGTGAAGTTGCTGGGCATGACACAACTTCTAGTCATCATGAATAAGGAAGCAATTAAATGCTCCTATGTCTAATAGATGCAATAGTAAAAGACACCTCAGAAATCCAGTGCCAAAGTCAGAAGATGAGGTAGGGCTTGTAGTCTAAAAGGCATTTTTGACATAAAAATACAGACAGTCAGAGTAGAGTTGATGGAGATAAGACATAAATAATGAGAAGCAGGCAGGGAAAGGAGAAGAAAACAAAGAACATAAAAAAAAAAAACAAAACCAACGCTGCTGGTATAGTAGAACTAAGAAAAACTGAAGGGAGAGAGATTCTGTGTATTGTATAATCTGGAAAATGGCTTGGAATGGAGAAGAAAGAAACTGCCCCAGTAAATAAACAGGGCTGCAACAAAGAAACACTGGCTCTGATAATGGTATTTCCTCCTCGTGGAACAGACATTAAATCTTAGCTAAGCACTCAGATCCCGGCCTGGAAGAGTGCAGCAGAGCAGAGTCCCAAAGGGATTCCATCATCTACCGCATTCTCTTCCCAAACGGCAGCTGCTGCAGAGGGAGTGCCCAGGAGATGGCAGTCTTGGATATAGCAAAAAGGGTCACAAAGCCACAGCGAAGTAGGGGATGTTGTAGCTGTTTGCTCTTAATGACTATTGGCACTATTGGGTTCACATGAAAAACTCTTCTGAAAGAGTTCATTTTTGTGAGCTACCCAAATTGACATGGAGGTGTTTCACTCTAACATCAAATTTTATTAGGACTTATGGTCCATTATGCTCAGGAGAAAAATAAGCTACTTTAAGAACACTGAAGTAGCTAAAAATAATCAACCTCTCCAGAACACCAAAAAGGTGCATGCTAGCAGGTTTTGAAAATACAAGCAGCTTCTGAAATAAGGAAATATTTTTTTCTGTATGTCAATAGTGAACATAATAATCAGATGAATTTAAAGTGTAGCAAGAAAATTTCTTCTAACGTAAGGATAATGAATCATTAGAAAGGACTGCCCAGGGAGATTGTGGGATCTTCAGGACTGAGAGGTCTTTGTAATTTCACACATTAAATTTTTATACATATGGCAGGGTAAACACAGCTGTAGTTGATTCTGCCATAGAACAAAGGTCTGGAGTAAATAAATACCTGGTGAATGCTACTCTCTTTCTATGGCAATATTTTAAAAAGCCATTAAATTTAAACCAGGGTTTTGAAAAATAGAAAGCATTCAGAGGTCATGTGTGATATCTCTGACCACTTGAATCTGAGGAAGTTCAACTCTGCAGCAGAACTAAAACAATATTCTGTGATGTGGAGAAAAAAGAATTGCAACTTCTTATTCTTTAAAGATATTCTGTGAAGTTCCTGCTACAAAGGCTATTAGGACTCTATTGAATAGTTAGTAGCAGAGTGCTTATTCATGAGATGAAAGTATTAGTGAATGAGGCTGCCTAACAACTGATCTAATTTATTAATGTAAGACCAATTGAAGAAACGAAAGACAACAAGTATTAAAAAAATTCCACCTCCAAACCAGACAGATTTTGTTGTGAAGTTATGAAGACCATGTATACTCTAAATTAGAAATTAATTGTATTACTGTCCCTCTGCTTTGGTTTAATCACAGCCCATCCTGCTCATTTGTGTAAGGAAGCAACTAACACCAACTTTAAAGAAAAAAGGAGTATCAAGCACAGTCTAGAGGAAACCATCTAGAACAATACGACGTCTTCACCCTTACTCGTAAAATGAAAGTTGCAACAGAAATCCTGAGGAAACAGATTTACTTATTATCATGCTATAATTTAATAGACTGTAGAAAAAGAAATTGTCAACTCAGGCTTTTAAGAGTTTCTCCTGCTACTCATCACAAAAAAAAATTAGTGGTCCATATGTACCTGAAGATGATGGATACACTAAACTTTGTAAACACAGAGAAATATCAGGATTTTATTGGGAATTTACACCTCTTCATATTTATTCCCCAAATGTTTGAATGTCCTCTCGTGGAAATTAAAATACTTCTTGATTGTGTTACCTTCACTAGTATTTTGTTGTACATTGACTTTAATCTGTTTCGAAACTGTTTACATTTTCCATGGCATACCTCGAAATTCACCTATGGTCTAGTCCTTCTGCCCATTTCGTGAGCTATTTCAGCTGCCTGATGCACGGTAAGAAGCACTCCAGTAGGGAACTGAAAAGTTTTAATTTACACAGAAATCAGCACTCTCCCCAGTTGGGGGCGCATCCCTGTCAGTACACCCTACAGACCAAGATGTCAAATAGATTTAAGTATCTGTTGCTTGTAGTTTGCATCATGTCTGCCATTTTCCACAGAAAGTTTCCTTAACAATAGGAGCATTTTGCTTATCTTCAGTCACGGTGGCCTCTAAGGAATGCTGAGGTCTATGCCATACCAAATGGACACCAAAACCAGAGGCATGGAATTGGGACTCACAGCCTCAAGCTGCCAAGAAGCAGAGTAAATAATCTCACATGGCACTTCATGCTGCACTGTTTAGACCACTTCCAATATCTGAGTTAGCTCAGGTGTCAACATACAGTCACAATGTCAACATAGAGTCACAACTGCCCTCATTTGAGTCAATAAATAAATATAGATAATTTCCTTTTTCACATTACTTCAGCAAAATTGGCAAATGTTTTAGGCTGACATCTCACATCTATGCTGGAGATTAATTCCATGCCCATACATCTACAATGTGAATATCTGCTCTAAAGAGCTGTTCCAACCCTGCATTTCAACCAAGCAGAGTAATGTGAGGAGCAATAAAGAATGAAGTGCGTCATGCACATTAGAGCCTTCACATATTCCACACGGGCATCTTGGCAAGCAACAGTTTTTCCTGCTTATGGCTGTTTTCCTGCTTATACTAAAAAAAAAAAAAGAAAAAGAAAAAAAGAAAAAGAAAGCAAACAGATGTATCAAATGGAAGTGAAAAGAAAAACTAGTAACTGTAACATTTTTCATTGCACTCTCCTGTAATCCTGCTAATGCTTTCCTCAAGATGGTGAAGTTCGTGATGAGTTAATACAACAGAATCCTGTTCCATAAGATTCTGCATTTCCCTTGCATGTATCACTTTCTCTGATTAGGGTGAAATTACAGTACCCAGAGGAGACACCTATAACTCCACTACCTGTAGGAACTGCCGTTGACGTTCCTGGCAGCACCTTGCCTTCCAGCTCCATAGCTCAGCAAGAACAAGTTTAGATTTTGTATTTCATGCTAGAGCACACACTAATGTTAGATTAGGACAAAAATTAATGTTTTATGAATCCTGCACAGGTTGAAGAACTTTAACACCTATAGATAGATTAAACATGTGGAGAGGAAAAGCATCTTCCTGCGTTCATCTCTGTTACTGCCAGTGAAATTGTCTCATAAAGATAAAACCACCTTTTTAGCTTTTAATATGTCTCCATAATTCTTGTCTACCAAAAGTAGGCAAGAACAAGTTATGAACAGAGGACCTCTTCAAAACTCTATGAACAACTGATTGTTATCTTTTTCTTAACCAAGATATAATTTAACTTATATTTGACTCATTTCCAAGTTGTCAGTCAGAAATACTTCTGAAAAATCTGGGGTTTTTTTGAGTAATTGCCATAAGAGGGAAAATCATGCTACATGCAACTCTTTTAATAAGAATAAGTGAGTAAAATGTTTTTACAATATGAACAGGCTTGTTCAGCTTGCATATAGATAGCACACATTTACAAAAGAACATGACTCAAATTTCTCTATGAAAATAAATCACAAAGAGTTATTTTTCATGCAGACGACATTGAGTATTTGCAACTTCCTGACCTAATGTATAATTTTGTTAGCAAGAAACATGGAAAAATAGGAAACTTTTTTTTTAAAAAACCTAATTGGTACTTAATAAAGTAATTATTCTTGTATACAGTGAAAAAGTTGCTTGGTTCATTTTCTAAACCTGTTTTACAGATACTTGTTTTTCTTTTCAAACACTTCAAGGAATAACCTTAGGCATAATAGAACACTTTGAAAATAATAAGACCTACCTTGTTTAGCTTTATAAAGTACTCCAGCCCAGCTTCCAAAGGATTAGTGTCGCAATTCATCTGTTTAAAAAAAAAATTACCATCCATACATGATGGACTATCACGGCTTTTGGGTTTGGGGGTAGAGGCATTTATTTAGTTATTTCGTGTAGCCTTCTATTTACTCCTGGCTCAATGTTTTCCATGTTGCATATATGCAACTTCCATATGAACAGACTATATGCTTCCTATATGTGGTTGCAACAGAATATCGACTCTTACGTCTAATATAAAGTATAGCTATGTAAGTCATTCATTTAATTTTCAATATGCAAAGTAAGTGCACATTTCAGTAAGAAATAACACCTTTTATCAAAGAAGAATGGAACCTGCAGAAGACTGAATAACTGAGGCATGTACGTTAATTGCAACACAAGCAGAATGCCTTAGCAGGAGAGGAAAATAAAACACAAAGCTAATTTTATTTACCACCTTCCCATTAGCTGTAGGGGGAATTATTTGTTAGGCAGCATTTGAAGCAAGAATGAAAATAATTATCACTGGGCAAATGAAATGGACTCCTAAATGCCCACCATTTCATCTTCCAGAGACCTTTCTGTTCCAAAAGAATTAGGAAAAATTTCAAGTAAGCAGAAATTATACTGATTTTCCCCAAATTCTCTAGGCCCCCTGACTAGTTCTGTATTGTGAGTGAGAAAATTTAGCAGAAACAAACTAATGGGAAATGAAAAAGTTCCAAATACATTATGAAGGAAGAATAATTGTCCTCTTATGACATAGCTATTACAGAAATAAAACATTCTCAGAATCTATCAGCCAAACCATTGATTTCAAAACACTAGAGCTCAGCAAAACCCTCATAATTTTGTTATACAGAAAAGGGAAAAACATCAGTGAATCAAAATAAGTGTCTCTTTGCCAGTAGTGCAATGGGGTATACCAGTTTTTTTTTTTTTTTAAAAGACACTGTTCAGAATTATAGCAACTTTTCCTACTGAAGGTAAATTTTCTTTTCATGTTAAACTGAGAAACTGGAACAAACACTATCTCAGCTAGCTCTGACTAAAAGCTGTATAGTCATAGTCATAATGAAATAAAAAAAAAAAAACAGAAAGAATAATAAAGAAGTTATATTTTCTGACCTCTGCCCCCCAGGCTCGGAAACCCTTTTCCAGCCTTAATGCATTCAGAGCATACGTTCCAAAGTTGTCAATTCCCTCTTTTTGGCCAGCTTCCATGATTGCATTGTAAAGAGCTATAGAATCTTCTTTTCTATGATAGAGCTCCCAGCCCAATTCACCTGTTATATAAACAAGATTAACAGTTTCATCAGCTCAGCAATGAAACAATCCTAATACAGTCCTATTCTTGGTAAAAAGCAAGGACCTATGCTGTATGTCTTAATTCACATTCTAGAGTCAATTCTGCCATCACATAGAAAGTCTAATTCCCTGCAAGAACCACCAGATGATTTATGCCCTAGATCTAAAGCAGTGGTATTATTATTCTGATTTAAACTGTTAACAGAAATCAGGGAGTGGGGAGAATAACTGATAAGAAAAGGTCATGTAGCGAAGTCACTATGAGAGATGAAGCAAGGGCATTATAAACAGATGATGACTTGGCAAGTGAACAGCAAATGTAACTGAGTGTAAATAAGCATAAAATGAGTATATTGTATCATATTTAGTACAAAAGAAAGAAGGACTTCAGCTGCTTCAGAATGGTCTGAATTCAGTTAATTGCAGTAGAGAGGCATAAAAATATTAAAAAATAAGAACTAACTGAGAAAAACAAATACTCAGCATTACAGCATTACATTTTCAAGGCACTTGACAAACACTAATATACGGTAATCCAAAAACAATTCTTGACGTTGGTTTTGCAGCAAATACCACAGAGGTTATCAGAATTGGCCTTTTGTTCTGTAAAATAAATATTTACACTATAAGGTATCCTAGAGAAAAAGATCTTGGAAAACTCAGCACAAACCCTGACCAGATCATATTTGAAAAATCAACGTACTGCATTTCCTCACACATTTATGTACAAAATGTGATTAACCTATTGCTTATGAATATATTACAAGATTTACTTTTCAACATAATTTTAGTTACACTTATTATTTTATTTATTGCCTCTTTCCTTAAGAGTCTTTTTTCTCTGTTGCTTACCTGTGTATGATATCCTAATAGCAGTCAGAGCAATATTGGAAAGTTTCAAATGTCTAGACTGGAGAAACTTAAATGAGCCGTCACTCAGATCCTCACTAGTCAACTTCTGGAGGATCTGTCGGGCATATGGACCTGCTACACCAAGTACTCCCATTTCATCTGTCACATTTTCTATTTCAACTTTGTATCCACCTCTCGTTACTTCTTCTTCTATCCATCTGCATGTAAAAAACAACAGTGATGTTAATTTTTTAATGAAAAACAACTGATTTAGACAAAGATTAAAAATGAGTAATGTTTTGTTAAGCGTTCATCTTCCTAGCAGCTCCCAGTCCCATACCTTCTCAAAACCAAGGGAAGTAGGTGCTAAATGCGACAATCAAGTCCGTCATTGATGTTAAACAATGTTTTCTGGTGAGATACTGGTATAGGAACACAGCCAGCTGGGATACAGCCAGGAAAGGAAACAATTTAAATGGGTGGAACGGTATTTTCAAGATAAAAGAAAGAAGTGATCTCACAGAACTGAACACAGATTTGCCTTTGGATCCCAAATGTGTTAATAAAAAGTGAATATCTAAAAAGAGTAAGCAATAAACACAATGAACATAAGAAATCTCAAAATAAATTCATCTGTCAACCGAAATGTACAACGAGGCTTGTTCCTTCCTTTAAACCTGAAGGTTTAAAGTATTGGCAGGAAGTTCAGGTTTGAGTTTTGATTTAATCAAAAATGTCAGCTAAGTAGTGTCTTTCAGGAAGCTCACAAAATAAATGAAAGGAGCTTATAAAGTACTACTTTGTTAAGAAGTGTTAAAAGATCTCAGGCGTAAGGGAGTACCAAACAGGACTGCTGAAATTCTGTAGAAGTAAATGCATTAGGTCTGGTTCTGCCATTTGGTTCCTGAATGTGCCAATGGTCCTACTGATTCCCACGGAACTGTTATTAAACAGTACATTATTCATCATGTGTTGGGGTAGCAAATTTCAGTCTTTTATCTGTTAATTCATTCTTCATAACTGATTTCTCAGAAAACTCCAATAAGAAAAACTCTTTTTCTTAGTAGGTATGTACAGCCACTTATAGCACTAGAAATGTCACTTCCAATGCTCATCTATGAAAAGTATTTTAATGAAAGTCATCCTGCAGCAGCTTCTACCTTTCTTTCTGTTGATTCACTTTGTGACCTGAGAGCCCAAAGCAGAAGACATTATCACAATATCAGGAAGACTGCACTACCCATCTGTATTAGCCAGGTCAGTGCCTCTGGGGTCATCCATGTTTAAAGCCAATTTTCTTTTTTTGCGTAAGAGAAAACACTAGAAAGGAACAACCATGCTGTGTTCCATCATACAGTGCCAAACACAGACAGGTTCAACAACAAAACAAGAACTATCTCAATTGAAGTATATTACATAACTATCAGTAAATTCTCCATCTTTTTGCACCAATGATAATCCCATATGCAACTGCTTATACTTCAGGATCCAACTCAGCCAAGTTTCTAAGAAACTAAAATCAATAAATAAGTAGAATTCTCTTGAACCTAGCAAAAGGTTTGTTGAGTAATAATTAAGAATTTGGCACTTAGTAAGAAAGGTTTCTGTATTATTGTGACTGTATAGCACTGTGTACTTACTGTATCAAAAATAAACTAACCTCAGATCATGAAGTTCTGACCCTGAGCCAGTTACAAGCATAAATTCTCCAGGATACAGCTGAGAGACTGTTAGCTCAGCATAAACTTTTCCTCTCGGTGTTAACATATGGCTTATATTTGTAGAACCCACCTACAGGGTAAAATTTGCAATTATTAAAAATGCAAAACAAAACATTTGAATTCTTAAACATTATGAAATATATGGAAATATGTCTTTACTTAAAAGAATGGTTTTATGTTTGTTCTGCTATACTATAATAGGAGCAGACAGATACACAATTGGTCAAGCTTAAGCCTTACAGTGGAAATGTCACATTTTTCTTCATAGAAAAATTGGAAATTTTTGAAATGAGATAAATCAAGACCTTTATAAATATTTGTTAATTGTGTATTACACAAGGTGTTCTTAAGCTACATTTAAGAATGTATTTTCAATGCACATTCAATCAATTTTAGTTTGTTCTCTGATCATCAGAATAAAAAATTCTACATGTTATTGAAAAAAGTATTCTTTTTCAGTCATGTGAATAAGGCTTTCAGACCCCAACAGGACAGCATTACTTTGTCCCTTACTTTAAAGAAAGAAATACTGAGCTGGCTTATGCTTTAGTGGTCCTGATTTATCTATGCTTTTATATTTTATGTAGTTGCTGACTATGAATCTACATCTTTGTACATTTGAATTGAGTTCTGTGTAGAAATGTGATCTCTAAAGGCAATTTTTCAAATAACAGTTATTTAGCTGAGACCATAAAATGTATGTTCATACAGATATCATCCATATAAATGGAAATATGAATGTGCCGTAGCTGTTGTGGTGATCTGGTTCCAGAAGCAGAATTTAATCTCTCTGATTTCATTCTGCTTTCACAAGAACCTTGTCAATCACCCAGTCAGTGCCCAGATTCCAGACAATGACTGGAAAAATGAAAAATATTGCAGATATTAATATTCTTTTGCAAGGTCATATTACATTGATATAGATACTGACATATTACAGGCACATAAATTAATTTTCAGGATCTGATGGTAGTCACACTCAGCCTAGATGTGACACAACTATATGTCCAGTAACTTCAGTGAATAATTTTATGATGCAGACAAGCATGAATGGTACAAAAAATCAGACAGCTTAAATAATCAGCTGTTGTGAATGCTGGATTTTTAGGTGCACTCATAAACTGTTCGTTCTATTTTGCCATCTATCTTTCTTTTTCCCCTTAGCAACACTGATTAAATGCCATAGAAAGCACTCACTTTGTTCTCATAATTCCCTATTTAATCTTGCTTTCCTCCCACCTCATAAATATACTCAGCAAGTGTTATCCATGCCCACTGATGACAGTTACCCCGTCTCTACCTCAAGCTACAAAAAAGACAAACTTTTGATCTATATTGCTACCACAAAATTAATACAGTAAAAAATATGGCCAATGACAATTCAGGTTCTTCTTTCTCCTAAACCTACAGAACACCATTCTTGTGGCTTCCCATTCAGTTGGCTCTGACTTCTGAGAATATGTTATCTACTTTCATAACTATAGTCTCAGCATGCCTCCTGTTTCCCAATGCTTCCTCCCTCTGGTGTCTGAAGCAGCTAAACCCATTATCTACAGCAGAAAGTTAATGAAATTCTGTACTGAAATGAGCAAACCCCATGGCTGTAGCACTTCAGAAAGGAACAACTGGCTTGCTGGAGGTTTTTCTCTGAAGTTAAAAACACTCGATGAGAGTGGTTGACCAAGCAGGAAGATAAAGGGATTCGTGGAGCACTACCATAAATTGAGGATCAAGAAAAAGAAACCTGGGGTAGTTTATCACAGTATGCCATTTTTTAAAACAGGATCATATTCTGAGGATCTGAGAGCAGCCACATTTGTGGAGAAGGGACAGGTGTGAGCTCAAAGCTGAATATCTTGAATATTTGCAACCCTGCCTGCTTCAAGCAGCCAGCTGTAAAAGACATCCAGTATGAGGGGGGGTGGAAAATAAGCATGGGTCACATTTAAAAAAACAAACAAACAAACAAAACTGTTCCCTTGGGCATCCAGGAAGAATACAACATGCAGCTATGGCCAGGCAAGAGAACTGCTCTCTGCTGCCTGAAGCTGACACAGTAAAGAGCAGCTTTAGGTGGGTGGCTGCCAAGTCACTCTAGTACTAGAGTGACTTCTAGTAAAAGAATTTCAGGTGAGATCCACTTGGACTTCTTCAGACAAAGATTTGAAACAAAGAAGGTTCTGTGTTTCAAGGAAATATATTTTTACTGTAAAGGTAACTGAGCATAGGAACAGATTGCCCAGAGAGCTGGTGGAGTCTCCATCCTTGGAGATATTTAAAAGCCAACTGGACTTGGTCCTGGGCAATGAGCTTCAGGTGACCTGCTTAACCATGGAGTTGGACAAGGTGACCTCGAGCAGTCCCTTCCAACCCCAACCATTCTATGATTCAGTGATTCTATGATTTGTGCCAGAAGGTACTTCTACATGGGGCTAATCTGGTATAAACTCAACTGTCTGTGCTCTTAACTGAGTGAAATACATCTCCTGACACAGCAACTTCTCCAAAGAATCTGAGTGCTTGATATCTGAAAGATATAGCAATAATATTATGCTTCATTTTCCATTCCTGAAACAGATCTTGTTTGTCTAAGTCCTCCATTAAAACAGTTATCACTGTCCCATTTACCTTTGGAACAACATTTGCAAATAGATGATCCAGCAGCTTAACAGAATCTGTGCCTTTTATTTTAAACTTGCCAAATGGTGACAGGTCAATCACACCGACTTTTTCCATAACCTGTTTATACTCACGACCCACAGGGTCAAACCAATTTGTGCGCCGAAAACTGGGTCTGAAACAGAGCATTTATACACATAAAACACAATTTGGAAATTTTGTGCTCTTTTCAGCAAAACCTAGTCTTCAGTTTCTTCAGTTTAATAATCATTCAAAAGAGATAGACTTCCCTAATTGTAGGTAGCTTATCCAATATTTTCCTTGGTCTAAGATAGCTTAATTATTAAAATCCTTTAACAACAGAGAAAGATATGGGTTGATATTTTATCAACCATTTTGTACAATAAACTGTGAACTGTTCAAATGTTAAAAGAAGTAGTAGTCTGTCGTGTAAATTTACAGCATACTTTGTTGCTGAATCATTTATTTGAGTTTAAGGTGTCAAAGGCTTTATTTCTGAACAGCAGAGTGTGTCTCTTTACTCCTTTATAAGCCTCACTTAGATTGGGACTCCAGTGTTCTTGTGGAAAACATTTATTTGCTGGATGCTCCCTGATTCAAGGTAACTCTAGATAACTCTAGGTAGGCAGGCACAGAGGAAAAAAAAAGAAAGGAGGATTGGGTTTTTCATTTCCTGGGAATTATAGAGAGGAATCAGCTTTTTCCTGAAAACCTTATTCTGTGCTGCTTGATCAAATACTAATAAGGGAGAAAAATACAAATTTATAATGAACAAATTGATCTCTGTCTTTTCCTTTAGCTAGGCTGCTCCCTGATAGCCCATTTCTAGAAGAGTTACAGGATACATTGATTTGTGTTTTGAAATGTCTGCATTATCAGAATGAAATGGATTCTAAACTATAGAAAAAAAACAATAATGGAAGGTCTAACTAATAGATACCTTTACCTGAAATTAATGATAAATGTATGTTTCTTATTAAATTTAACTCAGCTGGCCCTTGCTGTCATGACAATTTATCAGGGGGAAAGGAAGGTAATCTTTTATTTACTTGTATCCAGTCTCATCTCCAGGTTTGTAGAACCAATGAGGTTGCTCCCATCCTGCATGAAAGCCCATTGAACATTTTGATTTCAGCAAATCATACAGCCCACTGGTTCTCTCTGTTGGTCTCCCAGCAAATCTTTCTTCTTTAGGATAACCAACTAGAGGAGGGGAAAAAAAAAACATCCCAAAACCTATGGCATACTGAATTCTGTACATCACCAAGATAGAATATGTATTAATATATACATAGAAACAGAGGAATATATAGGCAGGCTTTGTTGGAATCCATTTTCAGGATATAAATGTATTTTTAAAAATACCTTCTTACCAATATTATTAAAGCCATAAGATTCTCTTGCTTTGGCTGCTGTGTATTCTGTGGTGGTCCACTTTCCATACCGGTTAGGATCTACTTCTATCAGGTCAAATGGAGGTTCCCCCTCAAGGATCCAGTCACTGAGGTACTTTCCTATGCCACCAGCATGTATAATGCCATACCTTAAAAACAGGAAAAAGTTCTGTGGTGCCAAGTGGTTGTTTGTTTGTTTTTGAAAATCAGTACTAGCATATGCTACTAATACACCCCCTAAAGTATCTGAAAATTTTCCCTCTATTTTTTTTATTTGTTTGTTCTATTTTGTCTTGTTTTCCAAGATTACATGCTTTATTGACAGATATTTCTACTGACTCATTTTCAGCAGCAAAACTCCATTGCTATTGCACAGCATTTGCTGTGCTTGAGATTACAGCAATTTCTTTATTTCTCTAAAGTTCAGAATTCAACAATCTTTTCCATGGACATTAGAACTCTTCAGTAATTAATGCTAAAGAAAGTTCTCAAACTTCTGATATCCATTAAATACACTTCAAAGCCACAGAATACCTCTTCTTTTTCAACCAAATTTGATTACACCAGACTCAGACTTGAACACCAGATTAAGACATTCTAGCAGCTACAGTGAATATTTACATTACAGTGACAAGAGCAACAGCAGCAAAAGTCAGCAGACAAGACTACTGAGGCAGCTTTAAAGAATCAGAGAATGTAGAGGAACTGCAGATGAAACTAGAAGACTTGCTTGCAGTAGTGCCAGAGCCTGAAGCTGCCTTTTCTTACCTGATTTACCTTCTCTGTTCTCCACTACAAGAAAACCTAGTTCCAGAAAGCTTATGCTAACAAAATAAATATGTAGAAATTTTCTGCTACCAGCCTACAGCAAAAGCCCGTCCTGTTTCTACATGAGTGTGTGAAGGATAAGACTGTACAGGAGATCTCTTGTTAGAAACCTGCATTAAATGTTTCTAATGCAGCAAAGGTAGATGTTCTTGACACAAGATAGCAAAGGTAGATGTTCAAAAGTCATGAAGTGATAGATGTAAGGTTTCCTTAGTTAAAAATTTTGCACATAATTCTAACTTTCAAAATGCTTGACATCCACAGGGAAAAAGCTATGTGTGAAATGTTCTCCTGCAAGGTACTTGAAGTGGATGACTGAGGACAAGGATCTTCACTGTGTTGCAACATGAGTCTGTTGCTACTCAGTCTACATATGATCAAACAGTAAAATGCAATGCTGAATTACAGGCACTTCAGATTTTACATGAAAACATTTAATGACAAATAATTATCAATACTGAATTATTTAAAACTTTTTATTTCAATACATCTGTGAATTATAGAATCATAGAATAGTTAGAGTTGGAAGGGGCCTTTAAAGGTCTTCTAGTCCACCCCCCTGCAAGGAGCAGGGACATCTCCAACCAGATCAGGTTGGTCAGAGCCCTGTCCAACCTGACCATGAATGTTTCCAGGGATGGGACATCCACCACCTCTCTGGGCAACCTGTGCCAGTGTTCTACCACCCTCAGTGTAAAAATTTTTTTCCTTGTATCTAGTCTGAATCTGCCTCCCTCTATCTTGAAATTATTACCCCTTGTCCTTTCACAACAGGCCCTACTGAACAGTCTCTCCCCATCTTTCCTGTAGGCCTCCTTTAGGTACTGGAAGACTGCTATAAGGTCTCCCCAGAGCCTTCTCTTCTCCAGGCTGAATAATCCCAACTCTCTCAGCCTGTCCTCACAAGAGAGGTGCTCCAGCTCCCTGATCATCTTTGTGGCCCTCCCCTGCACCCCCTCCAAGAGGTCCATGTCTTTCTTATGTTGGGGGCCCTAGAGCTGGATGCAGTACTCCAGGTGGGGTCTCACGAGAGCAGAGTAGAGGAGCAGAATCACCTCCTTCGACCTGCTGGCCATGCTTCTTTTGATGTAGCCAGGAAGTTGTTGGCTTTCTGGGCTGCAAATACAGACTAAGACAACTTAGTTCTGGTACTTCCTAACTGTAGCATGCCTGACTTCATAATATAATGAGATTACTTTGATACAGTGAAGCTTTATCTGTAGTTAATTTATTTATTTAAATAAAACAGGAATATCAAACAATTGAGTATGTAAAGTAATTCTGCCAAACACACTTATTTTTCTCAGCACAAGCTTGTGTTGCTGCAGTTGATGCAGTAAGGATGAGCATTTGTAAACTGCCACTTTGCAAGTACTACAGAAGAGCTAGCCATTGCTGGAGTCAATTTAATTAGGGAACTTTTAGCTATTCATGGGTGTAAGTTTTGTGACCATGGCTATGATGAGATGCCTTCAAGAATGGCTCCAGAAAAACTTTGACAGCTTAGGTCTCCCTGCACCATCCACTACAGTCAAAAACACAGGGGAACACAGCAGAGAGACCACTGTGGTGGGTGACACAGCAGAGAGACTGCCAGTGACAACAGACCAAATACAATGAAATTTTTTAACTTCAGCTGAAGACTGCCGAGCTGATGGCAAGGTAACTCTGGGGGCAAGACAGCCCTGCAATGTGGACTACAGGTACAGCATTGCAGGTGGGCTGACTGGTCTCCACGCTCTGCAGAGCTTTACAGCACTGACTCTGTGCAATTAGTTTATTTTGATGCTGCTAGGAGGGCCTCCATTATTAGAGATTTTAAATTATGCAGGCTGCCCAAACCTCTCATTATCTCAGGTAATGAGGAGCTACTTGTGTTAATATACCACTGCAGTTCTGCTGCACAAGAATGAAACACGTGCTTTGCAGGGATGGGATGTTACAAGTAGCTGTAAAAAATTTCCTCAAGGAGCACAAAATGCCCTTCTCTGTTTTTTTCTTCTCTCTTTCCAGTCCCTGCCAAATTAGCTTTCCCATTGTCCTTGTCATATTCTTGTGTCCTACTTGTCCTTGCTTCTCACTGAATTTTTAACTCATTCCACTTATTTTTCCCAGGAAATCTAAGTCCTTGCACACCATGGTCCCTTTTTTAGTGTCTTTGTCCCAGGTTTAGCCATTTTTCTATCCCATTTCTGCAGGAAAACTCCTGTTCAGTCTTTGGCTGCAGAATACTACATTAGATAGAATGCAGGAATCTTAGTGCAAGATTTAGCGAGTCTCTATTAAGTGTTCATGAGCTGTAACATTTATAAAGGCTTGTGAATGAGCCTCATGGATAGATTTTGTGAAGAATGGCAGAAAGGCATATCTTTAGGAGAAAGGTCACTTCTGCCAAATGTGAAGTTAATTCTCAGGAAGTGGGGAAATGAGAGATTTTCAAAAGAAAGACTTCACCGCGAAAACCTTAATACAGCAAAACGACATATCTTTCAAAAATCTCATTCTTTGGAATGGTTACACTGCTTTGACTTGAACTTTTCTGAATAAAAATCTAGCCTATTCTTGTTAAGATTTTCAAAGCTATAAGTAGCTGAAAATAGTCTTAAATGGGAAGCATTGAGCAACCTTGTTATTAAAAAGTGGTACAGGCTATGCTAACTATACTTACTAACTTCTTTGCACATTAAAATGCCTAGCATGCTGCTAATTTTAGATAATAAAAATCCTCTAACAGCACTAAGTCCTCTGTCACAATGTCCCTGCTAGTTGACTATGAGATAAGAATTTGCTAATGCATACAAAAAATTACAACACTGGTGGAAACACTGCCGTGACCCACAAGTGTAGAACAGAGAGTCAAAAGTCCCTGAAAAGCAGACAAAGCAATCCAATGACACTAAAGTAATTTCAACCTGTGTATAAACATTTAGAGATTAATCAAATTCCAGAAAAAAAAAAGTTGTTTAAAGAAACTTAAACATATAACACTAGTCATCAGTTATTTCTCTATGGAACTTTGATTCTGCTCCTATTGACACCAATGAAGGAAAACAGGCTCCAAAGTCTGGCAGCACAGTAATGAACTTAAACAGTCTTTTTGGTGAACAAGGACTAGGCAAACCACTTTTGTAACTATAAGTTCTGCAAATGTTACTAAAAGATAACAATATTTTTTTTAAAAAATCCAAGCAGCAAAGGTGAATACCTTTCACAACGAATCATTGCAAAACTACCAAACCTTTTTATTCTGAGGGCCTCAGAAAGCACATTAGTGGTACTGCCTTATCTTATGATCTAAGGGTTTGTTTGGTTTGGACTAAAAGAAAACTGGAAAAAGCTGAGCTGGACTTTGAATAGCAAGTTAGGCAACTGGAAAAACAATGTAAACAGAATGTGCTCAATAACATATGCCTGGAATTGTATCCAGTTCATTCTATCCATCTTGAATCAACGGTCAAACTAAGACAATTAAAGATAAGTCAGTGAGAGTTTTACCACTGACTTCGGTAGGGTCAGAGTATATAAGATATAAGTTACATTCAAAGAAAATACTGTAATGGGCAGGAGAGAATAAATGACACCAGTAAAACACCCATTCTTGATGTCACACTGCCCTCATTTGCATTCCTCCAACATCCAGCAACATCATTTCTCAGCTCAACCTTGAATAGAACCACTACTGTGTTCATATCCCTACAGTGGACAGTCACTCAGTGTGCTGGAAGTGTATGCTAAGTTCTGCCCAGTATGCCTTCCATTCTTCACCTGAAAGTTAACACCTCATATGAGAAGGTATCCCTGTACCAATCATTCTTGCCACAACTTCAGTGACATCAGTTTCTGCATATGCCAAACAATTGTTGAACACAATGTAATTCAAAGCAATATGTAAAATTCACTGGAAAGTGTATTGTAAAACTTCTATGACTTTAACTTGCTGCACAGACAGTACCAAGTACTATCCATTTCTTGCTGCTTCATAAACTATCACAGATACTGGCCTCCAGAATAAAAGGAGGAAACAAACTGAAAAAAACAGTGAGAGTTATGAAGAAGAATTAAGACAGAGCTTATATTATGTAGGTAGTGGTACTTAAGAGTATTTCCAATTACTTTTTACTTATAATATGTGCAAAACAATCCCCAAACCCATAAAAATTTGCAAAGCTTGAGCTCACTGCCATTTTTAACAATATGACAGACAAAAGTAGTCACAAAGAATTTACTCACCCAAACCCAATAGCTACCCAGTAATTTCGGACACCCTGGTGTGGTCCCACCATAGGAAGAATGTCTGGAGAATAGGTGATAGGACCCGCAATTGTGTTTACGATGTCAGCATTTTTCAGAACTGGGACCATTTCCATAGCAGCCTCAATATGCTCCATTATTCTGTCTAAATCAGACTCAAAAAGTTCTTTTCCAAAACCTGCACAAATATTTGACTCTTATTATATACTTAATTACACTGAAAATACTTACATTTTAAATACAATTATGCAATCTACATATATAAAAGTTATATGGAATTATCAGAGAGTATGTTCAGGCTTTTGCCATCCTACATGAGAAAAATGGTGTGCATAAGTCCCTAGTTACCTGCAGGATCAAATTTATTGTCATTGCAGCTACATTGTCCTTTATACATATTTGTTGAACCCTAAGGTCACACAAATTCAACAATGAAGTAGAAAGGAAGTGAAGGAACAGAAACTTCCTTCCATGGTAGCAAGACCCACTTGTTTTTCTCAATATGCTAACAAGTTGGGGAAGGAAAGAAAGATGTTGCCTGTGTCGGCAATTTCCATGGTGTTTAGTGAATTACTGGATATATTTCAGCCTTCAGACTGGGCTCTAAGCATTATTGCACATCACTCTGCAGAGGAACTTGACACTACTGCAGACAATAAATTCAAGAAGCTGTGACAGTGCAATCCAAACCCCAACAAGGCTGATGCTCTTCCTTAGGGAACATGTTGTGTTTTTTTTTTTAAACAGCAACACTATTGACTTAATATAACTTTCTATCTAGAAGTGAATAGAAAGCTGAAGCCTAGATACAACACAGGAATTTTACTTGTTTTTTCAATAAGCAGCAGTATGACATGGCTGGGATTTTTTGTACAAAAGTTCTATACAAATCTACAGCTCTCTTGCATTTACATCCAAGCACAGCATTTTGTCTAAGACATTTCTTTGCTGTATCTGTTTTCCTATTTAACAACCACATTATCTTTGTGGGAACAGCAAAAATCCAAAGCCCCTGTCAGTATGCTGGATAGAATTGTAGCTTAGAAAAACCCCTGTTCAGTTACAAAAGACTACATAACACAGATTTGGTGACTGCATCTAATCACAACACACGGGCACTTGTTCAGAGAGTAGGGTAAGACTAAGTTGTAGATGGGTGTTTTCTGCCTATTTCAAATAGGCTTTTTCTTGCTACATTTTAATGTCTATTTACTGTTACATTAGAGTTCTGTTATTTGGAAAAAAGTTTCCGCATAACAATCACACATTGCAAATCGGTTCTATTTTCCATCATGTAAGGCAGCATGACAAGCTGGGATTTATACACATTAACATGTGTGATAGTGCTTATCAAGGTTAAAGATTTAATATTCTTAATCACCTGGTGGGACTCCATTTGTTACCCATGAGTCCTGCAGCTTCATCTTTTCCTCACTTTCATATGGACCAAATAAAAGACCATCCCTTTCTTGCCTTAGGTAATATGATCCTTCTAAGTCACGAATCACAGGCAATTCTGTTTTTAGGGCTTTCACTTCAGGGATAGTTGATGTGACAACATACTGATGATGAACAGGTATAAGAGGATGTTGCAGGCCAATCATCTTGCCTATTTCACGGGCCCAGAAGCCTAGAGAAGACAAAAAACCAAAACAGAAATATTCAAAGACTAATTTCAGTGAATGGAAAATAACATTAAAACATTTGCAGGAAGCACTGCGCTTTACGGAATGTGATGAAGTAATTTTTTCCATACTTTTAATTTTCAAATTATTTTGCATATTATCCAGCAAAATTTTCCTCCTGTGATTCCATGTCCGTGTTCCTAATTATACTACCATATATTATTCTAGTATACAGATATTAAAATAAATGTAATTGGAAAAATATAAATTAGGCTTCTAAAAGTTCAGAAGATAGTTTAATTAACAGTCCCACAAACCCCATGTAGCAATCAATTCATTATGATGTCCATATCGGTGAGTAGTCAGCATGCTCTCCCATAGTTGTCCATTTAAAAGTTCTGATATGGAGTGTAACCAAGAAAAGCAAGCAACAATTTCCCACCTCTGAAGCCTATACAGGCCCTTCACGTATAATATGACACATAGAGCAGAAGGCATAGAGAAGACACAGTTCTTCTCTGTTAAGGTTCCTCCAAACTAGCTGTTTCCAACTTGTAAGATACATTCACTTAGTGTGGTACCTGTGTCAAAGTCAAGGAGTGGAAGCCACTTAACTGTCAAACTTACTAGTTTGAGCTCTGCATCACGGTTCTTACCTTTGCTGTGAAGCTGCAACATACAGACCTGGGAACCTGAGAGATGCAGTTGACTGGGATGGCAGCTGCCCTAAGAAGCCTGGAATATCTCTCAGCCCCACTCTCCTGACTCTTTAGATCAAGGAGTGGACATCTCAGAAGTGGCAATGAAGGAGGAAAATCCAATGAAGCAGGACTTCCAGGTAAGTCTAGGAGTGAGGGTTGGGAGAAGGCAAAATGGAAGAGGAGAAAGAGGTAGCTGGACCTTCCAAAAAGAAGGCTATGTGCACCTAGGAAAAGAACGCAGGTCACCCTGGTTCCTGTGTAACCATCTGACTCCAAACTGCTTATGAAAAACTACCTCCAGCAAAATTTGCTACCTTACAGAGCTGTGCTTTCTCCTGTAACTTATACTCATGATGTCCAGCTTAACATACAATTTTTCTTTCGTTTTGCTGCTTACATGTCTTACCTAGACGCTCCTAGCCCTCTCTTCAATTCCACTCTCCAAAATCTGTTCAAAATTTAGCTCTCAGGGCCCTGAGGGCAGTAACAGGCATTAATGATCCTGAACAGCTTTATCTGGGACTTCCACTCATACTCCTGCTCATGCTCCCGGGAGCCCCGTTTCAGGTCAGCTCAGGGCTTTCAGAACCTGTGTGAGCTGGATTGATGGCAGGCGTGCCTGTTTACAGCTCTGTCACAACCATGCCCGTGCCTGGCCATGGACCTCATTGATCCAGACCCTGACCGGGGACTACTTCCCAGCCTGACCTCAGCACAGTCTCATCTCTGTGGTCCTGTCTGTTGATCACTGGGCAGTACCTGACCCTAGTTACTGTTACCAGACCTTATCCTGACCTGTGGATCGTCTTCGGGGCTTGGCCTCAGTTTGCCTTCACCACTACGGATCCACCCGTGCCTCATCCCCACAAACTCATCGGGAGATCTAGACTATCGGCTGGCCCCAGCTGCTGGTCCGGGACCTGCCTTGCTCCCTCCCTTGTGCTTTGTAGGACGGAGCCCTTGCCAGCTTGGCCCCTGCCCTGCCAGCCATGTCACCACGCTCGGCTCCCTGTCCTGCGGGGAGCAGCCAGCCCACGCTGCTTGTTGGCATTACCTTGGGAGCACATCCTCTCATCTCTGGCATGGCCTAAAGCCAGGGCAATTAGGACAGCCGAGATGGGCAGTGCTGGCCTTGTGCCATTCCCCCAGTCAGGAGCGCTGTCAGTGTCTTATTTAATATTACAGTTCAGCCTCAGGGTCTAACACCCATGTTGTTTAAAAATGTGAAGTTTCTGAGGAAAACATTTTCTGTGGTGACTCACTTGACAAGTGCTGACAGCCAGATAAAGCAAGGGAACAGGAAATCCAGGATTGCGATAGGGAGTTTTGCTTCTTAATGGCATCCTCAGCAGCTGGAGGAGACTCACTGACAGAACACTTCTTAAGTCAGTTAAATCAGCTCAAAGAAGATCATGACATAGTCATACAGTGACTCAGAACATCCTTTAAGGCTACTGAAACCTGATTTATGCTCCCTTATACAAAAAACCAAGAACAAAAAAATCTAATAAATTTTAATTTCTAGCACTCTGCAAGGGTTTTCTCCATTACACATGACAAATACAAATGTGGATTTAAGAAGAGGCTAACAATCTTCAGGGAACTTCTTTTGATTTGAGCATTTCCATGTCACCTACAAAGAAAACTACTTTAAGAGAAGGTCAGCTAATGATCCACAAAGGAGAAAGAAAGGTGAAGTAGCAGAAAATTCCATCTCTAGTATCATGCACTGTTTTCCTGCCAAAATTGCTTGGACTTAAAGAGATATTTGGAGAAGAAATAATGCTCTGGGAATGCGTTTCTAATAAGTTCACTATTTTGCTTACTCATTAAAAT
This sequence comes from Chlamydotis macqueenii, assembly GCF_036417535.1. NCBI lineage: Eukaryota > Metazoa > Chordata > Aves > Otidiformes > Otididae > Chlamydotis > Chlamydotis macqueenii. The sequence goes on along the minus strand of NC_141593.1, from coordinate 23,849,014 downwards.
AGAATGAGTGGGAAAATATAGAGAGCAAGCATATTCAAACTCCTCAGAGAAAATAAAAATGGTAGACTTAATTTTAGGTCTTTGAAATGTAACACTGTTTCTTTCAAAATATTATTAAATTTCTTAGTCATTAAATTTGCAGAAGTACATTACAAACACAGCTGATTTTAAATTGCTTTTGAATTAAAGGCATACAGTTTAGGTTTGCTCAAAATCAAATTGTAAATATTGTACTTCTAAAAAACACCACTTATGATAAGTGCTTATTTAATTGCTTGGAATAACAACAGCTGACATTTACTAAATGAAAAATATTACAATTTCTTTGTTTAAGGTTTTTGAACCATGTTCAAAAGCTATTACAAACACAAAAATGGCAAAAGAAAAAATATATTCCCTGAAACAAAATTCCATTTGGAAGCAGATGCCAAGTCCTATCACACATAGTGGAAATAAACGAAGGCATAAATTGTATCTTTAGGACATTTGTAAAGATTAAATTGTAGAGTTTACAAACATCTGATGCTCAAATATCTAGTGGTAGTAGGACTTACCATATCTGTTGAACTATGTAATCTGACTATCTCTTGTTTTTAAAAAAGATAAAATCTTCCATCACTATGTATGTATAAACGGTTGTACATACAATGTGTACATGTCTGCAAATGTGTGCTTATATACACATACACATAACAGTATATATAAATTAAATTCACTATTTTTGCAGACTTTGATCAAACATTCCATTATAAATAGGCTGCAAATCACTTCAGCAGGCTCAACACCAGTTAGTTCACGTCAGGGATTATTTATTAGGCATCTGCTTTCTTCCAAAATGGAAATCTCACATAAGGAACAGCTAAAGATTGGTTGAAACTAGTTTGTTCCAGTTCCACAGCAGATGTCAGTTGGGGGATGAGGGGGGAGAGAGAATGTAGAGAGCCTTCTGGTATATCTTTCTCTGCTCATATTGCAACATGAGCCTAAAGTATGAGCTCTGAATTACACCAGTCATGATCTGCAGTGGAATAAGGCAAAGCTGAGAAGAAGAATGAATGTTAGCCAAGAGAACATTTATAAGAGATATGTGTTATGCAGTATTGATTTCACATCCTTAGCCAGAATGTTAAGCAATATGTGCTTCAAATGTTCTTTTTGGCTGAGTAGTTAACTACACAAGAGAATTAACTTAATATATTGTTGGTTTAATAACTTATTAAATAAAAAATATTACAATTTCACAAGGGCACATTCTTATCTTTGCAAATAAACTTTGAAAAGCATTTATTAGAAAATTCTGCTTAATGTCAGCTTGATACATAAGCCAAAGAAAGATAACTGCAGTGCAAAACTAGAAGGAAATTACTACATCTGTGATACTTCATCTATATGATGCAGAGCCAATGGTTAGGACTAATGAGTGTCTAGAAGTTTATGGACTAAATAAGAAGTTTGCTTGCCAAAAAGAGCTGCCTTTCCATTCCATAATCTTGGATCATTCTCAGACCAATATATCCATACTCTGTAACAAATGACATAAGGATCCTATTAGTAAAAGAGCTTGTGATTTTGTAACTCAATGCTGTCTCACAATTCATGCCTAAAAGTCAGGAACTGACAGTCCAAAGGCAATCAAATATTGACCCCTTTCATCTTCTAAGCGCTTGACTTTGCAGTCGAAATAAAAATCCTACAATTTGGTTTTCCTATTTCTATGGTTCCTTGCTTTCTAAAAAGCATATGAACTCTTTTAGTCCTCTTTCTCTCCAAAGTATCATTATGTGGCACTGTATGGAAATCATGGCAGTTCATGAGCATGCTTAGAACCTCAAGGTGAACTTTTTCAGATCCTTGTTATTTTACCTACGCTTATAGCAATAGCAGGTGATCACCTATGTACTGGAAGCATATGATGAGAAAGCACACTTTTAAATGGGTTTCCTAGTTAGTCTTTGCTGAAAGCCTCGAATGATCTAACATGGGGCTGTCTAAATCCCAGACATCCTCTCAGAGTTCAGCCCTTTTATCCCATTCACTCCAAATTTCTCTCTATGTCAACCTTATCTCTTCCCAATTCCTGCTTGTGCCATACCTGCTCTTCTCTTCTGCTCAGTCTCAAACTCTGCTTTTCGTACCCTAGTCCTTACAGCCTTCTTACATCTGTCATTTGTCATATCCTGTCCCACCTGCCTTCTCTTCCTTCCAGTCTACTCCCATCTATGTCTCTCTTGCTACTCCACCATCTTTCATGCTCAGACAGCTCAGGCAGCCTCAATTTTCTGGTTTCAATTTCACATACAACCAGTCCTCAAGTATCCTTCCTAATCTTTTTGTCTGAAAAGCTACAGCTCCAGTTCCCTCAATGAAACATGTTAGATTCCTTTCAGCTATCCCCCTCTACGCTGTCATCCTCCCTGTTGCCATCCTCACAGTCCCTCCAGATTTGAACTTCCTTATTCAGCAAGTCCTGTAGCACCTAAGTATTCCACTTGCTGCTAGTGCTCCCAACCACCTCCAGGAACCTTTCCCAAGCATTTCACTCTCCCAGTCTATTCTGCTTCGAGTACAACTCACTCATAATTCCAATTGTCAGCCATGGTTACTCTACCCACCAACAAAAAGATTCCCTATCTCACTCAACTTCTTGATTTTATCCACTTTGCACTAGAAATAGATGCTTTTTTATTTTCCATTGCACAGATGTAAAAAGGAATTATAAAGACTTATCCTTGCTCTCAGTTCACTTGTTCCATCTGAGCAAGTAGAGAAAGTCCTCCTAAGCTCCCTACTGAAGTCTGATTATTCACTGAGATGGGATACATGAAAGACTCATGCTCTAAAAATGCAGATATGATTCAGTGTGAGATAGATAGTCTGTAAAAATTTCATTCAAATGGTAAATATTCAGGATGTTTTCAAACAACTGAAAACCAAAAGAAGTAGAAGGCACGTTTCATGTAAGAGGTGCCAACAGTTTCATTAATAATATATTTTTCTATAACTTGTATAAAGCAGCATAAGAATAAGTTAAGTTTAGATTGAATACAGGTTTTTAGACCTATCAATTTGTTTAGGAAAACAAACACAAATCCAAAGGACTCTTGCACAAAAGCTCTTTGAAGCAGAAACATCAGTTTGGCTTCTTTAACTCAATGAAGAATAGAAATTGCATAGGTAAATACACACCCTTTGAGTCAAGAAATTCTTATTACATTAAAAAAATGTATTGTTAAGCCAAGCACATGTTTAAAATACTACTCAAAGCGCAACAGAAACCTTCTATTTCAAGGATATGTGGATAAAGTTAAATCTTAGAGATAATACTGAAATAGGCAGGGTTATCTTACTTGCTGCAAATCCTTAATGTCTTCAAAAAACCAGTGACGACATTTCTACTTCATTTGTACATCCCTTTTCCTTTCATAAGTACCTCTCATAAGATTTTAGAGGACAATATGCATAGACTCTAGCCTGTGTCTTCTACACAACTTACTGTAGACCAGTAAAGGTCTCTTCTGCTACTACAGCCTAACAAGACAGTCTGACTAGTAACTGCTGGAGACAAATCAGAAAGAAATATTATAATGCCTAGTCAAGGACTATTAACGTAAGAGCTAAATTTTCACAACACTGTGAAGTAATATGTGCAAAGTCTGTTTTACCACAAACCAAGTGCATAGTCAAAACCATGTATTACTTATTCCTGTAATCCACACAATTCAGTACAGATGCTCTGTGTCAGCTGGTTTGTAAAGCTGAAGAGTATACAAATGCTTATGTTACCTGCAGCATTCACAATTCTCTTCGCTCGAATTGTTCCAAGTGGAGTTTCAACATCCCATGTCCCATCTGATCGGGAGTTCAGATTAGTCACTTGGACGGGGTAATTTAATTGGGCACCATATTTTCTAGCTCCTGCAGCCAAGGCCATAGTGAGAGAATAGGGATCTATATGACCATCTCCAGGGTTATACAGGCCAGCTAAAACCTAAGTGGAGGTAAAATCCCACAAAATTAAAGAAATTAAAATTTATCAAAATTAACTATTTTTTTAAACACTTTATTTCTTGAATGCAGTAAACCTTAAGTCAAATCAAAACAAATTTTCAAAATATATAATAATATCAGACTTTCAGGTAGCTAACTTACCAATGGTGTAAGGAAGTAAAATTTCTCAGTTTCCCCACCCAATCAAAGGCTGCAATGCTTTAATATCATAGTATTACATACACATAATAATTAATAGTATGCACACTGGCATACAGTATGCACAAAAATGCATGTGAGTCTGATTTTAGTTTATAACATCTTTTTTCACTGAAAACCAAGAATTTATTGTACAAGTTGTAGAAACAGACCTTACATCTACATATCTGATAAACTAATATTTAACTGCAATTGAAGTTATTTTTCATAAAACTAGGTTCTTTACCGTATCCATTTTCAATAAGGGAAATAGCTCTTGTACTTTCTCAGGTGTGATTAGATACTGCTCTGTTGGGTGCCAACCAGTGCGAGTCATTTGGTATTTGAATTCATCCACCCTGGTGGGGGTTGAAGCAATTCTGATGCTGCCAGGCTGATGAAACCCCACAACCTAAAACAAACAGCAGAAGTGAACTACTGAAAGAACCTTTACTTATCTCCATAAATGCATGCTCCTATCCTGTGGAAAGCCTAGAGGAATTTTGCCATTAACATCACTGAAAAGAGACTCAAATAAGTCAAATGCCCTTGAAGGAACAGAACTTAGATGCAAACTCCTAGAGTAAATTTTTTTTTTAAAGTTATCCCATTAACTTCCTAGGTTAATATATACTGTCTTCAAAACAGTTGTAAAAGGCTTTTATTGAATGTCATGATACTATTATTTTTATTAAGATTTGATAAGTATTTGAATTTATACACTCATACACTTTCAAAAGCAACATCAGATACATTTCAAAAGTAGATATGTAATAGTTTATATTAAAGTCTATCATCTGCATAATCTTCTGTTGCGATGAGGCAGAATAAATTTAACTAAGTATCTTTATTGACACAATGAATAAAGCACCTACCTTTTTTTCCTCTTTTTATTAAAGTAGGAATCCTTATACAGCTGGACAATGAATGCTCGCTTTCTTATATACACTATTTACATCACCTTTTCTGTGTTACTTCACAGGACGTTAATATGGCTGAATAAGTCTTTTAGTAGAACTCACAATAACAATCTGTTGCAGTACCTTATCTAGCTGAGCAGCAGAACGAAGAAAAAAGCCTTTTCTTACAATTATCAAGTTTGTAGACTAGTACAGTGAGGATCATGAAATTTCTGCTGCTGTCTGAAGCAAGCATGAGTTTGGTAAATGACATCTATATGGCTGAATGATGCCAGATAAAAAAGACAGTCCCTGTGTTTCTCTGTGTACCCGTTCCTTAAGTCACTAAATAAAAACACATGTGTGAAAGGGATGGGAAGAATTGCAGCAATCTTCTCAAGTACAGACAGCATCGTATCACATGAATTTTTTAATGGACTTGTTTACAGTAGGAATGTCTCATAATCAATCCGTTCATTCCAGATCCTTGATGCTATTTTAACTTCTATACTGAGCTAAAGCTGCAGACTCAGTTTGCTGAGCTTCTGAGATGTCTGATGAAAAATATTTAGAGGGAACTGGGAAACCATCTGAAATATTTAGTGAATAAGCACCAGACTACATGCAGGCAGGAGAATATATTTTCATAAAATGGGAACTTGATGATAGTCATGAACATGCATATAATCAACTCCAAACTTTTTTGTAAAACTTCAAAATGTTAACATTGATCTGAATTAATAATTAAAAGGTTAAGGAGATTACCTGTCCAGTCTCTTCTTCCAGCTTTTCATAGAGTTTGATGCTGTAAGAATGGATTTTCTTCAAGTTTATTCCAGGATGAAAATAAGTAGTTAAACCAGCCTCAAATAAGAAATAGGAACAACAATACAGAGATATGATTAGAAATGCAGTGTTTTCTTTCCCTCCTTCTAACTGTCATTCAGAAAGAAACTGTCAGAATACTATAAAGAAAAGCAACACATGGATAGAGCCAACTGCTACAAAAATAAAAATAAAATCCTTTCCCTACTTATGACATTCTTGTTCTCTGCACACATGTTTTTCCATCTGTCTTTTCTCATCAAATTTGTCAACCCATAATACTGTTGCAGTTGTTCTCTCCCATGGTTTCCTTTCTTCTTTATGTTATTCAGTTGTCAGTTTAAAATCTTCTGGAAGAGACGCATAACTCCAGTCCTGATCAACTAAATCAACCGATAGTCCTACTGAATGTCCTGTAGTAGGATCTCTTCCTTCTTGCAAGTGGAGATGGGAGAGACACCAAACCTTCACAAAGACCAGATCTTAACAGAAGATATAACTTTCCTGGGGTGCAAACAGCAGGGTGGTGGAAGTCAATATTCTTCTTTTCTCAAAAGTTGTCTCATGTGGCAGTTGAAGAGCAATTGCTGCATTTCAGAAGTAGCTTAAGAAATTATTATGTGTATTTTGCACATCATTTTACTAGGTCTGACTTTAGAAAGTTGTTAAGTACTCTTGGGTTCATGCAAAGGTAAAATCAGGAAGTTACTAGAGCCTCTTCTGTATTTAAGGAAACTTCACCTGCCCGTGAGACAGCTGCATCTATCTAATGACAATTGTAACTGCAGACATTTAGCACTTTAAAAAAAGCAGTTACTTCAGTTAAAGTGTTACTGAAGTTAAGCACATGTCTTTGTATCTCCTGATTCTGACATCCAGTCAGACAACAGGAAGGCAAAATTACCTTAGGTTTTCAAACTAAGTAACTCCATTGAGATAAATACTTTATATAGAGAGTGCATGTTTTGCTAACTAAAATAGAGCTTATTCATATATGAAGGTTGCTTCAATTAAGGGAGCTAGACACTAGAGTCAACCTTAGTTCACTGCCGTTCTGAGAAAAAAATAGCAGAAAATCTAAAGGTGAAAAGTAACACTTATAGTAGAGTTTTGATAGTTTCCTTCTAAGTTGCCTAGTATGCACATGCATTAACTATTCTTGATTTTAGCTTGTCAACTCTGTTCTGTGCTACATATTTTAAGGCTTTAACTTTTAATGGTGGTATACATATGACTGACAAATGCAAGATTTAGTGGTCTTTAAAGATGTATTTTAATTCAAACTAATTCGATCATACTATGAACCTATTAAATGTTACACTTCTCTATAATTAACATCAACATATATTGCATTAATTAGATCACACATCCTAATTTTTGGAAACCATGGCCTCTTCTGACTCATCTTTCTTGGTGCAGCTTCACATTTAAGACCCAGTCTTTTTCTTCAGAAACTAGTAGCTTCAAATTGCTCTTAGCAAATGGCTTACACTCAGCTACCATGCCCCTCAAAAAAAATAAATCATACTCACTGCCTGAAATGACAGGTACTCCATATCGTCAGAGCAAGAGTATGACAAGTGTCTGGCATTGCTGAATACATGTCTTTACCCTAGCCACAGCGTTAGAAATTTTTCCTACCTTTCTTTTTAAGGATTTTATCTTTCTGATAACTTAAAGTTTATATACGAGATCAAGTGTACCACATCAGTGAAATGCCAAAATAAACAATGGAAAAATGTGCAAAATTAATCATCTACCAGTATATTTTTCAGTTGTGTCTGTATTTTATTCATAAATTTGGCTTTAGTTCCCTAAGTATGTCCATTACCTCAACAACTTGAGTTTAAAAAGTGATCACACAGATCTGTAGGGGGAAGAAAAATCTACTAAAGGCCACATTTAAGCACAAAGCAGACTTGTTGAATTCAGAAGTCCCTGAGCTAGATTAATACTCTGGAAAAATATTACTCGTCCTTTTCTTATTATCATATTGGATCATCATCATACTGGACATTGTTGGAGACTAGGTATTTGACTAAACACTTTTTTAATACCAATTGATACATGTGGTTTTATATTGTTGTGAACATATTTATTTTAAATATCTCAGACTAAAACCCAGGGCTGCTTCACTGCAGAATCTGTAATTAAAACTTGCTTATTTCTTAAAAAAATAAGTCCTAAGGGTCTTTTTCTATGTATACAGAATAAGGAAATAAATTAGGCATTAAAATGTTTACATTTCTTTAGCGTTTTAGAATAATATGAGCAATTAATTTACTTGTACCTGCAAATTGTGTAATCTCATATTATTTTCCTGTCTTCTTTTATTAATGTAAACATTTTCTGGTCTTTTGTTATTTTTCCAAATGTAGTAATATATTTTCCAGATGTAGAGATACTCCATTTTAGTGGTCACTGCCAGTAAAGTCATTTTGCACCAAATGAACCACAAATCACTTGCAAGTTAGCTATAAACTCATATACATTCAAGAGCATTTAATTGCAGGAAGTAAATCAAAACTTGTCTCTCTGACATTTTTAAGTGAATAAAAGAATTTTAAACACATTTGATGCCTTTTGGCTTCAAATAACTAATGTTTCTGATTTCAGAAGTGCAGCTGGAAGACAACTATAACCTGACAGGACTATACAAAAATTAAGATTACAGAATCATAAAATAATCATAATAAGATAAATAGATTGAATGGGACCTCAGGACATCTCTGTCCAACCTTATACTCAAAGCAGCATCAGCTACGAGATCAAACCAAGATTGCCTAAGATTTTCCCCTGCTTGGTGTTGAAAATCTTCAAGGACAGAAACTGCACTGCCTCCCCGGCCAAGTACATGACTTTGCATTTGTCCTTCTTACATTTCATAAAGTTCCTATTCTTCCATCCCTCCAGCATGTCTAGGTCCTTCAGCATGACAGCTGTGCCCTTGAGTGCATTGACTGGTCCTCCCAGTTTTGTGTCAACTGCAAACTTGACGAGCATGTACTTCATCATCTAAAGATGAAGTACTCCAGATCATTGATAAAGATATTAAACAGATGGGTCCCAGGACAGATCCCTGCAATACTCCACTTGTTTCCAGCCTTTGGGTAAAGTATGACTGATTAATCACTACCCTCTGAGCCCAACCATCCAAACACTCTTTTAACTATCTCTTTGTCCAGACATACAGAACATAACATCTTCAGTTGAATACATTAATATTAAAGGAGACAGTGTCTGAAGTCTTGCTAAAATCCAGGCAAGTGACATCAACTGCTCTCCCCTTGTCTACAGATTCAGTCATTTTATCATAGAAGGCAATCATGTTTGGTCAGACATGATTTATGCGTGGCAAATCTTTGCTGACACTGTTCCCAATAACCTTTTTTCTCCCTTATGGGCCCAGAAATATGATCTGAGACTCACTCCATGATTTTCCCAAGAACCAACGTATGCCCAGCTGGCCTTCAGCTCCCTTGCTTATCCATTTGGCTTTTTTTCAAAGATGCATACATATGCCCTTCTCCAAATATGGGCTACCTCCCCCGATCTCCAGAGTCTTTGAAATATCCCCAGCTTTGCAATGCCATCAGCAGCATTCTTGCATCAAATCTGGTCCAATATATATGCAAAAGTCAAGTCCTCCCAGGAATCCTTGTCACGATCCTCATCCACTGCTGCTAGTTCCTCGTCTCCTTGGATCCTGCTCAGAGCACAGTGGTCTGAGAAACCTTGCCAGTAGAAATTCAGGCAAAGAAGGCATTGACTACTTCAGCCTTACCAGTGTATCCTATGTCTAAATTACCCACCTCATTCAGCAACAGTCCTGCACTTTCCTTGTTCAGCCTTTTACCAGGAATGCAGCAGTAGAAGCTCTATTTGTTGCCTTCAACGTTCCTTAGAAGTCTTAATTCTAGTTGAGCTTTGGCTCTCCTAACATACCCTTGACATATCTAGGCAATTCTTCTAAATCACCCCTTCATAGCCTTTTCCTGCTTCCACCTGCTATATACCACAGTTTTGCTCCAGAACTCAGTCGTGAACCCATGAGCTCATGTCTGGCCCAGCTGGCCTCCCAATATGTTTCAGGGTGGACTGCTCCTGTATTTGAAGCAGATTTGCTTTAGGTTTTGCTCTATTTTTGTAAAACAGAGATTTTCTTATTGTAGGCGAACACGATCTGGGAAAATAATTTTAAGAATCGCCACTTTGCTATGAGAGTTGGCACAGCCATTTTAAGGCATCTTTATAGCTGAAATTTTTCTTTGTTGAAATGTTCGTCTTTCAGTTTCATTCTATTCCAGTCTGGTTTGGATTTTATACTAACTTTATTTATTAAATTAACATTCTTGAGGAAAATTATATTAACACTGTTATCACCTATACTCTCCTTGCAAGTTTGACCATGTTGTAACAAGTTTTCATTTGTCTTGTGCTGTGCTTTATTAATTATCATCAGCAAAATCAACTGCATGTTGCAAGAAAAAGTGTCACATGACAGAATGATACATTAAACATTTTCTTAGAAAACATGTTTTAAAAATGTAACAACATAAAAAAATTATTTGCTGAGTGAGTTATATATCCCTCATTCAGTCTCCAGGGCTTCCTGAAGATTGCAAATGATGTGACCTGCAGAATAGTAAAACTTCAAGAGTTCTTAAAGCCTAAGTCCTGACCTAATTTACACACATATAATAATGACTACTTTCTCACGGTTAGATAGGTACAAAAATGAGCAGCACTTGCTCTGTTATATATATCTTCTTATTACTGATAATAGAAATATGTGCACACTTTCTGTGCTGTTTTAATAAAATAAAATGAAAGCCAGCCAAATTTATCTCAGATCCGACAAGTGGAAGAAAGTTTTGGCAGCAACACTAGCAGGAATATGATCTATATGAAACACGATCCTGAGCTCTGGCAGGACCTACTGGACTGTGAAAGAGGGAAAATATGCTATAGTACAGCAACATCTGAACCAGATTTTCAACACTTAGGGCTGCAGGCAACATACTACGTGCCATTTCATGTGCCATCTATACGTGTAATTTCAATCTATCTATTATTGTATCACTGTGAGGAAACCAATGATAAATGCACAGTACATAGTATAGCAAAGAACTCACAGTCACAGTTTGGATCTTTCTCATAATCTGAAACTACATTAACTTTTTTATCCTCAGACACAGCACTCTAATACCGAGTTCAATGAAAAGAGACAGTATACATGTAGTTTACCTAATAGTTACCCATTTTTAACCTCTCCTTTAACTTTTAACCTTAACCCCCACAACTAAGTGTCTTGCTGTGTTAATCGCATCAGATTCTGTTGCAGCAGGTGCCACAAAGCAGCCCTCTCAATAGCCTGGCACAGGCATTTTCTCTGCCATGCTCCAGGTCTCTCACTACTTTGGAAACAGAGTGCCTCACTCAGGGCTCACTAAAAAGTGGGGGCAAAAATACTGAAAGAGAGGTTGCTTTGACACACTTACGAGCAATAAGCTAGAGTGAGCGAGTACAGCAGCAAGAAAAAGGAAATATACAGTACCAAGTCCCTCATTCATTATTTTAGTTTCTTATTCAACAGGGAGATTTTTTTTTCTTCTTAACACACTTATTGTTCTGTATATGCATTGGGTAAATAGAATTCAGTCTGTGCCTCACTCATATACTTAAGTCACAGTATTTCTTTGAGCATTTCATAGGTATGATTCAATATACAAGATGCATGGTCTAACATACATGTAATGTATGTCAGCAACACTCTACATGGAGTTGCTTTGTTCACTGAACTCCATCAGCTGTGGTATCATTCCTTCTAAAAGAGACATCATTACTGAATTTTGTTTTTTCTAACTCCATACAGTGCGTTTTCTTTTGCTTTGTTTGTTGAAAAGCAAGTAAAAAGAAGTATAAACCTACTTACACATTTTAGACAATAATTTTTTTTAACATTTCAGTTTTACTATTGTTCTTTCATAAGGCCCCATACACACAGAACATTTACACTAAGGTGAAGTATTTCAAACTTCAAACTTTCTCCCCTGGGAAAAGTATGAGAACACAAATTAAATAAAATCCACCTGAGTCATCCTTCTCAATTTGTTCCTGAAAAGCACTCAGATAGTATAGTTACAAGTATTGTGTAAATGCTCTATTGTACTCATAGAGTAGTTCTACAGAGCAAACTGTTGTTTTTCAGTCTTTTGTATTGCTACACACAGGGATAACATTCTCACAATTTCAGCTACGCATAGCTGGAAAAGAATGGAAAAACTAGCCATTATTGTGGCAAGCTTTATTTCATTTCATTACACTACCTACTCCAGACATTGACATAGAAAACATGTAATTACATACATATATGTGCCAGTATGTCCATGTGATTGGTAGTATTATAGGAGGGATCCACACCCTGTCATTATTACATGTATGTCTTTTTAATTATTTTCCTTAGAATACAGACAAACATTAAACCTAAAAAATCCCACAGTGTACAGTTGTTAGCTTTGCTCCTCCAAGATTTTGTGTAATGTCAGCAGTGTCACAAAAGAAAGCTCTTGTCTCTAATAAGAATAATTTTCTGGGACAGTGATATTCTCTGAGAACTGGACACTGATGTTGTTTCTTCATTACTTCTTTTTCAGGATAGCACATACAAAAAGAAAATAATTTCTGGTTTCTGCATGAGAGTGCAACCACTTCCACTTTATCTTAAATTTAAAAACTCTAAGTTAAACTAAAGTTTAAAGTCTACGTTCAGTTAACTGCTAAAAATGTATAATAATAATAATACTACCAGTTACCTTCCAATAATTTCAAAATACAGTATTTGTCCCAGTGTCCCAGTTTTTACAAATGAGAAGAGTGTACTATGGACAATCAAACCAACTTTTCTGAACTCATACAGCAAATCTATAAAGAACTCAATGCTAAAATTTGTATCTTCACAGTAACTAAGATAGTTCATCTCTGGAAAGCCAGGGAATATAAAGCTAATGAAACTTCAACCAAAGTTAGATACACAAAATGCTGTTAATCTGAGAGATTAACAAAATATTTCTTACTGCATGCCAAGTAGATCCTGCAGTGAGCTCAGATTTTTCTAGCAGAACAACATCTTTTAAGCCAGCCTTAGCCAAGTGATAGGCTAGACTCACACCAACACAACCACCTCCGATGATCACTGTATCTGCTCTGTCTTTCCCCAAGGAAGCAGATGGGGTTTCTCTCCTGGGGAAAAAAAAAAAAAAATTACTGATGGTTACAAAAAGACAACTGCACTTTTGTCCACTGCTTTTGTTTACAGCTCCAATCACAATATAACTTAGTGTATGCTTGGGAGTCTAAGTGACAGACCTGACTTAAAACCTAACCTATTCACTCTTACCTTCTTTCAAAGTAAATGCTCTTAAAGGGTCACATGCATAAACAGTAGTAATACAAAAAGTAAAGGAAGTTTGCTTCCACTCACAATCTTTGTTATTTGTCCAATATATCCTTATATGCAGACCTTATTTTTCAATGAGAAACGGTACCCCTGAAATCACAGTTTCAAAACCTGGCTTTCCAAAAGTGTTATAGTATACACAACACAAAGATAAAGCCTTTAAAAAATGTCTGTTTACTAAAGATCCTTAATAAATTTCTAAATCAGTGGTTGTGTTCATGAACAATGAAATTTAATGTTTATTTTCATGTTCCATTTTGACACATTCTATTTCGCTGCAGTCAAAACGTTATAGAAACAGGTTTTTGTCAATGGCTCCCACCTGACACTGCACCATGCTGCGTTTTCAAAAGCACTTTAAGCCATCACAAACCATAGGCTGCCATAGACAGCCCCATTCTCCTCCATCTCATCTGATGCTCCTCTCCACTGCCCCATCCACAGACAGCCAAGCAGCAAGACAGATCAGGAAATCTATCCAAATTTTTAAAAAGCCATTTTTTTGGATATGAGATAAGGTAGGACCTATTAGTAGAGTAGCAGTACTGCGAAACCACAGTATCTCCCCCTTCAGGACAGTTAATCAATACTCAGTTTTCTCTCCTTTCTCCTTGTATGTTTGCTTTTGCAACTCCTCTGGCAAAAGGCTTTCTAATGTCTAACTAGGCTTCCTATAACTTTTAAAATGCAAATAAAATGCGATATGCACCATGTTTACTCACTGTGTGCCAATGAATGAAAAGTAAAATAAACAGGAGCACTGGACACCACAGGTTTTCTGTATTTGGTGCACCACAAACTTGCACGTGGCTCTCTTTTGAGATTACTCATTAATTTTTGCAAGTTAACAGTAAACTGTTCAACGGTCAGATATGAGACATTTACACCAGCTCCGCTACTGAATTTTGAGGCAAAAGGTAACCCAGCTCAAGCATGGAGGTTTTTCTCGTGCTTGCATTATGCTCTGAATTTAAGACCTCCGCACCCAATATTCAGGTCTTTTCACACCTTTTCTTTCAAACCCAGGAGCCTGGTAAGAATGCAGGGGGGTACCTTTTGTGAACTACACAGATGTTTGCTTGCGCCAGCTAAAACTGATCATTCTTCCCTCGTTGTTACGGCCCAGAAGACAACAGGAGGGATCTCTCTATACCAGGTTAGAGACTCATCCCGGCCTGGGCCTGGTCTTCAACGCAGAAATGCGAGGGGCAGGGGGAAGACGCCCCTCCTGCCCACCAGGAGAGGCCCTCGCGGCCCGGGGGCCCCGACCGGCAGCTGGCGGAGCCCCCGGCGGACGCAGCCCGGTCCCCTCACCGCCTTCCCCTCGCAGCCCCCGCCAGGCACCTGCTCCCCCGGGGGCCGCGCCTTGAGGCGGCGCGGAGGCCACGCGCTGACAGCCGCCACCGCTAACGGTTCCTCTGCCCGTGCCTCCCCACTGCCCCCGGCCCGGCCCGCGGGCCCGCACTCACCGCCCCTGTGCGCCCGCACCGCCGCCGAGGGGCCGCAGGGCAGCGGCGGCGCGGGGGTCGGGCCGGCCGCCACGGCAGAGGGGCTGCAGCCGCCGCAGGGCTCCCCGCAGCACGGCGCTCATCCCGCACACAGCCCGCCGGCAGCAGGGATGGAGAGCGCTGGCTCCGCGCCTCTCCCGACGGCGTCCCGCCCCGTCCCGATCCTTGCCCCCGCCGAGGCCAGCCCCGGCCCGCCCATCGGCTGAGGGGACAGCCCCGGGCCTTGCCAGGGCGCCCTGCGGGGTCAGGGGCCCGGCCGGCCAGGGGTGTCGCCGGCGGCGCTGCCCACCGCGGTCCGCCTCCTCCCGGGGCTATAAAAGCGCGGGCTGAGCGGTCGGGCCATCTTGTGCTTCGTGCCGAGCTGTTGAGGCAGAGGCGGGTAGCCAGCGTCCCTGGGCGAGGAAGATGCTGCCGATCGGGAAGACCGCGAAGCAGGGCAAAAGGGTAATTCTCCCCTCTTCCTCCCCCGCTCAGCCCCGGCCCCCTGCTCTCCCGTGGGCCCGTCCCGCTCCGCTGCCCGGCGTGGGGGCGGCGGCGGGCGCTGTCCCCGGCGGGAGCGGGGAGCAGGGCAGAGGCGGCACAGGGCAGCGCTGGCCTCCGGGCCGGGCCCGGCCGCCCCTCCCGCCAGCTGGGGGTCCTGCCCGCGGGCTCCCCTGGGGAGCTGCGGCTGAAATGGCACCACCCGCCAACCGCGCTTCTTAACCTCCCCGTACGAGACTCCGTGCTTCTGCAGGTAAGGCCGTATCGTGAAAAGCTGAAGTAAAGCCGTAATAATAACTGTACCTGTTCAGCACCAGGCCATCAAACACATTTGTGCGCCATTACGAGACAGATAGGTCAGACTGAACGTAGTGCTGTCACAGTTCATAGAATTGTGATTTCTCTGAACACAGACCTCAGCCAGCAAAGTTCAAAACCGTCTTGCTTAGTATTATTTGACATGCAAATGAAGCAGTGCTTGCAACACCAGAAAATTGTAAATATTTTACACACAAACTGTCATTGGATGGCATTTCTATCTCCAGCATTCTGACAACTCTATTTAAAAGCCCAAATTGCACTTCCCCTGATTTATATGACTGAATACCAACAGTGTTTGTAATATGAGCGCAGTTTCCAATACATGCGTGCCCTTTGCACCTTCATTCAGCTGAAGAAATAAGCCAGTATAAAAAGTTATCCAGGCATCAGCCATTCTGGCCATTAAGGCAAATGTATGAGCAATGCCTAAATCAAACTCGCTGACATATACCAGTACTGCTGCTTGGGAAGGTCAGTGGAATTACATATTCTGTCTTCTGTTCAGAAGGACACTATTGTCATTAATAGGACACTTCTTACTCAGAACTGGTTTTACTCATTTTTATGGGTAGCATGTTAAGTGTAGAGGAAGAGAACAGAAGGATATGGTAAGAAGGCTATGAGCTCTAGGCCTTTTGGGTAGATTAGTTACAAAGGAAAGAGTTGGGGCGGTATTTGTTCTGCTTTTTATTTTTTGCAATGTAACTTCAGGCACTCAGCAGCAGGCTTTTTGCTTATATGGTTCAGTTACATTCCTGAAGGTGGTTGAGGGAATTATCTTCATACAGACATTTGTACTCTTTCCATGGATAGATGTGTGGACTATGTGGTGCAACTTCATTCATGGTAGCAGAAATAAAGCAGTGAAAAGATGGCTCAAAAAAAAAAGCCTTAGTTAGCTTTTTACAGATACTATTTCTTGTTATTTCATACCAGATCTGTGTACTACCAGATCACCTGACATTACAGTTTTGATGTGCATGAGGCATGAGCATACAGCTATAGGTCTCTTGGGCAGAACTTATGCTAGCTGTATGCTGGTTGAACCAATGGTATTTTACTCAGTGTAAGTAAAGTAAAAATGGTATGAAGAGATTATATCAGACCTATAATAAAGTTTGCAAAAAAAAGTTATTTCCATTTTAAGCCATTCTGAACTGACAAAGTAAGTTTGTATTAGGTACTTTGTGCTTTATAGTTATGTCACCTGCTATTAGATGCCCTGATGCTAGGTTTAATGTGTGGCAATATATTGTGTATTAAGATGCCATGATCTGTTTAATCATGGCTTATGTTGCTTCTTGTGTCAAAAGTGAAGATTATTTTAAAATACAGTTTGAAAAAGCTAGAACTGCAAAGGAAAACTGCTGTTAAATCCTTTAAGTGACTTGTTAAAAGAAAAAAAAACCTGTTAGTTGTAGTGCGGTTAAATATAATATCTATATATGATATCAACATGTATCTATTACTTAATGTTCAGTTAACAAGCAACGACTGAGGCTGCTCGTGTGTTCAAGATTTTTTGTCCTCCACACTCCTCTGCATATTAAGCCTCTGAAGCAGGCTCCATCTATAAAAGATTCCTTGGCAGGCAGAGGAAGCAGAGACTCAACCAGCGATCCCTTGGGTGCCTTTCTCTGGCCCCATTTTAGGCATTGTGTTACAACTGCAAATTAGTTAATTGCAAACACAGTCTTTACAAAGCCTCCTGACATTTATACTTAGAACAGAATTGCCCTAGTAGACAGGCATGACTGGTAGACTCGTTGAAAATTACTGACTTTTGGAGATTAAGTATTGCAGATTGAGTTTTGCCCTTGTCCTGCTGAAATAAAGATGAAAGGTTGCACACTTTATTACAGTTAATCGGGTCAGTATTTTGACAAGTCCACAATGTGCATGGAATGTGATGCAGAGATTTGCAAGCCAACACTTGGCCAAGCTCATGTATCTGCATAGGAGCACTGCACAGAGAAGTCCCGTCACCTTGCTGCCATGTCAGTGCCTGAGCCAAAACTGCTGACTCTCTCAGCCAGGCTTTGTAGCCTTCAAGTAGCCTTACACTGCTATGCTTGGTACTGGAACTGGTATAGCTGGCACAGCGCTCCTTCTTCGTGGAAGGGCACACTCTCATCCTGCCTAAAGGGTGGTACTGAGATGTCGTAAGTGTTTGATTTTCCTGTATGTATGGTGTGCGATAAGTGAATTAATGATGGAGAAATTATCAAGAAAGACAGTCTACCAAAGGCTGGAGGCTAATTGTTACATAATCTTCCTCTCAGCGTGAAAACCACACTCAACTCTATGTCTACAAGGCTTTTCTTTTTCCAACTCCCTAGGAAAAGGGGAGTTTCATCTACTGAAATGCTAGTGTGCCATCAAGAAAAGATAATTATGAAGGGAAATCTTAATCTTACCTTTGGTTCTTTTCCTGTACCCACTGCCTTTGTTAAGGTAATGGGTCTGCATTCATTCGCTTTTTAAAGTAAATAGAATTAGAGTTGTAATCCAATTGCAGAAATTAGTGCTCTTTAGTGTAATAGCAAGGTACTTTTGGAAAATTTGAACAGGCCAATGAAGCAATGAAAGGAATATAACAAATAATATATACTAGGTGCAACCAATATATGTTGTTCTCATGCGTTTCAGTTTTACAAGAAAAAAGAAATTACTGCTTTCCTTGCATTAGCACAGGGTTCAAGGCAGAAGCAAGTTTAATCACAGGGTACTGTAAAATTTTTGTAATTTGGCATCTTAAAACATTTCAGGGCTGTGCAAAAGAAGCAAGATTTTCTTTCTTTTTCTAAGTCTAGGTAAGCAAACCCACACCAGTAAAAGGTCTGTCAGAAAATGGAGGCCAGCATTTTGAGATGTGTCTTATTTGGTAGGAAAATGTTACATGCTTACTTTTCTATGATGCCTGCTGTACAGTCTTGTATCACAAGCAACTTGTGCTGAAGCTCTGCCAAGATGGCATTAGTAGCTAAAGAGCAAATGAGCTAAAAAAGAGGTCAGTAATACTAGTGTTTCATTTTAAGAAGGTTCTCATATATTTTACGGGAGAATTTAAGATGATGTTTTACTTTCAAAGGAATGGAATTGGACCATTGACTTCTAGTTCTGGGTATTGTATCTCTGGAATACGGTAAAATTTACTAATGAAGTGTCTTACATAATATATATGCACATATTAATGCCTTAAATTGCAAAACAGACCATCTACCATTCTTTAAGATAAATTCAATAAGAAAATTGATTACTTTTTATTATTATGGCAAAGATGTTTCTCATAGCCCACAAATATTTATCTGCTTTGCAAGTACAGGAAATGGCAACAAAGACAAAGGAAGCCCACAAAACCTGAAGGACTAAAATTGTTAACTTTTCCTCCTGCTTTCTTCAGGGTATTCTAGAGCGCTTAGATGCTGGAGAAATTGTGATTGGAGATGGAGGATTTGTCTTTGCTCTTGAAAAGAGGGGATACGTAAAAGCTGGGCCTTGGACTCCTGAAGCAACGGTAGAACAGCCAGAAGCAGGTCAGTTTCACTGGAAGATGGCAATCTTGCAGTGAATGTAAACATGGTTGGATAAATAATAAATATATAAGAACTTGTAGTAGGTTTCTAAGTAGACGTGTTGCTTGACATTGTAGAATTACACTGTAGAATAGCCTAAGAATCTATAGACCAAATGCTTATCTTACCCCTTTTTCTTGTGCTTAACACTGGCCAAAAGCAGGCCAAACTCTTACTGGCTGAGTAAGAATATGAGTAGTGCAAATAGACTGCGATACCTCTCCAGCACTCTCTCCTAGTCTTCAAAAATTTGCAGCCTAGGGACTTTTTGACCCATTCATGGCATCTTTGTATTTAATAACATTCAGTGATTTCTCTGTCATGGATTTGTCCTTGAGCTAATATAAAGTTTATCTTTTAAAACATCTTGTGAAAAATAATTCTGCAGCTAACTATCTGTTTTGTTGTGTTCTAGCCATTCTAGGACTTCCGTATTGTTATAAATTCATATAGTTTGTTTATTAATTCTTTCAGGAAAATAGCAGCTTTTAATAAACAATGGAATGGGAGTATTTAATGTATCTGCTCCACTGTGAAATAGGGAATGATAAACCTCCTAAGAACCTAAGAATTGCAATAAACATTTAATGGTGTAACTCTTTTAAGGTGGAGGGAGACAAAATGAGCACTCATTCTATACCTTCCAGTATAAAGATCATAGTGTTTAGCATAAATAGTGCAAAAGCAGATACTATTATCTATTTCTGTATGCTTCATTACAAGAAAGCATTTTTCCTCGTAATATGAATTACAGTTAATCCCACAAGACAATTCAGAATATCCTGGGGAAGTGTTTGCCCTTCCAGATTAGTCTTTTTCCTCTATACAGGGGGAAGAAGGAAGAGGAGGAGAAGGAGAGAGATCTTAGCCCTGTCTGTTACATTACTTTGTACACCTTACCTATTTATTCACCCTAATCCTACTCAGCCTTCAAGTGTCACGTTAGGTGTAGCATGTCTAACTTAGGGTCCAAACAGCCTTAGATAATGCAAAGCTTCAGCAAAGGTTTAAAGGGTGATGACTTAATTTGCTGACTCTCGTCTCCCCAAACAGCAGCCTGTCACCTCACACTATTTCTCTCCACCTCTACCTTTGTCTGCCCCTACACATTCCATCTTACAAATCATGGCACTTATCTCGTGCTCTTTATTTCCTCTTTGCTTGCTTATTTTGCGTCTCAAAAGCCCTTGACCATCTCCACATGTTCCTACGGGAAGTGCACGTCTCAGTCCATGGGGAATGTAAGGTATTGCCTTATATAGAGGCAGTTGCAGATATTTTAAATGGCTAAACGGGCACACAGATTTGTTTTAAATAAGTGATCAGTATTCATCGGTTAGAATCCAGCCTTCTAAGAATTGCTACTGTTTTACTAGAACATATTGCTTATGTCTGTAAGATAGTTATAAAATTTTTATAAGCTTCTTAGAGGCTATTTATAAATACACCCTTCACTGGAAATGTGCTCATTTCTTTTAGTGCAGTGTGCTGCCTCTCCTCTGGTACTGCTTTTTGCTCTTCCATGCCTAAGTGTCATGTTACTTTGAAAGCAGGCGTATAGAACAGAAGCAACAACTGGCTAAGCCAGCTGGCATAAAACCCATACAACTACCAGACTTCCTTGTCTTTGTAAGGAAGGAGGGAAAAGGAGGGACGTTCTGAGAATGCAGCAAGCAATGGGAAGGGAAAAAAAAGGAGTAAGTTCAAGGCTGCTGTCTCCATTGCTCCATTACATTTTGCCAGACTGACAAATTTAGAAATTAGATCTAAGTATTTCTTCTGAGCCAGATCAGGTATTGCTCTGTAGTGAGCAATGTGCATAGGCACTTTTTGCCCCCATCTCCTGTTAGCTTAAGTCTATGTCTTTTCTGAAATGTCCAGCTGGTGGATTGAAATGAAAACAGTGTTATACACTTGACTCCTAAAATGCATCAAATTGTTAATAATTGTTTAGCCTCATATGTTGCTGTTATCCCCATTTCTTGAATGGTGGAGGAAAACACAACTTCACTAACATGCTGGAAGTCACATAAAAAGTAAAATTAGAGTGGTTTGGGTTTTTGATAGTGCAGACTGCTGTGGGCTCAATAACAGTAACATTTTCTACTGGTAAAAATGATTTGCCTTGGGTTGAATGAGATTCAGGTGGATACTTTCCCTCAAAATGTAGACCCATTCAAGAGTCTGCTGTTAACATACCTGATAGCTTGGGATATTACGTTCCTTATTCATATGTGTTAGATTGTGTTTAA
Organism: Chlamydotis macqueenii; assembly: GCF_036417535.1. Classification (NCBI taxonomy): domain Eukaryota; kingdom Metazoa; phylum Chordata; class Aves; order Otidiformes; family Otididae; genus Chlamydotis; species Chlamydotis macqueenii. The sequence goes on along the minus strand of NC_141593.1, from coordinate 23,827,510 downwards.
TTTGACTACCTATGTGACCATCCTTATTCACAGAAATCCCAAACATTCTACTAGGAATGGAAAAGCCATATTTAAAGAGCACCAGTCACAGGGATAAAGAAATCTGGTTTATTATGGAAATGTCACAGCATTTGTGAAAATATTTGTAGATTCTTTTTTCCTTTTCCCATTTCTTGACTAGTTTTCATCAATGATCGATTTCTTATGGTGGAAATAGAACAACAAACTACAGAACTCTAGAAACATACAGGGACAACTCTTTTAGTTGGGATCAGTAGCCTATTTTAATGCTGTTGGAAAAAGAATACTCCCTGCACTAGCAATGTTTTGACTCTGTGTAAAGGTTGTAACACTGAAATTTGATTCCGGTAGTTCAGGCAGATTTTGGGGACCTTTTGAACTGTAGCTCTGCTATAATCTGTGTTCCTGGATAGATCTTTGTGACTGCTGGGAAAAGAAGCATTGTGTTAAATCACACTGTGGTTACCCATGGCTGTATTTAGTACTTAATTACTGTACTAGTAGAGAAAAGCAAGGGATACTACACTGTTCCTTCACTAATAGCAGACATCCTTGTGTGTGTGCAGATTGACTCCAGCAACTCAAACTGCTGTTTGAGCTTCTCTGGCATAGAAGGCTATGTATTGCAGCTGAAGGCAGTATTTTTATTCTCATTACATGTTCACACATTTCCCTAATGACACAGACTGTCTGTAGACAATGAGGTAAGATAAACTAGGACTTCAGGAAAACTTTTACAAACATCAGCCACAGAAACTGCAGTGTTCTTGTGTCTGTGTACAGTATCTAGGGAATACATTATTCCTGTATTTACTATAAGCTGTTGAGCATTTTAAGTCTATTTTACATGATCAGTGGTGTTCCAGAAATTTGTATAATTATTGATCTGTGGGTATACATATACAATCAATTGACAGCTGCTGTTCTGTTCCTGCTGTGGTGACTGCAGTATACTGCTTGCAGCAATGAAGGCAGAACTACCATTACAGAGCCTGCTCCTGAATTCCTAATGCAGGAAATTTGTCCATTAAAAGTAACACCAATCTTTCTCTCAAAAGAAGCATTGGCTCTGTAGTAAAATCATCATGTACTGACTTATGAGAAAAATTAAGTCTGTGTTGTGAGTCACTTTTCTGGAGCAACAATTAATCTTTTAATTAAGGGTATACATATCAAAGTAGAGCTTTGGTTTTGGCTGACTAGGCTTAGCTAGAGTTTTGTAAGGGGACAAAACTAGAAAATACAACATAAAGGAGGCAGTGGAACACTGTATTCTTCCATATAAATATCTTGTCCCTTAATTTGTTACCACAATACTTTCATCTGTTTTCTTCTTCATAGTCTAGAAGCTAAGAAAATACGGCTTTTTCATTTGATGATCTTTTTGTCTGATATTCTTTGTTATGCTTTTATGTTCTTTTGTCAGATGTCTGCTTTCCTTTCCCAAACCAGTATATAGTTCTATAAAGTGAAACTGGGAGGTCTGAAGGACCGCAGAAAGTAGAAGACAGGCAAGGTGGCACACAAAACTGAATCTGCTGATAAACTAAATAGAAATTCTTGGTCATTCTTACCAGAGAATAACAGGAGAAAGTTTTCTACCTAATGTTCTGAGAGTGAGAAGAAAGGAATTCTATGCAGACTGAAGTACTCTTTCTACTCTCTCATAATGGCACTTCTAGTAAACACTTATTTTACAGTAACATTACTTCAAGAAACATCTAGTTTTGGGATAACAACAGTAATAACTGTATCAAACATCTCTTCTTTGTCTCTTTTAATTCTTTGCAGTTCGTCAGCTTCACCGGGAATTCCTCAGAGCTGGATCCAATGTTCTGCAGACATTCACCTTTTATGCCAGTGAGGACAAACTAGAGAACAGGGGCAATTATGTAGCTGAGAAAATAAGTGTGAGTAAAACTCTGTTTTGATGGAGATATGAAATCAATGGATTAATTTCAAAAGGTTTAGTAGAGTACTGAGTACTTTCACAGTTGATCATAACAGTTTTGGCTATATTTGAGAACCAAAGAATGAAATGACACAATTTCAGAGTTTGGAATAGCAAGAAAGGCAGGTTAAAAGGACAAAAAAATAACAAAATGTAGCAAGGATGAAGAGAGGCAAGAGAATGCCCACATTGTATTTTTCCCAGCTGAGAAGATTAGTTTACTGGTGTTTTGATACAAAGAGTATAGGAAGAACTAAATGCACAGAGAGCAAAATGGGTTGAAAAAAGTAAATGCTTTAACATCCAGAGAAACAAAACAACTGCGAAGATGGTGAAGAGTCATAGAGAATAATAAGTGGCTAATGAGAACGGAATGGTTTTTAGAACTATGTCTTCAATAAAGTAACAACTAAAAGAATCCAGAGTGTACACTGTGGTTGACATTCCCCTTCTCAGGAGTAAGGGTATTCCGTTACAGCAGTGGAAGTGTCATGCTGGTGTTTTCTCTGCTGCCTATGCAAAGGAGTTGTAGGATGTTCGGTGTGTTCAATAAATGCAGGCCCCAGCTCCACTGGGGCTTCTGGCACAAGTATTTCTAGAGTGTTCCTTTCAGACTAGAAGGTTTGCCATTGAGTATTTTCTCTCTTCTTTTCCGCTTTGGTCCTATTGTTTATTTCAACCTCTGCAAAATAGAGAAGATTGTCCAGAGGACAGGAAGGAAGGAATATATTTGCATCTGTGAAGATATCCGAAGTCAGAAATTAGAACAATCTGGACACTAAGGAAATACTTGAGGCTTAATTAAGAGGTCATGCCAAAATGTCATCTGAAATACTGTACCTTTTTATTCAATAGATGCAATATTGAAATGTCTGAAGTGGTAGGCCCAGAAACACAGTGCCTCTGGAACAAGCTGTGCTGCAAATCTTGCTGACATGCAAAGTTTTAAGAACAGCTGGGAGAGCACCTGGTATTGGGAATGAATTGCAGCAAAGCTTTCAAGATTGATTTGCTGCCATGTCTAGAAGCAGGCTTTAACTGGTTTATGGCTCCACCTCCTGGAGTTCGCAAACATGTACCTGAGCACAAGTGCAAGCAGAAGACAATCTGTCAGCAGTAGCTTTAAAAATCAGCTGGGTCTTTTGAGGCAGCCATGGAAAACTGAGAGAAATCTGTGTGGTCCATGGGCTGCAAGGAAACCAGCTCTAATCAGTATTTGTTATCTATGTATTCAAATAATGATTCTTTTCCCAAAATCTTTTTTTCTCAGCTTAACCTCTTTTTCACAAGCTATTCTAGTCATTGTGATTTAAGTATAGAGGGAATGTGTCTTTCAGTCCAGGTGATTAATTAATCATATATAGTGATAACTTTCCCGTTGCTATTCTTAAATTGGTAACTTTAACATAATTAATAATATCATTTTAAATGCCTTAAATAACTATATGAATAGCATATCTTAAATTTTGAAAATTATTGAAATACTAAAATACATTTTTAAAAAGAATGAAAAATCAATTGAAATTACTATGTTTTGTTCTCCACCCACAAAACGTCAGATGAAAAGCATATACTTAAGTGTAACTAATTTTCTAAAAGGCAAAGAAAATGCTACTTCACACCAAATATTCACTTTTTATAAACTATTTGTATAAGTTATATTAAAGGTAATATGTTTTTGTAGTATTTGATAATATGATAACTTAAAGGTGGCAAGAAATTTGTTTCCTAATGTTTATTATTTTTTTGAAAGATGCTGATCTTCCTAATCAAGATTATTAAACATCTATTTAAGTTATAAAATAATACGAAGAAGCCATTATAGCTTTTGACATTTTTGTCCTTTTTGTGCTCTGAAATTACATGCATATCTCTGACCAGGTAAAACTGATGTAATCTATATTCATACAGTGCCAGAAAGTGAATGAAGCTGCTTGTGACATTGCAAGAGAAGTGGCTAATGAAGGTGATGCTTTAGTGGCTGGAGGAGTCAGTCAAACACCGTCATACTTAAGCTGCAAGGATAAAACAGAGGTTAAAGCAGTCTTTCGAAAGCAACTAGAAGTCTTTATGAAGAAGAATGTGGATTTCCTAATTGCAGAGGTAAATCTGTAAAAGAAGTACATGCCTTCATCTGGCACAGTGTTAACTTTAAGATGCCTCGTCTGCTTTAGGGAGTACAAAGAAATATTGCTTCCTCCTTTAGAATTTTCTGTTATGCCTTTATTCCAGTAGTATCAGGTATTTTTCTAAATGCACAGCAGCATCTGCAAGCATCCTAGAATAAGACCTTGAAACCTATATTTCTAACTCAGTCAAGTCAAATTCTATACTGGGAAAAAGAGGATAGATTAATATGATCTTTACTAGTTCCCATTTCCTCCCATACACCATAAGCAATAAACCTAGGTTGACTTTTCTAGATGGAAATAGTTCTTTTGGGATAAATCCATTATTAAGTTTCTGTATGAGCATTCTTATTCTGAAACAAGAGTATCAATATTTTTTAGCTAGTTTTACTTACTAACTTTCTAAAATCCTTTTTTTAACTGTGTGCTCAGTGAATCCAATTGAATTTTGTTAGTATAAATCATAAAATAATCAAGTCATTGTATTGCTGGTGAATTTTGAGTCTGAATTAATGTGCTTATGCTTCATCTCCAAGAAACAAAAGTAGTACGGTTTTAATTTCTTTCAGTATTTTGAACATGTTGAAGAGGCTGTCTGGGCAGTTGAAGTTCTAAAAGAATCTGGAAAACCAGTTGCAGCTACGATGTGCATCGGTCCAGAAGGAGACATGCATGGTGTGTCCCCTGGACAATGTGCTGTCCAACTGGTAAAGGCTGGTAAGAACCTGTTTTAATATGCCATTTAAAATTATGGAAAAAAGTCAAGTCGTTAAGTACTGAGTTAAATGAATGTGTATCTCAAGCAGGTAGCTTCCCAGTTATATCCGACTGAAGTTTTGACCCTGTAGAAAAGTTTTTATGTGTACTTCACTAGAGCAGTTTTGTAAAAAAACAGGTGAATATGCAGCTATGAAATTCTTGTTAACCAGGATGGTATTGGGAGCAATAGCCACAGCCACCTGATACTGAATAGAGCAAAATCCTAAACCTACTCAAATTTGGTTACAGAGCCAACCTCAAATTCTGGGCTCACAGTTATGAAACATTAGCAGAATCCAAACCCACCTTTGATTCTCTGCTCATGTTTTTAGAAATTTATGGAGCACAGTTCAAATCCAGAATGAGAGAATAAGAGGATGAAAAAATTAGCCATTTTGCCTATCAAAGGGTGTGTTTTATGCAGGATGAAGGAAAGTGTAGAAATTAATCAGGGGCATGATGAATGATGGTACAGGGTTTATTATATCTGTTCTGAACTACTCTTTTGCTTTGGAGTTAGAGTTGAAATCCAAAGGCAGAACCTGATTATGCAAATAGCTAGCAGGTTCCTATATGGCTGTACATAACCAGTCTCCATTGATTAAGCACTGATAAGAAAAGCAACTCTATGAGGGTGGGAGATGTGATTCATCATCAGAAAAGCAAAGAGGAATGCAACTGGTATGTAAATGGAGTGATCAACCTCAGGAGAGTTGAGGCTGGCTCTAAGCCAACTCCCTTGTTTTCATAGTGCTGGTATAAAGATGGACTACTCTGTTCCTGGAGTCCTGTGGCTAAGAACTTTCACCTGCCACTTCCTGGGGAGATGTGACTTGAAATTATTTTCCTCTTCCTAGGTGCTTCTATTGTTGGAGTCAACTGCCATTTTGATCCAGATACTTGCCTGGAAACTGTGAAACTGATGAAAGAGGGCTTGCAGGCTGCTAAACTGAAAGCCCACCTGATGTCCCAACCACTTGCTTTCCATACACCTGATTGTGGAAAGCAGGGTTTTATTGATCTTCCAGAGTTTCCCTTTGGTAAGACAAAGTTATCTTTTTTTTTTAAAAAAAAAATTCTGTTCCTTTTTTTCCCCCCCAGCTTTTATTAAAGCTGAAGCTTCAAGGTATCCTTCTATGCAATAGGATTAGTCCCAATTGTCCTGTCTGGCATTTTCTATAGAGGGATTGCAGTGTAATATTGGATAAAAGATCATCTGCATAGCGAGACTATGTCAGCAATATCACAACATGTGACTGAAAGTGAAATTATGATGAAAATACCACAACCTAAACTCAGTTAAAAAATCTAGTTCTTCCTCATGCTTTTTGCATTGGAGCTCCCCAGCACTCTGGGTTGTGACATCTATCCCACAAGCCCTATAATGTTTACCTACATAGAGATTTAATGTAAAATGCATATATAGAACTGGACATAGGTGTATGATTACTGCATGTATAATGGTTCAGTCTTGCAAGTGTAACTATCTCATACAAGTGAGACTAGAGAGAAATCAAAAGAGGGAATATGTTCTTTGATGTTGGTAACAAATGGGTTAGCAGTTTGAAGATGGATTCATCACATGTATGCTCAGGATAAATTCTACAAAGACTGAAAGGTTCAGCCACTTTATTTGTATATAAGGCTTGTGTATTTAGGTCTTATTTCTACCTGGAATGTAGAACATTATATCTCTTTAAGACAAGAGGACAAAATCAGACTAAACATTTAAAAATTCGTTAGAAAAATGCTTTCATTTTCAGGTACCATACACTCTTCTTTTTCAAGATCAGACTATAAAATACAGTATTGAAACACTTAAAGTGGAATTTGTAGCAAAAAAAAAAGATAGATGTGATTTTCAGGAAGATTTTTTTTTTAAAATTCCTCTCTTTACATAAACGAAGGAAAGAGAATAAAGCACAAGCCTGGGGCATTCATTAAATGATAATAATGTGTCTGAGTTCTGAAAATATTCTGTGATGTTTAGAAGTGTTAGGAACTAGTCCTATTCATTCCCTCATATAACTCCTTTGCAAGAGATAGAATAGATGCAGTAAGTAATCAAGTGAATTGAAGCATTCACTCTTTGGTTTGTTATGGTTCTTGGCTTGTGTTTATAAGCAATCTGTATGAGATCTCAGTTTTCAGAAATGTCATGAGTCAATTGGAGAAGTCTGGTTCTGTGATTGTTTTCAATAACCAGAAAGAGCAATTAATCCCTTGACAGCAGATAAGTAGTCTGGTAAATCATTGTTAAACTGACCCAGTTAACCCTGGTTTCTGTGGAAGGCAATATCCACAAAAGGGTATTTAGATCTTTGAAGTGTACATAACATCTGTACAAGCCAACAAGATCTCAGTGTCTAGAAAAGCGTTGACTATTTTGTATTGACAAACTCCAGCATTTAGTTGCCAGCAGTACTTATTTATCTGTAGAACGTTTTCCAGTTTTCTGTGTTTTCCCTTCTGTGCTACTGCAATTGTTCTGAAATGTCACCGGTTAAGCAAGGACAATGTTTTAGAAAGAAATGTCCCAGTCAGTCTAAGCATATCCAATTATTTTGAAAGTAGATATACAGAGGGGCTAAATCTAGGAGCAGGTTACAATCTTCTCATCAAAAATTGATAAAATTTTCAATGTCTTTTTAGTATAAATGTTAACAGAAACTGTTAAGCTATAGACATTTAATTCTGAATAAAGCCAAGAAAAGAAATGCATTGACAAGCATGGTAAATAGAAAGCTGACCAATTTTTGGAAAGAGAAAATCCCACAAAATGTGACCTATGTGGCAACCTCTTTTCATAGAATACTGCCTGTTTTCAATCACCATGTTTGGCTGGTACTTATGGAGGAGTCTATCCCTGCTGCTTCAGAGAGGTTGGGGTGTTGCTGTCCTTACACACCTGAAGCACAAGGACTGATTCATAGAATCACAGAATGGTTTGGGTTGGAAGGGACCTTAAAGATCATCTAGATCCAACCCCAATGCCCTGAGTAGGGACACCTTCCAGGTGGCTCATCCAGCCTGACCTTGAACACTTCCAGGGATGGGGCATCCACAACTTCTCTGGACAACCTGTTCTAGTCTCACCCTCACAGTAAAGAATTTCTTCCTAATATCTAATCTAAATCTGCCCTCTTTCATTTTAAAACTGTTATTCGTCACCTTATCACTACACTCCCTCATGAAGAGTCTCTCGCCATCTTTCCTGTAGCCCCTGTTTAGGTACTGGAAGGTACTTAGGTACTGCTATAAGGTCTCCCTGGAGCCTTCTCTTCTCCAGGCTAAACAACCACAACTCTCTCAGCCTTTCCTCACAGGGGAGATTCTCCAGCCCTCTGATAATCTTCATGGCCCTCCTCTGGACCCACTGGAGCAGGTCCATGTCTGTCTTATGCTGGGGGCTCCAGAGCTGAACCCAGTACTCCAGGTGAGGTCTCATGAGAGCCAGATAGAGAAGGAGAATCACCTTCCTCCATCTGCTGGCCACACTTCTTTTGATGTGATTGGCTTTCTTGGTTGTTAGCGCACATTGCTGGGTCATATGCAATTTTTCATCCACCAATACCTCCAAGTTCTTCTCTGTAGAGCTGCTCTCAATCTACTCATCACCCAGCCTGTAGCCATGTTTGGGATTGCCCCAGCTCAGGTGCAGGACCTTGCACTTGGCCTGGTTGAACTTAATGAAGTTTGCATGGGCCCACCTCTCAAGCCTGTCAAAGTCCCCTCTGGTCCTTCCCTCCAGCGTGTCGACCACACCTCACAACTTGGTGTTGTTGGCAAATTTGCTGAGAGTGCACTCAATCCCACTGTGCATGTCTGTGACAAAGATATTAAATAATACTGGTCTCAATGCAGACCCCTCAGGGACACCCCTTGTCTCCACCTGCACATCAAGCTGTTGACCGCCACTCTTTGAATGCGACCATCCAGCGAATTCCTTATGCACTGAGTGGTCCACCTGTCAAAGCCAAGTCTCCATTTTAGAGACAAGTATGCTGTGTGGGACAGTATCAAATGCTTTGCACAAATCTGGGTAGGTGACATCAGTTGCTCTTCCTTTATCCACCAATGCTGTAACCCTGTCATAGAAGGCCGCCAAATCTGTCAGGTATGATTTGCTCTTAGTGAAGCCATGTCAGCTATCACTAATCATCTCTCCATTTTCTATGTGCCTTAGCATAGTTTCCAGGAGGATCTGCTCCATGATCTGATCCATGATGAGACTGACTGGGCTGTAGTTCCCCAGGTCTTCCTCTTTTCCTCTTTTTAAAAATGGAGGTTATATTTCCCCTTTTCCAGTCACTGGGAGCTTCACCAGTCTGCCACAACTTTTCAAATATGATGGATAGTGGCTTAGTAACTTCATCTGCCAGTTTCTTCAGGACCCTTGGATGCATTCATCAGGTCCCATGGATTGTGACATGGTGGGTGATGGAGAAGACAGGGAAACACTGTATACTGTTCCCTTGGAGTTTAGTTGCTTATGCAGGTATAAATTGAGTGCAAGATCCTGCATTCTTACTGTTGATCATTTTATATCAATTCTGCATTAGCCTTTTAATGATACATGAGAGACAAGGAAATAATGAATTTCTGCTTCTGATTCTTTCTCTCACAGCTACAGGACTGTACACAAGCTTCCTTTTATTTAAACAGCTTTCTAAAACAGCTTAATCTGATTTTCCTCTGATATTAGACCATCTACTTTTCCTTTGTCCAGTCTTTCCCTGTGAGACCAATAATTTTCTGTTTAAGAACATGTCATTTTTTTTCCTTCTGCTTTTTATTTCCTGAACCTGTCTCTTAACTACCCATTGGATCTACTTTGTTTCACCTTCTTGCATGTCAGGCCTTTTTTGGAAAAGGATGTAGGGAGAAGAAGCTTACATCTCTGCTGTGTTGCTGGAGCCTTGCTACCTCACTACGTCGTCTTTGCCCAGTGGTATGTTCAGTGCACAGACATAATGCTGCACTCACCTGTTAACCATGCTGTTTCATCTCCAGCAGATGTGCATAAAGAAGTAGTAAGCATTCCTTGGGAATAATGAACAGGCTTATTTGTGTTCTAGGTAGGCTGATATCTTTTCCTTTCATAGATTACAGTACTCTAATCAGACTTCCCAGGTATTGATTGTTTATTAGGAACTCTTTGGAAATGTGGTCATAACATTGAAAGTACACCAGTACTCCAGCTAAGAACTCTGGCAGAATGGCAAGCATGTGACTTTCAGCTTGATCTGTCTCAGAAAATATTAGGTGATGTTTTGCAAGGCCAGAAAACAACAAGCATAATTCAGCAGAGCATAGCAGATTCTAAAAACTAACTTCCGAAAGCTTGCATCATTATTTCTAGCTCAGACAGTTAAAACGTGCATCTACATCTACAACTAGTTTTGCAAACAATGTGCAAGAGTCTCAACAATGTGATTTCTTACTAAAAAATATGCTGAAATGGAGCATAGTAGAAATTTAAGATATGAATGTCTTTGCAGGTCTGGAGCCAAGAATTCTAACCAGGTGGGATATTCAAAAATATGCAAGACAGGCCTATGACTTAGGAATTCGTTACATTGGAGGTTGCTGTGGATTTGAGCCATACCACATCCGAGCAATAGCTGAGGAGCTGGGTCCTGAAAGAGGATTTTTGCCAGAAGCTTCTGAGAAACATGGTAGCTGGGGCAATAGCCTGAGCATGCATACCAAACCCTGGGTCAGAGCAAGGTATGTATATCTGAACCAGAAAGCACAGCAACATACTCTTTGCAAAAGGTTATAGTGGTCCATGCAGCAGACTGGCTTAACTGATATGGATGTCTAAATATCACTGTAAACATTCTATGTGTTAATTATTTTGAACAATTAAATCTGATCTGAGAGCAGGTAAAGGGACAGTAGGAAAGTTCCAGAAATTCTCTTTAAAGTTAAGATTTGGTCTGAATTAATGTGAAAGTAATTAATGAAATTTAAGATAAAAAAATGTCAGACTGCTGTAAAACAGCTCCTAATGGTGACTGGCTTACAGCTTTCCTTTCATGGATGAAAACATACTCTTTAAGCATGTAGCATTTAATTGCATGCTTTCATTCATACTTCTGTATCTAAATACAGAGTCAGTCTGTGCAAGTTAGATGACTCTTCGCAATGGTGATTTAAGCCACATTTCCTTTAGCATTGTGAAGTGCTGGAGCTACCCCTAACTTTCCTTTTCTTTCTTTAGGGCAAGAAAAGAATACTGGGAGAATCTGAAGCCTGCTTCGGGCAGGCCATATTGTCCTTCAATGTCAAAGCCAGATGGCTGGGGAGTGACCAAAGGAGCCAGGGAGCTGATGCAACAGAAAGAAGCAACAAGTGAACAACAGCTGAAGGAGCTCTTCCAGAAACAGAAGTTCTAATCCACTGCAGTTGTGAAAATGTTGGAATGATTTATCTACAGACCATCTCCTGCTTCATAAGAAAATGTGTGAAGATGAGTAACCTGTTGATTTATCAGTTAACATGTAATGAAGAAGACAATATGCAGAAAGAATGTGATTACAGATTAAATATGTCAAACTTTGATAATAAAATCTTACCCTGGACAAATAATTTAGAGACTACACGGTAAGAAGGAGGGTTAGATTCTCAATAACAGAGCTTCTGTTAGGTAGGTGCCATTAATTGGGTAGACATAGAAATACATGGAAAGTAATAATTGGCTCAACTCACCTGTGAAAAGAGAAAAAGCCATCTATAACTATTGTATCAATGGACCACTCCTGAATCTGTTTTCAGTTTGGGATTTTGTAGGAGCTTCTTCAGACCTGAAGATTGTTGAGAGCTACTTCAGGGACACACAAGCTGCCAGTCCACTAGTTATCTCTAGTAACTTTTTTGACTTCAAGAGAATAAAGGTAAACTGGAAAATACATCTTGTAGTTGGAATCAAAAGATAAGGAGAATGAGATCTTGCAGGAATTTCTTACATGTAGGAGAAAGGAAAAAAATGACAGGTAAATAACTCACTGTTTTTGTCTCAAGGTATCATGTACACAAGATTTACTCCTCTGGAGACTAAAAGGATTAAGAGATTATTCTGAATTTAAAAAAAAAATCAAATAAATTAAAAGTAATATGATGGAAAAGTATTGTATTATCTTCATATCTTAATTCAGAAGAGCTCAAACAGAATAACACAATTCCAGTAAACAACTAATTTTCAAATGATCCAACTGATTTGTAGATATTTCATTAGAAACACTTGGTTATCTCAAAATAGCAGTTAAAAACAGAAGCTTCCTAAAATATATCTACAGTTTATAAGAGTAGTAAAACATTCCATGATTTTTTTGAAGCCTACTGATTCAGTGTAGAATCTTAGCTATAAGAAGAGATGAAAAACCCTGTTATGAAATAGATCAATCCACTTAAGAAAATACATGGACATTTGTACACTGAATTTGTTGAAAAAAGTTTTCTAAGGAAGGGTATCACTGCACTTGGAACCCATAAGGGACATATTTCCATAGTTTATTTTTGTGAAATACCACACAATTTAGATTTCTCTCCAGAATCTTACTCTCACGCATTCTACATTAAAGCCACTACCTTTATGTAAACATAATTCTTAAAGTTAGTGTTGAAAGCTTTTGGTGGACTACTTTTTATAATAGAATCATAGAATCGTAAAATGGTTAGGGTTGGAAGGGATCTTCAAAGGTCATCTAATCCAACACCCCTGCAAGGAGCAGGGACATCTCCAACTAGATCAGGCTGCTTAGAGCCCCATGCAGCCTGACCTTGAATGTTTCCAGGGATGGAGCATCTACTGCCTTCTCTGGGCAACTTGTTCCAGTGCTTCACCACCCTCATTGCAAAAAATTTCTTCCTTCTATCTACTCTAAATCTACCCTCTTTTAGTTTAAAACTATTACCTCTTGTCCTATAGCTTGAAGCCCTGCCAAAAATTTTGTCCTAATCTTTCTTATAGGCCCCCTTTAAGTACTGATAAGGTGTCCCTGAAGCCTTCCCTTCTCCAGGCTGAACAACTCTCTCAGGCTTTCTTCACAGGAGAGGTGGCCCAGAAGCTTATGTAGAAGCTTATTTCATTATTTCTATCCATGTTGTTATTCTGCAGTTCAGGAAACACTTAAATATGTAACACTTTAATGGGAAACTTCATATATCCTTATCAGACACTGGCACAGAGATTTTAGAAAAAGCCATCTGCCGTCACCAAGCTTATAACGGACTGAAACAGTTACTAGCTGGAAATTTTGCCTGAAAGCCAAAGGTACACAAATCAAGAAAGTGAATATTTTAAAATGTAGATTATTTGGAAAGCATCCATGTAAGTATATATGCACTACATTAAACTCCTTTCCTTCCTAAACCCTTTTGGACATTCCCCCTGCAGAAAGTGGAATAAATGCAAAATCAGTAAAACAAAAAGGCCAGATCTTTGATCACTACCAAAACACACACAGCACTGAAGACCTATGCATGATGGAGTGGCTTAAACTACAAGCTACAATTGATAAAGAAGTGTTTTGAACAATCATAACCAGTTTAGGGACTTCCTGTGGCAAAGGATGCAGTTTGACCATCATACTCTATAGCTGGACTGATTTTTTTTTTAAATGTCCAAACATGCAAAAATTTATATTGAAGTGAATGAGTTACGTCACAACACAGAATGTTGAAGAACCATAGTATTTAAGAAGATGACAAAATACAATTTTAAGCATTTATTTTTAGATAGCCAGTTTTAAAAGGATGAATTTAACAGACACTAACAATGACAAGAAAGATTTAAAAGGCTATTTGAAGACATTGAAAATGAGAGCTGACCCAAGTGGGGAAGATCTACAACCCCTGTTTGATTCGTATCACAGGCTGGGCTTAGAAAGGAATTGACAGTGGGCTGAAAACAAGTTGACTAGGTTCTTTATTGATCACTAAAGAACCCCAAACTATCAAAAAAAAAACCAACCTCCAAAACCAACATGCACTCCCCTCAAAAAACCAACAAAGCCTCGAGCAGCAAAGCCAGCAAAGCTTTATTTCCCATTTCTTCCTGTGCAGGATCTTAGTGAGGGGTAAGGGGTAAGTTAAAGCTTTTTAACAGTTTATTACATGACTTGTTAAGGAAATAAGACAGGCTAAAAGCACAATCCTAAGAAATTTTTTTTGTTAGAAAGCCTTTCTGAAAACTTAGGCAGTGAAAGGGGCTTTAGAAGGTCAGCTCCTGTATTTAGTACCCTAAGGAGAAGACATTTGTTTAACCTTTTTGGAAACACATCTAATGATAGACCTTCTGTGCCAACCCCAGGCAGTCTGACTACCTCAATCTTAACAATTTTTTCCTAATTTGAATATTACTTGATGGATTTAAATCCATTCTTTCTTTCCAGCTCATTACAGACATGAGGAATGTATTCCCTTTGTTTAAGTCTTTTATACATTTGAAGATTTACATATATTCTTTGTTTCTTTCAGTTGAACAGACCCTGTTCATTCATTCTTTCCCTGTGGCCTCTCAGTCTGTGATTCATCATAAACACAGAGATCACCTCCATCAGATCTTTTCCCAGAGCTTTCTATGTCTTATGTTTGTTTTTGTTTTTATTTTTACCTGGAAGCAGAAGTGAAGTCACCTGACTCGTGGAAGTTCAGATCCAGAAGAAAAATCTGAAGCCTTTGCTACCTGAAGAATAAATCGTTACTTACAAGTCTGAATGTCAGGACAAGAGGGATCTGAACAAACCATAAACTTGAACAAACCATAAACTGAACAAACCATAAACCATAAACAGAAACTGCAAGCTGCACATGAGAATATTGCTGCATTTTTAGCTAGCTCCAAAGTTATCCAGAACCCCATGCAAAAATAAGGCCTAAAATCCCGTTTAATGGTCAGGTGCTGGCTTGATTTATCTGTAAACTGCAGAAAAGTAAGGAGGGTTCTTTTTTTTTGTAAAGAAGGAAATTTTTGAGTAACGTACAAAATCAAAGAAAACCCAGTTTTTTCTCCTGTTCTTTGAAAAGAGAGTTTTCTAGGAATCCTACCAAATCTGAAATCTCCATGTACCACAAGTTTCTTCCTAAAGTGGTTTGTAGCTCACGACTTCTTTTTCAACTCTATACACAAATGCAGTGGCAGGTTCCGTGACATTTTTTAACCTAAGCATTAGAAGAAGTGGATTCATATATCCGTCTTGTTCAATTCTGTTGACTTTATAAAATAAACAAATCTCATTTCATCCTGCAATTTGTTAAATTATTTTAAGTATAGACACCATTGAAATACGATGGGCGGAATACTATCATAAAAAATATTATTTCAGCAGCTTGCTTTATTACAAAAATTATTCACAAGTTCCACTTTATTCAGAGAGATGGTATCTGGAGTAAGTTTTATATGAGAGATCAGTCACCACTACATACAATTTCATGGAATTATGATACTAAATTTGGACAACGGTGTATACCTCTGTATATACACAACTCCTGAGACAGATAGCAACCAATTACATCCCAACTTTAGGAATCTGAAGATTGACTTTCCATATATTTCAGTCAACTTCACCTTGGAGCTTCTACATCCAGTAAAGTAATAAATCTGAGAATAAAAGAAAATTTGGGTAACAGGACTTGATGCAATCAGAGTGGAGGGTAGTTGCCAAAAAATGAATTTCAAAGGAGATTGAAGAAATGTATGTTTGGAATAGGGAGAAGCAGCATGATTGTATCTCATGACTAACAAAGCAACAGCAAACACGCATTGATCAAAAAATGTTTTACAAGCTATACTAGTTATTGACGAGTGGTTCAAGAGTGCTTTTTGACATCTATTTGCAAGCATTTGCATGTCATCATTTCAGTACAATTGTAGAAAGAGATTAAGTGACAACTGAAACATGGGAGGGGAATGGTCAAAAGTAAATAAGCCCCGTTTTGCAATTAACTTGTTTACAAATCAAAGGAGTGCTACAAAGAAACTAAACTTGTTCAGCCCAGTAGGCCAGTCCTTGCCTTTTGGCAGACAGGGTAGCAAGCTTTATAGTAGGTGTTATGCAAAATCCCTTGATCAATTTATGTTTCTAATCAAACAAAAAAAAAAGTAAGGCAGTTCCACCCCGAAAAAAAAAACCAAACCAAACAAGAATAAAAAGACTGTACTGTTCTTTGAGTTGAGCAGCAGTGGTGTTCTGCCACATTTGGAAGGGAATTCTTTTCCTGTAAAAGGAAAAGCTTGTATTCGGGAAAGTTTGTATGTTCTTTTTAATTACATCAGCTGGCCTGCTGGAAGATCCTGCTGGCTCTTCCTACAAATCTTTACATAAAAAGGCATTTCTCAGTAGTATCACAGTACTACAGCTTCATGGAAAATCAAAGATGTGTCCTATTATGGCTAAAGCTTTTTTAAAATCTTGTTTCTCACTATATAATTTCTGCTCAAACATTTTCTGTACTATGAAATCTCAGCAAATTGTGCTTTAGACGCACGGGCTCGTAGCTACCCATGCAAATACTGCCTCCTGGCCACTCTTTGTATGGCCACAGAGAGGGGGAAGGTGGAACCTCATATGGCTTCTCAGGTTTGTACACACAGATGGATATCAGAAGAGCAATTACCTTCTATTTAATTTCAGAACAGACTTAATTACACTTGTATTTGTTACTTAACAAGGAAGTGTTTTCTTTGCAAGAACTATCAAAGCTAATTAAGTCTCCAGTTGTGCAACATTCCAGTCTTCTTTTACTGCCAGAATAAAAGGGCTGGACTGAAGTTTTTATTTGAATATGGACAGGTCAGCTCTTATTAAAAAAAAAAAATAATATGGCATGCAATGTAGACAAACATATTTTGAATTATAATGCACAGGACAGTGGAGAAAAAAGTTGAAGGATAGTTAATAAATGTAAAACTTAAAATATATCTAGACAGTACCTTCTCCTTGCCTCCCCTCTAACACTACTCCAAAGTCCTGGCTTTATTATAATGCAAATTTCCAAAGTCTAGTTCTTAGTAGTCAAGAAATTTAACCAGACATTCATAAATGTGCCTGCTTGTGTGTTTGTCCTACTCAGTGAGTAATACAGAGGCAAAAAGACACTGTATGTAATATTAAATGCTGTACAACACTGTGTCTACTACACAATAGGACAGAGTTTAGCTGATCTGACAGGCATACAGTGCTGCATTCGCTGTAGCCACTGCTTTCTGCAGGGCTAGACCTTGACAGGTTTCTGTCTTCTATCCTGGCAAGACGGCTCCATAACTGAACAGTAAATTGAGTCTATATTCTTTAAACCTTCTACTGCCTTTCCTGATGCTTTTATTCATATGAGAATTCTTGTCTCGGACAAATCATTGTTATTCCACCCTACTTTCATACTGCTACACCTATGTTTAATGTGACTAGTTCTGCTGGTTCTGCTAGGCAGACAGGACTCTTAAAGATAATTAGTATTTGCACCATTGACCTGAAAGATTATTTGCATTTTTTTTGGACCTAAAGCCATATGTGCTCCATTCACACTGATACAACAGCACAAAGGGACAGAAAGTGGATTATCTGTGCTTGACTGGAAATTAAGCAATCCTGGGGTAGCATAAAGATGATACACCTGATTCTCACCCACCATCTTCTTTCCACATGTGGGAATATGGAACATCACAAAGGTATGAGAGCGTCGTCAGGACAGCTGACTCTCCAGTTGTCTTTGGCTAGAAAATTAAAATAGTTCATCAGTTTTGTCATGCAAGCCTGTGGAAGGAAGGCTGCATAAGGGTACAAAAGTGAAGAATTGCAGTCTGTTCATGCTATACATTTATGCTGGACAGAAGTGTTATGAACTGCTCAAAGTGCAACAGCATAGCAACTCAGGCCTTTGATTTTCACTTGTAATTTTTACCAGAATATTTAGCTTAGAGCTCTGAGGTGTTACTGAAAAGTTGTGTCAGGAAGTTGTCAGCTGAGGATAGAAAGGAGATTGGAGTATGTCCAAATGGTAACTATCATCACTTTTCAGACTGTATGCAGAAAATCGTTTGGCCAAACAAGGATTGGGCCCTTAGTTCAAAGATTCGTGCATAAACCATGCAGAAATCCTCTGTAAATCTGATTAGCTATTCCATTCTCACTAATATATGCAGAAAATGATGGATCTAAATCATGATTCCCTTGGGTTATTAATAGTCAGGCATATAGAATCATAGAATCGCTAGGGTTGGAAGAGACCTTTAAAGGTCATCTAGTGCAACCCCCCTGCAAGGAGCAGGGACATCTCCAACCAGATCAGGTTGCTCAGAGCCCCGTCCAACCTGGCCTTTAATGTTTCCAGGGATGGGGTGTCTACCATCTCTCTGGGCAACCTCTTCCAGTGTTCCACCACCCTCATTGGAAAAAAAAAAAATTCCTTATATCAAATCTGAATCTACCTCCTTCTATTTTAAAAGCATTACCCCTTGTCCTTTCACAACAGGCCCTGCTGAAGAGTTTCTCCCCATCTTTCCTATAAGCCCCCTTTAGGTACTGGAAGGCTGCTCTAAGGTCTCCCTGGAGCCTCCTCTTCTCCAGTCAGAACAGCCCCAACTCTCTCAGCCTGTCCTCATAGGTGAGGTGCTCCAGCTCTCTGATCATCTTCGTGGCCCTCCTCTGAACTCGCTCCAACAGACCCATGTCCTTCTTATGTTGGGAGCTCCAGAGCTGGATGCAGTACTCCAGGTGGGGTTTCACCAGAGCAGAGTAGATGGGAGCATTCAATGCTGACAGACCAAAGCATTTCACTCCAAATCTCTGAGCTGGTGTGCTTCCCTGCAGCATGGTTGAGTAGACAAGATAAAGGTAAAAAGAGAGTCACACAGTGTAGCTAACTACAACAGAGCCACTAACAATAAGATGGACTGTGTTCACTATTAGACATATCTTTACTGTTCATGGCTCAGTTTAATAGGCTGGCTAGAACAGAATCTGCTTTAATAGGGTGTCTGGTTAACAAATAGTTATTTATGTGAAGCATAAAGAGATTTCTCAGTAACACAGCCTATTCCATTACTTGGCTAGCTATTTCCAGCTAATAAATCAATGCTTCTCTCATTCTTTTGTCCTAATATCCTGGCCTCATTTCTAAAAGCAGTGCCTAAATGCGTGTTGTGCATGTGATAGACTTACTTATGCATCCAATCCCACGGGCATCCTACTGCTATAAAATGTGCTTTACAGACACATTGTTAGGACATTCGTCAGGGTTTTTTATACTCATGGAGAACACATACATCAAGCTTCCATAAACCAGCAAAAATTACATTCATTTAAAGGAGCACACAGTAACATTTTTGTTACAATCTTCAGTGACACATGGAATCCATTAAAATAATAAAACGTGTGATATTCACAGCTCATGATTTCCTTATACATGTAAGACTAATATTTTCCATGTGAAAACCTGCTGCCCCTCAGCGGTTTCTAAAGGAAACAACAGAACAATGCCATTGGTCACTCAGAACAATAAGGACCTGCTTAGAATCTGGTGCTTTTGGTTAATAACTAAATTAACAGTTAATTATTACAGTTAATTATTTGGTTAATAACTAAAGAACAGCATGATGATAGTATGTAAACAGTGAACTGATAATGATGCCAAGTTGCTCTACTGCATGTACCTCCTTTCCTCCTGACAGTGTTTGTTGTCATTTGCTGTATGGTCACAACAAACTTTGAGATAGGTAGCAGCTATAGGTCATACTAGATCCTGGAAATGGTAAGGAGGGGGGTGCTATACTAAAGAAACTCTGAAATTCTTCAGAAAACTGCCCCCAATGGTTAGAAGCATTCAGTGTTTACTACTACAGAGAGAGACAATGTGATCTCTAAGCAGTTTGCATGACGAAAACAAAATTCTTCACTGAGTAAAGAAAATAAGATTGAGATTCCTCATCTGAAATAACATCTAGTCTCTGCAACCACTAATAGCATGAATAAACAACAAGGATGTAGCAGAAGGTTATGGCAATGAAAATGCGATTCATCTGAAGACGCTTATATAATTGGATTACATTTACATAACCTCCCTTCTTGCAATACCTCAGTGCCTCATAGTCTTTTAAAGTGTTTAATTTCACAGGAACCCAGTGAGGTAAATAACTACTACCCATCTATTTAACAGCGGGGAAGCCAAAGCAAAAGAATGAACAGGGGCTACATTCAGACCAGTTCAAGTTAATTTCACTGTCATAAACACCTCCACCACTGGTGCCATAGGGAAGCTAGGTCTTCCA
The DNA here is from genome assembly GCF_036417535.1 of Chlamydotis macqueenii. Taxonomy (NCBI): domain Eukaryota; kingdom Metazoa; phylum Chordata; class Aves; order Otidiformes; family Otididae; genus Chlamydotis; species Chlamydotis macqueenii. Next base: position 23,807,379 of record NC_141593.1, on the reverse strand, counting down.
GTCTTGCATAAACAGTGCTCTGAATTGCTGAGCGGCACACTGTTAAACCTGGATGCCACAGCAGTTCTAAAACCAAAGGTTTGTATTGATAGCAAGTGGTCTGAGTGTGGCCCTAAAGAGCTTGTTCATGGTCATGCTGAGTTTGAAGTAGAACAGAAAGTTGACGTTGGATGCTTACCAAGTACCACAGGTCAGGCAGGAAAAAACTGAGGAAAGCAGGATTTCTGCAAGTAATCTTTTAGTGTAATGGCAGCTTTAGGTGAGCCAGGAGAAAGCACAGTCCCGTTACTTAGCTTCATAAGGTCCTGTAGGAGCTTCTGGCAGCTGTTAATAAACCCACTTGGCCCTGGTATTCCTTTCTTCCCAACAGCCAGCTAGCTCCCTCTGCTCTCCGTGACTTTGTTTTCCATTTACGAGACCAAGAGCCTCATTTTCAATTCAACTGAAGATGATTATAATTGATGTGAATTATGCAAAGCCTTTTGTTGCATTTTCCATTCTGGCTCACTCATGGCCCTGGATCTGAAACACCACTTGTTACTGCTGTTCCAGGTCTGAATCTGTAGAGCAATCCTATTTCTAGTTTCAGAAATCTTTGTCTGGTTGATCATATTAGTAATGATGATTTCTATGAAGATAAGTCATTACATTTAAATTGGAGTTAGTGGATGAATGCCATCAGATGAAACTGTCCTTTAGTAAGTCCTTTGCAATCCACAAATAACTCTGCTGAGAGCAAAACAAAGGCCCTTTGTGTTATTGCACAGTGGAGCCAAAAATGTTCTCGAAGCAAAGTTTGTTTTCAATATAATTACATACAGCTCATACATAAAACAGCTTTTTGTGCTGTAGCCAAAAATGTAGTCCTTTAGATTCCGTGAACTTCTTCATCTAGCTATATTAACAATAGAAACAAATGTATAGTAAGACCATTTATAGTTCACTGGTTCCTTTCTTTTATTCTATTTGATATATTACTTCTTGTCTAAGGACACAGTCCTGCAAGAATCTTACGGCTGGCACAAACGTCTGCCTGTACAAATGGCCTTGCAGCATCAGGAGTTCAGTCAGTGAATTCAGGACTGTTTTGATATATTTTGGGATAGTGCCTGTTACTGATCCTAACTGGAGACTTAAAAATCTGCAGAAAATGTAGCAAATATATTTTCAAATACTGCAGAAAATGCTGAAAATAAAGATTTAGATTTTTTTTTTAATGTTGTGTGTGCTAAGAATAGGAGGATGTATTCAAACTTAACAGTGAAAGCTTAGATGCCTAAGATTTTATTTTAGGAAAATGAATATATCGTCAGCCATCTCTATCAGCTGAAGCATCCTGTCAGGATGATCCATTTGGAGACAACTAAATAACCATTCTACACTTGAAATGATGGAGACAATTTTGGATCCCTCAATGTTCGTGGGAGAACCAGACAATACTCCCTACACGAAAGCAGCATAATTCAGCTAGTCATTTGTCCTCAAATACCTGCATCCTTCCACTCTACAGTATAATGACTGGAGATCCAGAGGCTGATAATATCTTAATTCTCTATTGTGTTCTCTCTTGTGTTTCAGCATTTAATATCTTTCTTTTTGAGTACACTAGTAGGAAAGCAAATAATAGTAACCCACAGTGCTACCTCACTCTTCAGTAGCCTATGTTTTTCTGAAAGTACAGCATGTGGGTTTGTATGGTTCCAGGAAGAATCACTTTTTACAGAAATAATTTTCCCCATATAGAAATCTATAGTTAGTAAACGGCTGCTAGAGTGACCCATCTCTTTTTTGTTCTTACTCCTAGTGAAAGGACAGAAAGGATGTGATGGCTATGCCACAGTGAGAGGTGGAACAGACAGAAGGACAGCTGGCAGCTGAAATACTTCAGAAATACATAAATGCTGCCCTTCTCTGTCGGGGATGGGTCAAATCCCTGGAGGTGTCAGATCAAAGTAGCCAGGATTTGTGCAGAGCACAGTTTACTTTGCTAAGAAGGCATGAACCAGATGCCACCATTGGAGAATTTCTCCTACTGTTGGGAAAAGTCCCTTTTCATCTCAGTTTCTGATTTTTTTTTTCCAAGAAGCAAAAGACAGTTCTGACTCTGACACAACCTACACAATTGGAGAAGTGTGTAGCCATTATTCCCACCAACAGGGTGGGAACCACAGCATCAGAGATCCATAGTCCTCTGATTCTTCCCTTTCTCTTCCTTGCACTACTCTGGGAGAGAAAAAGTACTCTTGCAAGTATGCCACTTTACTGCTGCATAGTCTGGCACCTAACCAGAGTAGAGCTAATGCTCGAGCACCACCTGGCCCACCTCTGTCAGGAGAAGAGCAGCATGTGACAGAAAGCAGTGACTGTACAGGAGCTCTGCAGTAGGCCACAGTAGTAGCTTTGTTCCCTCCACCACTATCATCTGCATCTACTTAGAGGCCATGCTCTACTCAGTCTACTGGTAGCAACAACTGGGAGCAAGGAAGGCATTCAAAACCCTTTTGCATTTCCCACACACACAAGTAGGCCAGACAAGTCTTGTCCTAAATCACAATCTATATAAACAGAGCCTGGAAATCATAGAATCATTTAGGCTGAAAAAGATCCTTAAGATCGTAAAGTCCAACTGTTAACCTAACACTGCCAAGTCCACCACTGAAGCATGTCTCTAAGCTCTACATCTACACGTCTTTTAAATACCTCCAGGGATGGTGACTCAACCACTTCCCTGGGCAGCCCGTTCCAGTGCTTGACAGCCTTTCACTGAAGAAATTTTTCCTAATACGCAATCTAAACTTCACATTGTCATGTTTTCATATTAACAATAACAACATAAAATTGTGACACAGGGCATGAAACAAATCCCTCACCAGCTCAGAGGCTTCTGTCTTCAAGAGCAATAAGCAAAACTCTGGAATACTTTTTCAAGTGGCATTCAGAGAGAAAACCTAGAAAGAAGCAAGGTAAAAGAACACATATTACAAAGGTATATCCAACCTAAAATCTAAAAATTGCCTGTTCATTACTTTGCAGAAACCTAAAATGTAAATTCTATAAAGTGAATAAGTACGTAACATTCAAGGTCTCTAACCATGATAGATAATATCACTGCATGGAAAGTACAACTTTGCCCGTTTCATGGTAAGGACCATCACAAGGGAACAGATTATTTTACTAGTATAAATCAAATAGAGCTCTTCATCAAAAAGAAGTAAGACTTGCTCCAAGGATTAATATGCATTTTATATTTATTGCTAAATCTCTGAAAATAAAATTGTTTAAATGACTGCTTGTCTAAGCAGTTTCAAGCTAGCTGATATGTTGCACTGACAAAGATATTTGTTCTGAGAGCCAGAGGAAAAGGCAAACCCAGCCATGAGGAGTGTTCTGTCTTAGGGAAGGAAAACTCTCTATATACATTTCAAATGTGTGTCACACATAAAGGCTGGCAGATATGGGATCCATCAGAGAAGAACCAAATTCACTAGAGAACCAAGGGGAAAAGAAAAACTGGAAAAGTTGATCTAAATCTTTTACTTAAAAAAAAAGGTCATTAAAATATGTGACATTTAGACAACCCAGTGCTCATTGACGAGAAATTCCAAAAGTAGAAATAAACTCCTGTGTTTTACTCCGTTTCCTATGATAGAGCCTTCAAGAATATTCTGTAGTTCTCCATCAGCTAAGTTTGATCTGTGGGCAAATGCAGCACTTTGCTGAAGTTGCTGGTATGATAATTATCTTCCATTCAGCCTATTTCAGGAAACAATTTAGAACGACCCCTTAGTTTGGCAATGTCTAAAATGGCAACAAGTGAGTCACATAAGGACTAAGCCATGCTGAGGGTGAGGAGACAGCTGAGCTGTAGGGTCCCACGGGCTCTCCCCAAGTGTGGGAACTTGGAACTGACTTGAATGCAGAACAGTGAGGTGGGGGAGGGGGGTGGTGTTTGTCTGTATACATGTGTTTTTATAAACAGAGCAGTGAAGAGAAGCTCTGCAGATGCAGACAAACAAGTCAACAAAAAAAAGCCACAGTGGAACAGTGGCAGAAACACAACCATGAACAGAACTAAAGCAGCTTTTGGTCTGTCTATGCTGAAAAAGGATTGGAACTGAGAACAGAGAAACTTACTCCTGTTACTTGAGTTCGAATATACTGACAGAAATATGCTCAGCCTCTCTAAAAGCCCTGGATTGCATTAGAAAATACCCAGCTGCATCATCATTTTATTCTTTTACTGGAAATACCCTGTGAGTCCTTCCAAACTGAAGAATTATTCATGCCACAATGGAGAAACAATATTAAGGTAGAAAATTTGTGAATCTGTACAGGAACGGGAACTAAAATCAGAATATTATGTGGAATGTATCTGCAACTAGGCTAATTTCTGGTGTTCGGGTGTATGCTTTTGAAACTGAAATAAGGAATGTCTTCAACTACTTGTTTTTTGGAAGTTGCACAGTGATATGTCTGTACTTTCTGTCTGTATAAAACTGTTGACCAAAAAAACCCCTAGGTTGGAATTCAGTTTTGATATGGACCTCCTTAGTGCCTTCTGTTGCGGCCAAACCGCCACCTCCAGAAATGCAGACTGTCGTCTTAGTCTTGCCTGCTCCTCCCTTATCTCACTTGTCTATCAGGAAGCAAACTGAATGCAGCGCTAGTGAGAACAGGAGAAGTTGTTACTGACTTAAATAACTATATTGGAAAAGAAAATATACCACATATGTATTACAAATTAGTTACACAATTTGCTTGATTTCTTTTAACACAAAAAGTTAAAAAGAAGAAACAATGAAGTGATTTAACCAGACCCATATATTGCATTGTATTTCAGGGTATCTGTGCTGCTCCAGACACTACTTTGGTTGATGTACAAACCTATGTACTTGCTGAGCACTGGAATATACTCAGAATATTATTTAGCTCCCTGTTGTTATTGCAAGAGCTTACAAGAGGTTGTAAATAAGGACCCTTTCATAGACGTGACTCCATACTGGCATCAAAAGACTACAAAATGTCTCACAGGAACTAGGTGTTGTAGCTAGAAATCAGAAATAACCTCCGCAATTGCCAGCGCCAACTGCAAAATGGAAGAAAATGGAAGTGAAAAGTATGTAGAGCAGAGCTCCTCAAGATGAAGGCACAAATACTATTGCTTTCATTTAAATTTTTGTGATTTTTGAAAGAAGACAAAAAGAAAATAAAATATCTTTGTCCCTAAAATGTACATACTCATGATCAAGGGAGAAAACAACTTGAAACTTTCAAAAATATTACAGGCTCAAAATTTCAACTCAATTTTGCCATACATCAAAAACATTTTAAGTTAAATTATGTTGTCAAAGGAAAATATAGTAGAGAAAATCCCCTTTTTAATCCAAACGTGTAGTTAGATTTTAATTGGGGCACCCAAAGAAGGCCAAGCAACAAGAATACAAAAGATGAATTTAGAGAGGAAAGAAGCAAACAACAACCAAATTATAAAGAAAACAAAAGCAGGGAAAGTAGAACAGGAGGAAAGACTGAAACAAACTGCTTACCCCTTGCTGCAGTGCTCGGAAAACTTTTCTGTTTCACTCCTCTTTCACATTCACTGGGTCCTCCCCAAGGATCTCAGTGTTTCACAACTGTAGAGATGCATTATCATGAAAACGCATTTGCATCAAGCACATCTTGCATTTTTTTCAGCCTTCCCTTTTCTTGACTTGCTTCACACTTCCATCATTGACTACTGTCCATTAAAATTACTTAGAGTGCATTTCTGAGCTATCAGTCTGTCTCCAACAAACTCATCACTGCAGATTCCCACGCAACAGTTTCTTGCCCCTCTACAGCTGCCCCTTCAATTTCCCTCCAGGCTGCAACTCCTCTCGTTGATAAGAGTCCATAGGTGGTGAAATGTATTAATGTGGCTAAACTGGAGAAACTGCTTCTTTCAGGTCAGTGGAAGATCTAATTACAAAACAGTCAGCCCTTATTCAGACAGCAATTAATTCCTCCTGGGCCCCGAAACCCTTTTGTATTGTAGGTTGAAGGCACAATAGCTCCCATTGCTTCTTTGCCCTTTACAAGCCATAGTATTCCAGCCAAATAAATTTGAAACTGCTCAGTATTTCACAAGGAAAATGCTTATTTTATTCAAAAGATTCCCAAAATTTAATTTTCATAATGAAATACATAAAAATGTTTTCCTTTGAGCTTTGAAAAGGAAAACAAAAAATTAAAGCTATTTTATTTGCATTTCTATCTAATGTCACTGAAACAGTTTGTCTTTCCAGTCAAAGTGAAGAAGAAATTTGAACAAAATTGAAAAAAAAGTCTTCAAATCTCTTCATACAAAATCATCTGATTTTGCCTACAAGCTCAAGGGAGCGAAGGGGCTTGGCCACCCACCAAGGTCTTGGCCTGAGGGGCAGCAATTCATGTCCAAGTTGTCCAAAGTACAAAATTCCAGCTCAGTAGGTATGAAGAAGATATGCAGTTAATCTGAAATTGTGTGGTAAAGATGGGAACTACTAAGTAGGATGGGAAATGTAATTAAATGTTGGTTAAGAGAACATTTGCTGCTGACTAAAGAGAAATACAGGGCTTGGGGTCCAATGTGGAAGCTAGCCAGACCAACTGTTTTGAACATCAGGGAACAAAGAAAGGTAGAGGGGTCATTTGGTCCTAAAAGAGATGCAGCAAGTCCACATGAAATAAACATCCATTAATTTTTCGTACTATGAGAGTGGTGAGGCACTGGAACAGAAGTTGTGGACGCTCCATCAGTGGAAGTGTTCAAAGTCAGGTTGGACGGGGCTTTGCGCAACCTGATCTAAGATGTCCCTGCCATAGCAGGGGGGTTGGATGATCTTTAGAGGTCCCTTCCAACAAAATCATTCTATGATTGTCTTATAAAACTAAGTAAGAAAGAAGGTAAGGAAGAAAAAATGGTTGATGAAGGCTAGTCCATGTTTACCCTGTATCCATTCCAGCTCAAATAAAAGTATAATGATTCTTTAAAGAAAACACAGTCAGTAGCATGGTAAATCATGATATTTGAAGAGTTATCCATGGCTCTCAAGCTGTAATAGCAGCTCAGATTATCTGATATTCAAAGGCATATGCCCTGAGAAAAGCTCAGACAGGGAAAAGACAGCCAGGAAAACATCAGTGTTGAGCATAGGTAGCAAGCTGTAAAACAGTATTATCTACACAAGTCAGAAAATATTTAAGCTAGAAATGTCTCCAGGTATCCATCCAACGGTACCACGAAAATGTTGTGTGGCAAACAGGGAGATCCACTGTGACCACTCTGGGTCTGCTTTCCTCAGTCCTAAGAAACACCCTGACTGGAGGCGTGCCTCAAGGGCTGTGTGTACGATACTGCCTCTTTCTCCAGCTTAAACAAATGCAGCTGCTGGAAGACAACTTGCATTTCTACCGTCACATATTTTCACTTGTGCCCCTTTTCTTCCCCAACATCTTCTTCTTTCTGCTCCTCTTCCTATGCCTTCAGCTTATGCCTTAGCCAGCTAGATTACTCTTCTTGGCAGCACCGATGCAAGTCTGAAACAAGGAGGCAGAGTAAAGCAATACCTTTAAACAGCTCAATGCTTGTAAAAGCCAAATCTTGGAGTCACTATGTGCTATGCTCAGTCTCCTCAAGAAACAATGCTGTAAATTAAAGTCATGAACAAAAACAGAAGGTGCATTTTCTAACTTGGCTTTTTTTCCTTTCCTCTTTTCTGTGTGTTTGTTTTAATTCATCATTTAGAAGGCAAATTCAGGCTTTTACCACAGCAGTAGTAACAGCAGCTCTGGCTCATCATCTTAACTTCTGCATCCAAAAAGAACAGTTATTGCCATCTTTAATACCACCTAAAAGGCTGCCAAATACAACAGTTTCCCTTATTATAAGATACAAAACAAAACCAACAACTGCTACTGCAACTATGGAAAAAGGAAGTAAGAGATGTGGTTAAAATCTCCCTCAACTGCTTTCCTTGCTTTTTTCTTTTATTTGTGGCTAATGTTGGTGTTTGCTGAAGGACATTTGGGTGTCTCTGAATGGCCAGACTTTAATTATTCGGTACTGTACAGTGGGTCATATAAATAAATACCTTTGACCCTCCTGACTCATTTGTTCCAGTAAAACAGGCTTAAAGCTTCTAATTAATACAGGATGCAACTATTGTCTCTCCATCCCCCACAGATGACTCTATAAATACTGTGCCATTGTTCCTTCATTATTTTTTTCTTCCTAGTGCTCTTCCTCTCACTGCTTAGCTGCCATACCTTGGGTTATCTCTCCATCCTTAGTGACCTAGGAGCCCCAACTGTCTCTGCTTTCCCCAGGACACAACTTCTGTTACCCTGATATCCTTTACAGAGGTGAAATGCAGTCCTTTATGCTAAAATTCAGATTCTCTATTTTTGGTTACATAAACTTGAGAAAACAGTTCTTCTGATGACAACAAGATGAGGCCTGAGGGCCTTTTAATAGTTCAGATCATTCATATTCTTGCCTTCAAGATTCTGGCCTACAACTATGGTATAATTTGTTTTCCCCATTGCAGCTTACCCCTCCCTTCTGGCCTTGGCATCCACTGCAGCATCTCAATTTCTTCACATAGTTCATTCTGCACTGTCTTCTGTGTAGCCACAGAAGTGGCTTTCCTTGGAAAGTGGCTACCTCTCTATGCAAGCCAGGCTCCTAGGCATCCATTCTCTCACAATTTATTATTCTCTGCTAATATAACAGATTCTAGCCAATATAGAGCCAAAGGACTTCACCCGGTATTGAACTGCAGAAGGTAAGTTAGACACAAGGAAACATCTTCCCATTGCCAAAAAAAAACCTTGGCGGTATAATAGTTCGCCTAACAAGACTGAGGAATCTGTTGTTGGACACATCAGAAAAGAGTTGGCAGGGACACCTGGTGGGAATGGGTTGCCTGCAGTGGATTATGTTCTGGGAGAATGGATGTTCTGCCTGATCTGTTGAGGTCCTTCCCAGACATACTTCTTGATTCTGTAATAAAAGTAGCAATATCTGAGTCCAGCTAAGCCAGGTAAGCCCTACCCTGAGTTCTGTTCAAGCAGCCACTTAAAAGCTGTAGTCAAATTACAGTGAAGCCAGGCTCTCAGTAACTGCTTAACAAAAAGAAGTATGTTGCCACTACCTATGGCCCCATTGCAGGTTGCCCTTTTCATCCTAGCCTTTTTCCAGTTCCCTTCCCTTGCTTCTCAGTGCCCGCTCTGACAGCAAACACGTCAAGAGAAGTAGCTTATGTGAAATATTTGCCACACTACTTGGAATGGAAGATGTTCCTTTCAAGTCAGTGAGACAATTCAGGGTAGTAAAGTTAAGCACATACATGTCTGTAAAATATTAGCATAACAACAATGAGATTTTAGGGACTCTGGAGACTCACATTCAGATAGCTGTAATAAGGAATTACAAAACAATTACATCAAAATTATACTTTTGATGACTGAAATGGCATTGAAGCATTTGCAGTTCTGCAAATTAAAAATAGAGTCCTGCAGTAAAAAATTATATTCATTGTCATATAAAATACATTCAGTACCACTCAGAATCCTCAGGAAAATTCCAAATTCAATTTGTGAAACTAAAAATGAGGCAATGCTAAACAAAGGCACCAGATGAGGAGTCTCCTGTTATTAACCAAGTCACCAGTGAAATATCCATTCTCAAAAGGGATTTATCTCACTGGAGCAAAGGTAAACAAGAGATGAAGTGGTAGAAATTTTTTATTCAAGCATTGAACTCTGACATATCAATTAAAAACAGAATACATTGCAGCTGAATTGAATTAGTTGCAACAGGTGAAGATCTTCAGTAGATCTGTTTCTTTCAGCTGACATATCAAAACTTTGGCTGAAAATTATAAAAAGACAGAACAGCTTAAAGTCCATCAAGTTTTAAAGAAAACAGGAAGCCACTAAAAAGAATGCATATGTTAATTACAGAAGAACCAGTGATATTTTAAGTAAGCAGAAATAGAGTGATTAATGTATAAATTAGTTTTCTGTGTTGGTAAACAAATGAGGAACTGCCAAGCAAAAGAAACAGGGCCCTCTTTCAGTGTTCAACAAATAGAAAATAACATAATCATTACAAAAACAAACCTTATAGTACCAAAAAGGATCCTGTAAACAGTGTAAAGGAAAAAGAATAAAATTAACAGCTACTGATAGTATCAATTAACAATATTTAAAGAAGGGCACGTTTTTCCCCAACCATATTTGTCTAATAAAAGACATCTCTCTTACATTTTTTGTAACTATGATTATGACAACCTGAATATCTCCAAAAGGAGTAAACATACAGAATATCACTTTACTAAAATTAAACAGAAAGGATTTGTCAGAGTATGATGACAAGAAATTACCAACAGGAACTTGAATGACAACTCAGAATTATTTAGATCTTGCATCAACAGCAAAGGGTGTAATTGTCATATGGTGCAATTATAGGAACAAAGACTGGCTGGAAATGGTGTCAGCTGGTAATTAATGACAAGCACATGAGAAATCATTAATAAAAACTATTCCTATGGATGACCAGCTTCTCTGCAAAAGAAAAAAAGACCATAGCCTTAAAGCAAATATACACTACCATAACAAAAAATGGTTTGTCTTATGTATGTTATATTATGCTAAAACCAAATAGGTGATGGTTAAAGTATATTATAACAGCTTATAGTGTCATTAGGTTTCATTTCAGTAACGTCAGGTATATATCACATTTGTTGAACAGATGCTGAAAGTAAACCTTAGTAATATGAGAACCAGAGCCTGAGCTAGCAACACTGAAGTGCCAGTCTCAGAGCCCACTGCTGAGTATGCTACGCTAGCCTGATCTGTGAAAACAAGACTTACACAATTGCCACCCATCAATCTGTGTCCCTGCCGCTCCACACCTAACAATATTTGAACATGCTGGCCAATTTTTGCACTGAATTGCAACATAATTCAGGCTGGATGAGTCCAACTGCTGAAGTGTCCAAAGGTAAATTAATTTTAACAATGTTGAATCACAAAATGATTCAGATCGGATGACAACTCATCTGGTTCAACTGGTGAAGTGTCAATGGGTAAATGCATTTTTTACAAGTTTCAAAAAAATCTGCCATTAACACACACACATACACACAGCTTTTGTATCAGCTGACTGACCAACTAAGATACACATACCTGTATTAACACAGCTTTAGATGAGTCATAGCACTTACTGATGCTTGGCTTGGCCAAATGGGGTGGCACCTTGAGGGGGGGTGGGGGGGTGGGCACATGCAGGGTAAGTCAGGACATTGAATTGAGGCTATAGAACATAAATCTGTAAGAATATAGTTTTGGATATTCTGTTGCTCATAGAATATATTGTTAGCCTGAGGCATGAATGTAAGAACTGAAAACAGGCTCATTAAATGGGCTAGAGAATAGTAGCATAAAATCCAACCTTCCAATTTCAGTTAAAAAGGCCATGTTTCATTTCTATCTACAAACAACTTTATAAAGTAATGATCTAGACGTTTTCTATTCTGAAGGGCCCATAATTAGAAGGTGAATTTTTGTGCAAAGAGTTCGAGATACTGCTTGAGAGGAAAAATATTTATTTCTAAAAATAAAAGCTGTTCTCCTGTTTTACAAGTCTGACTTTCTCTCAGCCCAGCTATTCATCAGCAATCACGAGAGAGTAATGAAGAATCAGAGAAACAATAACTTTCTACAAATTCTGAACATTATTTGGAAACAGAAACCTGTATTATTTCTAACACTACGCCCTCTCCCATCCCACATCCTTGAACTTTGCTGCTTCACTGCAGAATGCCTACTTAGAGGCTTGCCAAACAGTAATGCCCAGTGACATTACAAAAAGAAACAAAACTCATCTCCCCTTCATCACTCTCATTGAAACTACAAATTATAGCACCGTATGATCTCTCTTGAACTTTGCTACTCTTCAAAATCTGACCATCTGGATTTAAGGAGGGATTTAATCCATCCGGTGGGAAGCATGGAGGTCCCTCAACAGAAGATTTGGACTTCTTTTTATCAGGACTGTTTCCCTTCCTCAGTGCTGGCAGTGGGATCACATGGTAATTCATCTGAAGATGGAACCAGATGAACATACCATCTGTTTCTTCTGTACTAAGTAACTTGATCAGGCTCAAGTATGTAGCAGCTTCAGGTGTAGCTATGTCTACAGACAGCAGCTAATGCTATCTAGTATTTCTCCAGAACAGTTTAATCAGGATAAGAACTTATTTTGAAAGTGAAGCTAGATGTCAAGCCTTTTTACTTACGTGTAGAGGAGAACACCTCAAATCTCCTAGAGGTAGGGGTCTCATCCTGACATGCTTCGGTATGAACGCTCAGGATGAAGGCTTGCCTGTACCATCAGTAGCGTTATTGTGACCTTTCACTCCATAAGCTGAGTTTGTGCCATTGTGTGGACTGTTCCCATGGTGCTCTGGAGAATTTTGTGGCAAGACTTTCTCACTGGTGTGCATGTCTTTACCCAGCAGGCTGTCCTGTGTCTTGAACTATCTCTGATCTCACTGGATCCCAAAATGCTGAACACATGTATCCCAAACTATCGCTGCTATCAGTAGTTATTTCTGCTCAAAAACTGGTAAGACTTAAACTTTGATCTAGCCTGTTGACTTGCGCTTCACTAGGAGACAGAATTTCAAATGCCTAGGAAAATATTCTATGCTCAGTAAACATCATACAAGCCTAATATTTTTAATGTGCCAAAGTCTGTTAATACTGGTGTTAGTCTGCCTTGTGTTTTAGCTTCCATCCCAACTCTGTCTCTATCTTGGTGTATTCTGTTGCTGTTGTGCCAACCAAAAATGAATTTTCTAAATGCTGTTCTTCAAAGGCTTTAGGTATGTCTATACTGCAGCCAGAGCTGTGACTGAATTCTCCACAAATGTATACAGGGCAGCTTTAACATAAGCAGCCTGGGTATTTAGAAGAGCATAGCTGAAATAGCAGGGAGATTACAATATAGCTGGAGATACATTAGTTTTTGTGGTGAGGCTAGCAAGTGACTCAAAGTGCACTGCACATCCTTGAGACAGTGAGTGAATAATAAAGAAAACCAGTAAGTATCCATGGGCTTCCCTGACCTGTATGAATGAAGGGCAGAATGATAAACATCAAAATATTTTGTTGAAAAAAAATTACGAAAGTGTTCTTGTGATTTTATAAATCACAGATACTTAATTAGATAATTGATCATGCTTAGAATCTTTAGCAATACAAAGAAAGCCATGAGGATTACTTGCACAGCAAAAGACAAATTTCCTGTCACTCCCTGAAAGTGCTGATCATTGGAGGTCAAAGACCAAAGCTTTGAAAGTCACAAACAATGCAAAAAAATTCTGATGCTTTCTTGGCTGAGTGCAGATTTTGTCACCTTAACAGATTAAATGTATCAGATTTGAGCAAAGACCTCTTGAGTATTGTCTAGAAATGGCATACTTACCCTTTAATCATGTAATCACGTAATTTAGGTCCACTACTCAATCTATTCTTAGCCTTTTAGAGAATGTATTTAGAAATTTTACCATCCAAATTGTGACCCAAGGACAGCATTGGCTGTGCTTACAGTAGTCTGTTATACTCATCTCAGCCAACACATAATGCAGTGACATAAGCTCTGCAGAATCTTGCAGGGGTCAGATGGCCTGGAAATGTACTGGAGATATGAATGACTCATCCAGCATTTAAAGTTTTCCTCCCTCAGACCAAAGGAACAACAGCTTACATGTTTATGGCAGATGCCAGGATCACACACTAAAAAGGTAAGTGGTTGTGATGGGTTGACCTTGCCTGCCAGGTGCCCAGCAAGCCGCTCTATCACTCCCCATCCTCAGCTGGACAATGTGAAGAAAATATGACAAAAAGCTTATGGGCTGAGGACAAGGACAAGGACAGCAATTACTATCACAGGCAAAATAGACTTGACTTGGGGAAATTAAGTTAATGTATTGCCAATCAAATCAGAGTAGGTTAATGACAAATAAAAACAAATCTTAAAACCACCTTCCTCCCACTCTTCCCTTCTTCCTGGGCTCAACTTCACTCACAATTTCTCTGTCTCCTCTCCCTAAGTGGCTCAGGGGGATGTGGAATGGGGGCTGTGGTCAGTTCATCACAATTGTCTCTGCTGCTCCTTCCTCCTCAGGGGGAGGACTTCTCACGCTCTTCCCCTGCTCCAGCATGGGGTCTCTTCCACAGCAGACAATTCTCCATTAACTTCTCTGACGTGAGTCCTTCCCACGGGCCGCAGTTCTTCATGAACTGCTCCAGTGTGGGTCCCTTCCATGGAGTCACAAGTCCTGTCAGAAAACCTCCTCCAGTGTGGGCTTCTCTCCACGGGCCCACAGGCCCTGCCAGAAGCCTCCTCCAGGATACATCGTCTGCTCCACTGTGGGGTCCTCCCGGGCTGCAGGTGGATCTCTGCTCCTCCGTGGGCCTCCATGGGCTGCAGGGGCACAGCCGGCCTCACCATGGGCTGCACCACGGGCTGCGGGGGAATCTCTTGCTCTGGCGCCTGGAGTGCCCCCCCACCCCTGCCTCTTCTTCACTGACCTTGGTGTCTGCAGAGTTGTTTCTCTCAAATAATACTCACTCCTCTGTCCTGGCACAGGAGGCATCTTCTTTCAGAAGCCACCCTTGTAGCCTCCTCCCTACCAAAACCCACATAAACTCAACACAGCGGTCAAAAGCTAAGTGGTCTTCTATATACTCTCTTCACCCAAAAGGCAATCCAATTTCTTCGGATAAATCTTTTTCCTTACATTCAAATTATTTTTGCATAGGCCTGCTGTGACATTACAGACAGACCATCTGTATCAATGTATCTCCATCAAGCTCTCCATCAATGTATCAGAGACAGAGAGGACTGAATTTCTTAAGACTACTTAAGAACATCTAAACTGTTTTCTTGTTCCACTGATTAATCAGAAGACAGACTGTATTGACTAACACAGGAACTATAATTTCCTTCTTTTAGATTTCTGTAGGTATTTCATCTGTTTTAACTCCATGCTTGTTCTGTGGTTTGTGGCTTCCTTGCTTAGTTACAAATGTTCTTGATTGAGTTGAATTGTGGATGTGGCTAAATATATTGCTTCCTCTTTCTTTGAGTAACAGCTTCCAATGCTCCACTACAGTCTTGATATTGCTGCACAGCTCAGTACACTGTATTCAGAGCCAAATTGTCTTTATAGATTAATATTTTCTTTATAGATCAGTATTTTGAGGAATCTCAAAATATTATGACTCAAGTTTTTTGCTTTTGTCCTTACAGAAAATATTACTTTTGAGGAAATGTTTGATAAAGTTATCTTTGTTTAATTATGAGATATTAAACATAACAAAAAGTAAATTTTTTACATTAGAAATATTTCTTGCATTTTTGCACTTAAGACAAAAATCAAGTACTTTACAAAAACTTCATATTTCTCAAAGCTACAAATTGTTCTTTCTGTCATCAGAATAATTTTCCCTGTCTTAATGTACTTGGGTGGAGCATGTAAGAATATGTTTTCTGTAAACAAACAAGTTGATGAATTGGTTTGTAAACCACTAAAGAGAGCTGCAAACACCATCATTCCCAACACATCCAGCCTGCAAGGCAGGACTGCTCCGATTGTCTCTCTTGTTGCAAACTAGTTTTTACTTACCAAAGGCTACTGGTAACTTTCCTGCTACTTAGTAAAATTCTTATTAGTTAAACTTAGAATTTTCCCACTAGTGGGAAGTTTAAATTGGAAACTTAGGTTACTTTCACTTAAACAGACAAACTAACTTTGCCAGTGTACTTGTTTCGCTAAAGGAGAGAAGATTAACTTTTATGAATTATTCCTTTAATGGAAGACAGATTTATGTCTAAACTACTGGGTCCTCTCAGCAGTAAGTGAGAGATTACATCACATGTCCAGTTTATCACACATTTGTAAAGCTTAGCACACAGTAATAACTCCACATGTTCTACAAGTGCAATAATATTTAGTTGCAGAAAATTCTTCAGTTTAGAGCCAGCGTAAATATCCAAAATGCACAGTTTTCCTCCATAAAATGGAGGGGCTATCACATGCTCTGCGTCTATACTTGTTCTGCTGTGCAAGGCAATTCCTTGCCCTTGGAAACTACCCCAAATCTCTTATATCAAAGGTGTTAAGGTTAGGCACTTCCAGAATTTCAAGTGCAGATGCAACTGTTTATGCCTTTGGGTGGATGTTTCATTGCTATTAAGCCACCACAAAGTCAACAGTGTTTTCGTGCAGCTAGTTTCTTGTCTCATTTCACACAGACATACTCTCAAAAACACTCTTAAAACTTTTGCCAGAAAGAGGACTCCCACTAACAACAAACAGATGTTGCTATTTGGCTTGCCCACATTAAAGTTTGAATCATACTATCAACAGAAACCTATTTAAAATGCTTGTCCAGCATAGCTGTGTTAAGCACAATACTTAATAGCAACTTCAGGACATCTAAAAGTACTCCTGATGATGTGGTACGTTGAAGCATGCTATTGAATATTCTCCTCCATCTCATCTACTGTAAGGAATTGTACAGCCAGTTAACTGATAATATAATAGTCTTGTATAGAAATTTATACACATGAATGAAATTTTAATGAAATTTAAATGAATGAGTTTTAATGAAATTTTCCGTTAGGCAAGGACAATGAATATCTTATAAAACAGAATCTGACTTAAGCAAGCCAAGTTACTTTGTATAAACAATGCACACCTTGCTAACGACTATACCGTTTAAGAGAAACTGAAGGACTGATTAAAAAAGCTGGATAATTGTCAAAGGAGCATGAAGTAAGTAAGATCTGCATGGGAAAGGGAGAATCAAGGTAAGCAAAGAGTAACACAGCAGATATGACCCTGACAGAGCAGGATGATGCTGTTAATTTGCCCAAATGAAGAAACATCAAGATAGGCTCAAGGACAGCAGACCTGAGAAGAAGGTCAAGCATATCAGAAGCTCAAAAAGCTAAGGAGGGACCCGGAGCATGAAAATATTTATTAAACTAGGGGGATGCATAATGTTGATAAAGGTTGTGAATGGTCAACAAAATTCCACTAATTAGTGTCCTCAACGTAAACTCTCTTATTATAATGTGAAAACCACATCTCTAGTGCTAAAATCGCACCCTCATCAGATAAAGACCCCTACTCACTGAGCATGTGTAGTAAATTTAAGAAGTATTGTATTTTTAAACTAATGTAAGAGAACTAACCAATTGTAGTTAAGTAGGTGTGACCGAAAGGTGAAACCGCTATGCTGAATTGTAGAAATATGCAATGCAATTGTAACCAGGTGTGTCTAAGATTGGCATACTGCACGCCTGGTAAAAGAAGCCAGATTTAGGACAACAAAATCATCTTACATAGCAGTTGTTTCAAATGGATCAAACTTTAAATCAGGCTTCCCAGTTAAGGCCTGGTTTTCTCAAAAATGCTTTGTACTAAAGCTAGTTTATCCAGGGTATTCAAAGATTCAGATCCAGAAGGGTATAATTTCAGTTCAGCCTGCAGCATGCTGTAGGAGTCACACACTAGGTGCTGGAATGTTTGTACAAACACTTGGAGGAGTATTTCTGTTCTTGTTCACAACATCAGCACGCAGAAAGCAATTTAGGCAGCACCGGGTGAGATCACTTTGCAGTGGGTCAGGTTATTCAAACTACAGAGGACCCAAGCTTTTACGCCCAGCAATTACCAATCCACCCTACACACGTGCAACTAAGTACATATGAGCAGTTTCATAGGGTTTCATCCCGTCACCATCCTGGTTCTGCATTTATTATGTAGTCATCTGCCTAGGAAGGCTAGCTTTTGTGCTGAATTTGGATTTTGTAGTTTCCTTGTTCTCCCAACAATGACCTGAACTGAGATCATGTCTGAGAACCAGCAGATAGGGGCTCGGGGAAATGATACTGCAAGGCAGAAACAGCACAGAGTAACTCCTGGAAGTTTGCAAACCTCCTCTTCACTGTCTTATTAATTCAAGATCTTATGAAATATCACTGCTTGGAGACTGCCTGGGGATAGCAATGACTCAAAGTACTCTCTGTCTTAAAAGTTCTGGTGCTTGACCCAGTTCTTACAAAAAGGAAAAAAAAAAAAGGACATCAGTTAAATTCCTAACCTTACATTTCAGCTCACTAGTGACAAGACGCTTGTGGCTCTCAAAAAGCTTTAGCTTATAAAACGTAACAATCCAGCTTGCTGGATGAGTAACTGCTACTTCCAACAGCCCTGTTGGTAAGGTTCACTAGGCCTCTCACGTGTCCGGTTTCCAGGATAGTGATGCGATCCTCATGTGCTGAAATGCCATGTCCTTGGCAGCAGCATAGCAGCAGCTACCATCTCTCCAGATAGCTCAAGTTTGCTTCAGAGACACTCCTCAGTAGTTCTTCCAGTTGTTGCAAACTTGGCACCTTTTTAAAGTCTGTGAATCAAATGCAGGCCAGGCTGCTTGGGTGTTACATAACTCACTTCTGCTTCGTGATGAAGAGTACATTCCACCACAAACCCCATTCAGAAGGCAATTTAGGCTTTCAAGAACATAATTTTGATTTTTTTTTCTGGCTTATTTGGTAGAAATCAGTGATGTATTTCCTTTAACTACCCTAAAGCACAATTCATCAACATCTGAAAAGCCTGCCCTTTATATTTTTATGAAAGACAAGTTACGGATATATCCCAATACAGAAGTTACTACGAAAGCTACTCAGTGCTCCTTGATAGTGTGATTTCAAAAAAATTGCTATTTCCTTCCATGTTTTTCTGTAAGGGTACAATTTTGGCAAAATATAATAGCTCTTGAGAGCTGATGGCACAGCTTTTTTTTGCTGCGTGAAAAGAGACCTATCCAAAACTTGATTGCAGCTGAGTGATCATGAGACTAGTTTTCAGCCAGTTCCCAAATGTTACATTTACCCAATATCTGCTTTAAAACACACTGGCTTGCTGCTCAGCTATCTGAGAACAGCCAGGCTAACACTGCTTCAAAGATCTCAGCCTCTACAGTAACACACTTGAAATACTAAGACTCTGATCTTTTGGCTGATAGGAAATTTTGAATCCATGTTTAACTATCTTAAGCCTGGAGATATATCTATACATAAGCTGTTACATCTTCATTGTCTTAATTTTCTTTTCATGCATTACTAAAGACAAAATTGGATTGCTGCTCGCATTCATCTCCTGAATACTTGTTTCTGAATACTTAACAGAAAGAAATTGTATTTCCTTCACCCATGTATTCTTTGCTTACTTGCTTGGCCACTTCACATGGGGTATAATCAAATCTTCCAGATCATTTCACAGGTGCTTTGATCTGGTGCCTAAATTTATGGTAACAGAAAAGAATGCTGCTCTCCGAGATGTACAGCACACATCACCCTTAGCTTTGGAACGCAGATATTGTCCTTCCTCTGCCTGCTGAACCATAATTTCCTCCTTTTTTTTTCTAACAGCTGTGACTTTGCATATTTGAGACATAACCTTGATTCTCCTGCATACACGAGGCTGCTTTGTTCATGACCAGAGAATGTCTGGCTTGCCAGAGGCCCTCCTCAAATACTTTAGCCTCCAAGGACAGGATGCTAGTCAACACAGTAACTTCAGAAAAAAAGCTGTGACTCAGTCTTGCTTCTCTGGAAAACTCAATTGGGAATGATTTATTTCCCCAATGCTTCTTCTAATTTGGAGCAGGACAACAGTATCACAGGTGGACCAAGGCATATTGTCTACTGATCTTATTTTTGATGCAAGTATTTTGGGACTGTTATAGCAAGAAACTTTTTTTTTTCACTTATACAAGAGGAGAAATGAAATATCTTGAAGGGCACCAGGAAACTGGCCCTTGGCCTTGGAATCACAGGTGATTAATCATTCCTTTCACACATGCTTATGAGAGTTGTGAGTGCTGGCTAACTGTAACCTATGTGCTTGGCAATACACTTGGAAACCTCAGAGAGCACTGCAGGCACTGCCAATTCTTAACCAGGACTGGCCAACACGAGCATAAAACGCCATGTCTCGGCATTAATGTCAGTTATAAAAATACACAATTGCCCAAGATAGCTATTTCAGAGTATGCCCTTGTCTCCAGGTCTCATCACAGATGCTGCACTCTTTTGCAGCCTAACCACAAGTGCAAACTTCTGCTGCACGGCATGCTGTTTGTTAAGCGCTCCTGATAACGGATATTTAAAGTATTTTGATTCAATCCCTAGTCGGAATTAAGTCATACAACTAAAACAAGCTGCTGAAGCACCACATCCTTTCCTGTAATCACGCAGAAAACCACCTTACAGGAAAAGCAGAAACAAACCCTCTGCAGATACCATTTCCCTGTGAGACGATTTGTTGTCTGAAGGGAACTCTGTGCTTAAAAACCTTAAGGTTTTTTTTTTTAAAAAGAAACACTTGGGGGCAGAGGCCCTTGAAAGCAGCACTAGCTGCAGGCTACCGGAGAGCGGTCAGGGGAGCGGCAGTGCAGAGCCGCCGAGGCTCATGTGCCGCACCGGGCTGACTGGGAGTTAACAGCAAGGCCAGAGCGGCGGCAGGCAAAGCCAGCGCTGCCTCAAGGGCTGCCCGGAGCAGAGGCCGTTGCCCCCCAGCGTGTCCCCAGGGGCCCCGGCCCCGGCGCCGGCACGGCAGAGGCGGCAAATTTCAGATCCCACCCCATCCAGCCTCGCTCCTCAGGCCCGACCCCGGCCCCACCCTCTAACGGCCGCGGCCCGGCACGCGCCCGTCCCAGCATGCAGCGCGGGGCGCCCGACCGGCCTCGCCGCACGTCCAGGCGAAGGGGCGGGGCATCGCCCTTCCCCGCCCACCAGGGGAACGGGAGGAGGGAGAGCGTGAGACCGTGAGCGTGGCCGGCGGGGAAGAGAGCAGAGGGGCGCGAGACTCCGCCCATCCGCCTCCGCCGGGGAAACCAGGACGACAGCCAATAGGGAACGCGCCCCGCGAGGCGGGGAGGCGGGGCTCCGGGAGGCCGCGGGGCGGGGCCGGCGCTGAGTTGCCGCAGCGCCGCCGCCGCTTGTAAACAGATCGTGCCCCACGTGACGGGCGCGAAGTACCTGTGCGGGGGCACCGGGCATTGTCTGTCGCGGCGGCGGGTCCCTGACCAGAGGCGGCGGCGGGCTCCGAGCTGGGAGGAGGTGATTCCTCTCCGTCCTCCTTCCTTCCCTCCCTCCCTCCCTCTTTCCCCACCCCCTCCTCGCCGCTCCGGCGGGGATCCTGCGCGTCCTCCCCCCTCGGCGCCTTTCCCGTTCCCCCGCCGCTAAGATGGCTGATGGTGGGCGGTGAGGCGGGGCCGCGGGGAGCCGTTGCCGGCCGGCGCGCGGCGGGGCAGGTGGGGGCGGCTGACGGGCCGGGAGGGGAGCCGGGAAGGGGGGAGAGGGGGGCGTGTGCCTGCGGGGGAAGCCGCGCAGCGCCATGTCCGCCTTCGCCCTGGAGGAAACGCTGGAGGCCGACTGGGTGGCCGTCAGGCCTCACGCCTTCCAGGAGCGGGAGAAGCACAAGTTCGTCTTCATCGTGGCCTGGAACGAGATCGAGGGCAAATTCGCCATCACCTGCCACAACCGCACGGCGCAGCGCCAGCGCAGCGGCTCCCGCGAGCTGCGCCGCGCCGGCCCCGCCGGCCCCGAGGCCAGAGCCGCCCCCAAGGCCGGCAGCCCCACGGCGCGCAGGGAGGCCGGGCAGCCGCGGGGCTCCGAGCGGGGCGCGGCGGCCGAGGCGCTGCCCAAGAGCCCGCTGCGCGCCAAGAGCAGCCCGGTCCGGAGGCCGCAGCGGGGCCCGGAGGCGCCAGGTGCCTCGGAAGAGATAGAAGTGCTGGAGCTGGGGAAGGAGGAGGCGGCCGCTGCGCCGTCGCTGCCGCCCTCGCCGCTGCAGGCGGCCGAGCCGGCCGCTCCCGACGCGGAGCCCGTAGGGGAGGAGTGCAGCTGGGCCGGCCTCTTCTCCTTCCAAGACTTGCGGGCCGTGCACCAGCAGCTGTGCTCGGTGAACTCGGAGCTGGAGCCCTACCTGCCTGCTTTCCCCGAGGAGCCCTCGGGCATGTGGACGGTGCTGTTCGGAGCCCCGGAGCTATCCGAGCAGGAGATGGACGCTCTCTGCTACAAACTGCAAGTTTACTTGGTCCACAGCTTGGATACTTGCGGCTGGAAAATCCTTTCACAGGTGCTCTTCACTGAGACTGACGACCCCGAAGAGTATTATGAGAGCCTGAGTGAGCTGCGACAGAAGGGGTACGAGGAGGTGCTGCAGCGGGCCCGCAGGCGAATCCAGGAGGTGAGAATACTGCATGATCCAGATGCCTGCACCTTAACATTGCCTTTTCCTTACTCTGTGACATCTTCTTTAGTTGTTGTCTCCAGCTGCTCCCCTCTATGGAATCGATCAAACCGTGGGACAAAAAAAAAAAGTCAGGAAAACTGCCTAGTTTAAAAAAAAAACCAAAACAAAACCAAACCTCTTTGAAAATCTTAAGTAAGAAAATGAGACTTAACCTTTTGAGACTTAACCTTTCCAGGGTCTCTAGTGCCAGGATTTAAGAAAGTGTAGATTTCCTTAGTCATCTAAGTGTGTACTTTTTTCTGTGCAATTGAACTTAGAAGTTTGTGAACAAGGATCTGATGGATTTGGCAAGGTCTTACTCCCAGATTTTATTCTTGTGTTGCCTTGCACCAGGATGCTGAAGGATGTTGAAGGCTGAATTTTTCTGTTTAATGGGAGCAGCAACATGTAGTGTTTATTTTGACAGCGCAATTTAGGCACTTGAAGCCAAAGAATTTTAAGTTCCTGAAGGGTCTGGGTGCTGAATCTGATATTTCAAGTGAGATGATGCTTTCCAGTGGAATTGGAGTAACTACAACTTTTGTTCAGCTGCTAAGTTCTTTGAGTTGGGATTTTAAAAAGCAGGCTGTCTGGTGTTAGCAAGTATTTACTGCATTGCTGTTGCTAGTGTCTGACAAGACTTGTATGTTTCAGGATACTCCATCTCTCTTTCTCATACCATCTCTCATTCTGTTTAGGTGAAAGTAGTTGAGGCGGTTCTACTAACTTCTTGAAATAGTATGTGAGAATTTTTTCACGTCTTTGTTGACTGATGTATATGAGGATCCAGATTTTTCCAGTGAAAAAGGAGAATTTTACACTTAGTTTTTATGTTTCAGTGGCCTTGATTCAGAGTGTACCAGGATCTGCCTAGGTGCGACTATGTGTATCAATCAGATTATGGAATTTTTATTTTTGCAAACACTATCTAAATTCTGTTGCATGGATATAGGTCAAGTTTGGCTGCTTCAGCTCCCCGCATATATGCTACCAATGTTGTGTGTTCAAAAAATGTGCAGTGGTGAATATTTTGTTCCTTGGGGGAATATGAGCATAACTGCTCGCTGTCTGTTTTGATGGCATAGTTTTGAGACTTTTTAGGATTCAGGATGAGTTTTTCCTTAGTGACTAGAGTTACAGGGTGTGAAAAAATTGTTTTGTCAGTGATGAAATCATTATAAGGGCATCCAAGTGTAACATCGTTAGGTACAAGTTTATTTCCGAACTGTTGTGTTAGGATATATCCTTGTGATTTTTTGAGGGTTGTTTTTTTTTTTTTTTCCAGGGCTATTTAAAGGGCTGAATTAATCCTCGTTAATTTTGGTATACAACTGGTAATTAGTCTAATAGTCTTCTGCAGTAGTTTTAGTCCAGAATATATAAAAGAATATTGTCTTCTGCTTTTCTTTCTTTGACTGCATTAGTACTTGGGACCGTATGCTTAGATTAACTTAGCCTTCAGCTCAGCAGCTTTTGTAAGGAGCTGAGCAGGACAAGAGAAGTTCCTGTTAAATGTGGGGAGTTTGGGAACTGGGTACCTAACTCAAAGTGTGCAGTGTTTTTTAGGAAACACTGATTCAGAAGTACTGTGCAAGAGGTTTCCTGGAGAATCTCAGCTGCTGTTTTGTTAGCACCAGTACTGTCAGGAAATTAAAAAAATCTGTTGTCAATAGGCAATGCAAGCTTTATCCATCAAGATCTCTAAACTACAACATCTTATTCTCTGTTAATGTTCAGAACCTGATGCAGACAAAATGGCAGAGCCTGTATGTGTGTCTGACTACAGTACAACCTTCCTTTCCCATGGTAACCAATCCAGAAGTGTACTTAAAGTCAGTACAGCTGTGCTTCTGTCACTGTCAGTTTTGTAAATTGATCCTTCTTTAATTAAAGGTAGTTCATGGTTCAGAAAATAAACCAACAGAATTACTTGCTCTTTCCCCTTTGGCTCTCAGGTTTCTCTTTTTGTTACCTGTTAGTGCTTTACTTGGTCCACAGGAAATGTCTTTCTTTTAAGCAGTAACTGGTATTGCTGTTCATTGCAATTCTAAGCAAATGAAGCAATGGATGATGGGTACTGCTCGGTATTTCTGAAGTAAAAGTTTTTTGTAAAACTACTCAAGAAAACCTACTGAATCAATGGTTCGTCTCTCACTTTAATTAACTTTTCCATCTGTGCTTGAAGTCTACCTGCTAGCTGATTGCAGAATTCTGAAATTCTAAACGATTTTACCTCTTACCAGAACTTTTGGGGAACAGAGGAAGCAATTGAGCAACATTGGCAACTGAAATGTTATCAAGGAGCATGATGAATCTGGATGGTCTTCATTAATGTAAAATTGTGCAAAACCCAAGTTTAGAACTCCAAGGCTTTGGCTTAACACTTTAAAATACGCCTCTGCAGTTTATAATTATTTCATATATCTCTTTTTCTCCAGGACAAATTTCTTTGTGCAGTTAGATACTACTTGAGAAGTGCTTGCAGTTTCTATTGATTATATTCTTTGGGGTAGAGAAGCAAAGTGAGCAACAAAACTTCTCATATTCATTGTTTCGGCATCCCTTACTTGGCCATCTGTTGCTTTCCGTAAGTTACACACAAGCCAGTTTATTTTCACAGCAGTTAATAATTGTTGCTCTTTGTAAAAGGCATTTATGTCTCTTTCTCAATTATAAACCTTTAATAAGCCAGAAGAATGTTGCAAGTAGAAACAGATCCAAGATGAGGAAGAAAAATAGTTGTAGAGGAACTGTATGACTTGGAATTAATTTCTTCTACATAATTGGCAGTTTTGAAATAGCACATCTTTGATTTTTTTTTTTTTTTTCAAATAAAACTTTTAATTCTGGAATAGCTTAGGAATTTAATTTATGTTTATTTATGTTAAAGTGAAAACTTTATCTAAAGGAGTAAATAGTGTTCTACCTCTTTTTTTTTTTGAGAACAATTAAACACTTGTTGGAGTCCTTATTCATTAAGTTTATGCCTGTTTAAAAAATGTCTTGAGTGCTTAGTTAGAGGTCTGAGCTCCCAAATGGAGACATGATACAGAATCAGTGACCAGATAAAAAGATGTTATTATTTCAGCAAAGAGGATGACACTGAATCTTTATTTGGGATTGCAGATTCGTGGCCAGTATTTCCAAGGTCTTAAACTTTGTGTCTAGAAGGCAGGAAAAGTTCTCCTCTATACTCTTGTTCCTGCCAGTTTCCGGTCTATGTTCCTCCCCCATAACATGGGAGGAGTTCTTCTAGGCTAAGTGTATATACTTGTAAGTTCTGAATATAGTAATACCAAAGATGGTGTCATACTTCTTTGTCAATGCTGTGTTGCAAAAAGGTTGAACGTAGTCGCAGTTTGGCTGAATAAAAAGTGGTGTTAGTATAAACTATGATTAAAAGGGTTTGTTGGCTTAGTCACATCAACAAACATGTTCCATTGTCTACTTATCCTTTTACTTGCTCTTGCATAGCGAGCTCTTGCATAGTGAGCTGTGAGTTCGGGAAGCCAGTGTTTACATTACATGCCTACTTTAGCATCTTTGACATAATGGTACGTGTGAATCTCTCTGTCCCTTACAGCTCTTAATTGCCATTGCAGTGTGAAATTTGGCAGATGATAGCCTATAGGATCTTGAATGCCTGTTACAAAGTGAGTCAGAGACTTGCTTTAATTTTTGTTGTTGCTCTGTAAAATCTATGAATTCTAGTATCTGCAGGCAGGCTGTTAAAGACCATTTTGCATCTATGTTCAGTGTGTGTTCTTTTGAATTGCTTTAGTAGAGAAGTTCAGAAACACTTTTTAATGATTATTAAATTCTGAAGAAATTCTGAGAGCATCTTATTTTGTGTGGGTAACCTAAGACTGCTTTGGGAATGAGGATGTATTGATATTTTTAATCGCCTTCCCTTGTATGGTGGGATATTTTGTTAAGCACCAGAATAGCCCCGGGAGCTTTTATCTTATGTTGTTTCGCTTAATTTTCTTTTGATTCAAAGGGCTAGAAATGTTAAGAGAAATCAACATAAAAATATTTTCTCTGTTTTGTTCCAGTAACAAGTTCTATGAGAAGAAAATGTAGGGTTTTTGATAAAAATCTGTATTGTCATTTTCTTCTTAAATTTTTTAAAATGACTTGCACAGCTTTAATAGGGAAGTATTTTTTTTTTGTTTTCAGTGAATGAAATAAAATTGTCAAATCACACAAATTGGTAAGTAATTGATTTGGCTATAGATTATGGAATTTCACATTTGTTGCTTTCCAAGAGTGCTGTCACATATTTCTGTTTTCATCAAAAATTCAAGTAACATCCATAGGTTATTCTGTTGTTTTGTTTAACCTGTTGTCATAGTTCAGCCCTGATCAGCACCAGACTACGCAGTCTCTCTCTCAGTCCCCCCACCCGCCAAGAGAATAGGGAGAGATAATATAAAAAAAAAACGGCTCAAGGCTTGAGATAAGGACAGGGAGAAAATCCTTAAGGTTACCATTATGGGCAAAACAGACTCGACTTGGGGAAAACTATTCATTTATTACTACAAACAGCAGGATAATGAGACAGAGAATGAGATAACCTCCCCCCACCCCTCCCTCTTCCCAAGCTTAACATTATCTCTACTACCTTCCCCCCACCCCGAGCTGCACAGGGGGGAAGAGGGAATGGGGATTGCGGTCAGTTCATCATGCGTTGTTTCACGCCACTGCTTCATGGTTGGGGGAAGAACTCCTCACATTCCTCCCCTGCTCTGTTGTGGGGTCCCACCCCTACGCCACAGTCCTTCCTGAAACTGCTCCAGCATGGGTCATCTCTTCCACAGGGTGCTGTCTCTCCAGAACGGCTGTCCCAGCGGGCCCTCCACGGGCCACAGCCTCCTTCAGGCCTCCACCTCCCCCAACGTGCGGTCCTTCATGGGCTCCAAGTGGATCTCTGCCCCTCCGTGGACCTCCATGGGCTGCAGAGGGACAACCTGCTCCACCATGGTTGTCTCCACAGGCTGCAGGGGAATCTTAGCCAGGAGCCGCATTATTCTTCCCCCTCCTTCTCCACTGACCTTGGTGTCTGCAGCTGTTTCTCTCACAGGAAGAGCTCTTCACAACAGGCTGGCAGACGCCTCTCAGAATCTCTTCACATCATCCATCTCATCTCCTCCACTTCTTGCAGCCAGGCCGGGCCGAGTTGGGCCCAGTTGGCCACCTGGCGAGAGGCCAGAGGGTGAGGCCTGCAAGGCCCATGAGGCCTGCACCTCCCCCTCTCCGCCTCTGCCCCTGCTCAGCTTCTTCACATCTTTTTTTTTTTTTTTTTCCCTGTTTTCCCCTTCTTAAATATGCAGAGGCATTATCACGGGACATTCTGGTACCAATCGGCTCGGCCTTGGCCAGCAGCGGGTCCGCCCTAGGCCCGGCCCAGTCCACTGAACAAAGGGGAGCGACTTCTAGCAGTTTCCTACAGAAGCTACCACCTTAGGGCCTCCCCACTAAACAAAACCACAACACCTGTTTTAATATTTTATAAAAAATTAATATTCAGGATCATCTCAGTATCCATGAGAATTTTCTTTATTTGCTTTTGACCATGTGCATTCAGTTCTAAAGTAAATGTGTATATGGTAGGTAGTGGGGCGCTGTACCAAAAATGCAAATTTTGCAGAGGTAAGGTGACCTGTTTCTATTCAACGATATACTGCTAGGCACAGTGTGATATAAAGAGAGATTTCAAACTCATAAGTAATGTAAAAGTAGATAATATTAAACACTGCAAAAAAGTATTCAGTGTTTCAGTAATACAAAAGAATAAATGTTAGCAGTAGTGTTTCCATTAAAACCACTGCCATATCTTTCTATGCAAGAAGCAAAGAAAGATGGATTCTGTATGTTGACTGCAATAGCTAGATTTAGAAGATATATCGGGTGTCTCAGGAGAGAAGAGAATGCTGGTTTGACTTTAACTTTGGGAGCAGAGAGGATTAAAATAAGATATACTGTGGATTTTTTTTTTCCTATTGATATGAATAGAGCAGAGTTCAAGACTAATACTGAGCATTCTGGAAATCCAACCTATTTTTGTTTGAAAGCTTCTTTTTACATACTCATTGCTTGTAGTGTTAACACTTGTTTCCAGTAAAACTGTTCTGATTCACTTCTAAATACTCTGTAAATAGCCTATTTAAATGCTATTTACTCTAAGTTAGTACTAACCAAAATATAGTATGTTAGCAGCCGTAGTGCCTGCTCTGTAGAACATATAAGTGGACTACACATTCTTAGGAGACGTGATACTAGCACTTTGCCTAGTACTTGTGTTGCTGTCTAACCAAAGGCATTTATGGCTGGACATGATGATCCTGGAGGTCTTTTCCAGCCTTAATGATTCTATGATTCTGTCATTCTATGATTTTCTTCCTTTCCTTGTCAGCCATCATCTTTTTATTTATTTAATTTGCAACTGGAGTCGCTAGTAGTTATTTCTGGTTGTTACAGACCAGGCCTAAGTTAATAAATATTTTAAAGACTCGGCATTTTAGGTGTTGGAAGTTCACACCTGACTCAGTCTGCAAGCATCAAACCAAACAGCAAGGATACTGCAGTACAGCTTCAAATAAGCAGAATTTAATGCAATTTTTTTTCTGCAAGTAATAAAAATATAAATCACACAAATACTTTACTTTCAGTGTTTCACTGAGTTTCTGAAATGTATTCTAGATATGTAAATCCGTGTTAAAATTTAAACACTTGATGATAACATCTGATACTTCTGGAAGATGTGGAAGTAAGGTAGAGAGAGCTATATCACTTGAGATTCTTGGACCCTTATAGTAGCAAGGATAATTAAATACACAACAGCTTAATCATACAGTGGACTCACAGTTACTGAAAGTCTAAGATTGCATACCTTTTTAAAATACATGCCTTTAAAATGGCTTCTAGGAATCCTGTATTTAACGGGCATTAGATCATATTAACATGGTATTTGCTTCTCACTTTAGTCTGTGTATTAAAACCTTCAAAGTCCTAAACCAAATAACAATTTACCATTTAACTGAAAATGTTGTATTTTATCCCTCTTCCATTTGATGTCTTCTTGAGTAAATGTTTCTTTTCTGCTGCTCTTCTCTTTTACTTCTGTTTTACAGGAAGCAGCCAATTGTTTCAGAGATTTCTAGACTTGTGATCATAGGTGAATTAGATTTTTTTTCTGTTTTGTTTTTCTTCTTTGTCAGTCTTTTTGTGTTGTCTCTTTTCCAGTCCCAGTAGGATACTTGTTTTGGATTTGAAGGTGTTGGTAGTGGGGTTTTTAGTTGCTGTTTTTTTTTTTTTTTTTCTTCCCTGCCCTTTTTATGGTACACTTATGGCATATATATGTAGATAGACTTCATGCATTGTTTTATTAATGCCTTATTGAGTTTGATAAGAGTTAGCAGAAGATGATGAATACTACTGCTATATCTGAAAACAGCAGAATGTTTAAAATAATGTATATTACTTCAAAGCATGTACTAATTATATGTACACAAAGAAAAGGACATATGCTTGAAAAATTAGGTCTTCCTTAACAGAACTTGTCTTACATGAAAAACAAGAGTACGTTCTGTAGAATATAGCGATACTGTTCAGTATGACCCGTAGTCAGTAAGCTTAGACTTAATTTTTAGAAACATCAGCTTGCCTGTCTCATAGTTAAATTCCTTATCCAGATACTTGGGAGGAAAAAAAAAGGAAATGTAATATATCCTCTGTTTAACTGTCCGAACTGGGATTGGGGAACCACTTATATCTTGTAGTTGGTGGAATGTTCTGCTGATGAGATTATTTTATTTGATATTCCCCTTCAAAATTTGAATTGTTTCCCTGGATGTAGAAGTAGGAACTTTTTTTTTTCTTTTCTTTTTTCTTTTTTTTTTTTTTATATTAGTAGAAACATGCCATTGCAGTCCACCAGTAAATTGCTGTTATTGACAAGAACTTCAGTCAAAGTGGGGACTCAGTCCAACTAGAGATACATCTGCAAAACTTTTTCAAAAGATGAAAACTGAGCCATAAGGAGTATGGTAGGGAAAGAAGGAAGATAGCATAGGAGGAGAGGGAAAGAGAATGATGATACCCTTAAGATAAGTGTTGACTAACTCAGTGTTGTTATGTATATATACCTGAGCTGTTGCTCAGACTGTTATCTGCTAAATAGGGGTTGGCAGTGGAATAAGGTGGGCTTGTGGAGTGTTGAGCCTGTTGCTTTGGCGGCTGAGAGTATCTTCTAAATAGGCTCAATCCTCTTTATCCTTTATTATCTCGAGAAAAATCAACTATTAACATTTGGTGATACTGTAATTCTACTGCGGGTGAGTCTATAATGCCAGAATGTATTTTTTTAGTACTATACAAAAGGAAGAGAACCAAATGAACGTGAATTGAAATGTATAGAGGAACCTGCGCCCAAACGTATTTTGCGATTTTGGGCAACTGGAGTACTTGGGAGTTGCCAGTACTATAACAGTTAATTGTTTCTTCTCTTTTTTTTCCAGAAAATAAACAAACAAAACCCCCTTAGTTAAGGGAACAGGAAGAGATAATACAACAAAAAAGGCTCGAGGTTTGAGATGAAGACAGGGAGAGATCCTTAAAATTACCGTTACAGGCAAAACAGACTTGACTGGAGGAAAACTACTTATTTCTTATTAAAACCAAAGCAGGATAATGAGAAAGAGAACAAAGTAAGTTCCCCCCACCTCTCCCTCTTCCTGGGCTTAGCTTCATGTTCAGTTATCTCAACCTCCTTTCCTGCCCTGAGCGTCACAGGGGGGAAGAGGGCGTGGAGGTTATGATCAGTTCATCACACATTGCTTGACGCTGCTCCTTCTTTGTTGGGGGAAGAACTCCTCCAGTCCTCCCCTGCTTCAGCATGGGGTACTTTTCCACGGGGTGCAGTCCCTCCGGAACAGCTGCCCCAGTGGGCCCTGCCTGCGCCACAGCCTCCTTCAGGCACCCGCCTGCCCCGGCGTGGGGTCCTCCCCTGGCTGCAGGTGGATCTCTGCTCCTCTGTGGGCCTCCATGGGCTGCAGGGGCACAGCCGGCCTCACCATGGGCTGCAGGGGAATCTGCCGGGAGCAGCATTACTCCTCCCCCTCTTTCTTCACTGACCTTGGTGTCTGCAGCCGTGCCTCTCACAAAAAATTCTTCACAACTGGCTCAGGCAGATGCCTCTCAGGTTCTCTTCACATCTCATCTCTCCACTTCTTGCAGCCCGGCCAGACCGAGTCGGGCCCAGACATCTGCCCGGCGGGAGGCCAGAGGGTGAGGGCCACAAGGCCCACAAGGCTCGCGCCTCCCCCTCTCTGCCCCTGCTCCAGCTTATTCACATCTTCTTTTCTTTTTCTTTCTCTGTTTTTTTTTTTTTTTTTTTTACCCTTCTTAAATATGTTGTCACAGAGGTGTTATCAGGGAACGTTCTGCTACCAATTGGCTTGGCCCTGGCCAGCAGCGGATCAGCCCTAGGCCTGGCCGAGTCCACTGGACAAAGGGGAAACAACATCTAGGAGCTTGTTGCAGAAGCTGCCATCATAGCCCCCCCTCACTAAACAAAACCACACAATAATCCACAAGTTATTGATAAATTACTATGTAGTAAAAGCTTGTAAACAAAATATTCTGCTGTTGTTAAAAATTGAGCGTCCAGAAGTTTTGTCCTGCCATTGGTATTTAGCATGGTAATGCTCTGGGGAAGGGGTCTATGAGGCTAACAGGAACTGTAGGTTTAACCATGTAGATCTAGATTAGAAGACTGAGAGTTTTTGAGGAAGGGAGCCAAAGTTAATATACATTGGAACTCTTTTTTTTTTTTTTTTAAGTTACTCATACATCTTGCATAGTGCTAACATCACTGTAACCGTTCAGTACAAGGATCTTGGATAGTTCACTGAAAATCCCTGCTTTAAGTGCAGTGCTGTTTAATAGCAAACAAGCAAGAATGCTTCAAGAATAGTGAAAAAAATAGCTTAGAATACAGGTTACTCTTTAAGAATGATTGTTGAAGCCCTTGCATAACTTAAAACAGGCTTTTAAAAACAAAGAAAATAGTTCAAATTTGTTGGGCAGGAGACTGGATGATCTCATAGTATCTTCCAGTCATAAGCTGTATAAACTAATAAGGGAAATATGGTTTTGTTTTAATTAGTTTGTTGTTGAAACTTGCCCAATTGCCGATTTCTGAAGAATTTATGCCTGAAATATAAACCAAGCCATTATTAGTTTGTCTGAAAACTTCATGAAGTATTTTAACACACAGTGGTAGACGTTAACTTGAAACATCTCTGCAAATGTCTCCTTGTTTACTAGCTCTTGCTTCTCAACTGTGTCCATTATTTTTAGTAACCTTGTTAGAACTTATTTGTGCAGTTTGGATTTCACTTTTGGATTAATTCTTCTGGTCATAGGCAGAAGGGTGTTTCGATGTGCAGAGACCTTCCCTGGCAAGCTAGTTTTTGCAAATCATTGTCTGGAGTTGTTCAGAGTAGATGTAAATAGAATGCTAGTGGTGTATCTGCCTATGATTCTGCTCACCAGTTGCAAATATTTTGTCAGATATTATTTTCAGTTAAAACTCTTTTACTGGTAAGACACTGTCTCTGAGTTTCCTTTCTATCTCTTCTGTTCTTTCTGTTTGTGGTATTTATATGGTAAAAGTTATCAAATATGTGGATTTTTTTGTTACATATAGGGCAGACAAACATTACACATTCAGAAAAATTTTGACCCTTCATGGACACTTTTTTGTCAATGAGTTGCTCCTGGGAAGGTATTATAAAACACTTCCTGTCGTTCAGCAACCTTTTTTTCATTTTTTTTTGGAAGTAAATTGAGTACCCCCACTTTCTCAAATAGTGATGGATTTTTTTTTTTTTTTTTTTTTTTTTTTTTTGGTTTGTGCTACTGTTACAGTATTTTCTAAAATGCATTTGTAGACAGTTGTTTATATGACCTTCTTTTGGAAGAAATGCTATGATATTGGTGTGTGGGAACTGGATTTTCTTTTTCCTTTTGAAAATGTTTAAATAATCAATTAGCATTTGTTTGTGATGACTTACAGACAATTTATGTGGGCTGTCTAAAATTAGTAGTAGGACAACTTTTCATGTAATAGTATCGCATCATGACTTGTTTTGAGCTACTTGAGGGAGACAGTATTGTAAAAGATTTCTCAGTAACTTAGAATCATAGATTATTATGTTAGAAGGAACCTTCATGCTTTAAATACATGAACTCCATGCTTAAAATACAGCTAATTTTGATTAGGGCTTTAAAAAAACCCAGCCAAACAAACTTGAAATGACAGTGTGTGCTTTATATCTGTTTTAAGGAAATTAAAAAAAAAAAAAAAGAAAAAGAAACATGTATTAATTCAGTTCTGAAATTTCTGAGGGAGAAAAATCTATAGATCGGTTTATGAAGTTTCTGAGAGTTTACGATTTTTCTACAAATAATGCTGTGGCTTCAGAGCCCAAATTCTTCAGCCTTCAGTAATGTGATACTTGTTTATAATAATAAGATGTCAGAATTTGAAATTGTACCCTTTTTTTTTTCACTTCAGAGTAGTATAATTCAGCAAAAAAATCCATATGTAGGAGGAGTTTAAAAAATCCCAAACTATCTTGCAATACTGGAGTTCTTCTAGAAGAGTTGAATTAATAAGTAAATAGGCAAAACTGTGTTTTAGCATGCTGCTTTATCACTCATTGATTTTATTTCTCCATAACACTTGCATTGTTTATCCTTTACCTTTAATTTCTCAGTGAAAACAGGAGGAAAAAAAACCCAAACAGAGAACACCACAGAAAAATTTTTTTACAATGAGGGTGGTAGAACACTGGAACAGGTTGCCCAGAGAGGTGGTGGATGCCCCATCCCTGGAAATGTTCAAGGCCAGGCTGGATGAGGCTCTGAGCAATGTGATCTGGTTGGACATGCCCCTGCTCCTTGCAGAGGGATTGGACCAGATGGCCTTTAAAGGTCCTTTCCAACCCAAACTATTCTATGATTCTATGTTTGCCTGATACTAATATAAATTGCTTTTGTCTGAAATGTTATGCTTTTATGAAAATGATATAATAGCTCATTATTTACACGATATTTACTGTTAGACTGAGAAGGAAAATAGTGTGCATGATATGGGATTCCAGGAGTTTCTTAGTATCTTATTTAGCTTTTTGTTTCTATTAGCAGGCTATAAATGTGCTCTTTCTGTTGGACTTTTTTGGATGTTTTATTGAACTTTTAAATAAAAAAAACCCCATCATTTTAGCTTCGAAACTTTAAAAATTGCATTTAGTTCTGTGTAATGCTGTTTCCTTCTTAGACTTGCCTTTCCATCATTTAACCATTGTATAAGGTGCTGTAAAGCTTGAAAAAGCATTGAACTATACCACTCTTGAGAAATCACGCAGAAACCCTTTTGAGTTAGCTGTCAGCTGTCCAGGGTTTAAAGGTAGTTCGTCAGCCAAGTAGTTGAAGAGAGCTGAAGAACTGGATCATCAGCTTGTTAGTACTGCTTTCTGTCCTCCCCGCTTCAGCTTTGTGTTCCTTCCTGTTGTGCTTGTGGTGTGCTGATCCAACTCAGTAAATTAATCCAAGAGAAACTACAGAAACATCTTTCTGCCAGATACTCGGTTTGTCAGAGTCTGAGAAATTCCAAAGCCAGTGCGGTGGAGGAAGA
Source organism: Chlamydotis macqueenii (assembly GCF_036417535.1). Taxonomy (NCBI): domain Eukaryota; kingdom Metazoa; phylum Chordata; class Aves; order Otidiformes; family Otididae; genus Chlamydotis; species Chlamydotis macqueenii. The sequence goes on along the minus strand of NC_141593.1, from coordinate 23,772,273 downwards.
GGGCACTTGAGAGCAGAAGGAACAAGGAACTGTGATGGAACTGGAAGAAGAGAGGAAAGAGGTGATGGGAAGTGAGATTTTCTTTCAGTAGGTGCAAGCCATTAGTTCAGCTTGGCTTTAAAAAGTAAATTCACCTGTACCAGTGCTTTGAATGTGGTATTGTCATAATGCTTTACCCCTTTTGAGTTAGATTTTTAAAAGTCAAACATTGGATTTATCAGACATTTGAGAGTATCTCTTACCATGCCAAATACATTGTAAAACTGGTGAGAGTCCTAATTCGGTGCTGTTGCTATCATTGCCGTGAGCTGACTTCAGAGTGAAACTGATTATACATCTTAGTATTTTTTTTCTTCTTGTCAACTTTTCACCTTTGTTTTCAGTGTTTTAAGAGTAGCATTGTAATAACTGCTAAGTAAATGTATCCATTGTATGCAAATATTAGTTTGTTTAGGCAGTTGTCAGTTTTGAGGCTGTTGAATATATTTTCCTGACTAATAGCATAGTTCAGAAGCACGGAAGAAGAGGTTCTATGGACCAGAAGTTAATGTATTTTGTTGCACAGCATGATACTTAAGTATTGTATGTTTTGGCTTTGGGGTTTTTTTTCAATAGGACTCCTGCAGAAGAAAATTACTCAGAACTTACTAGGACATGTGTAAAATCAGCTCTTTGCCAAGCCTTCAGGGTGAGGAGTTGCCTAGCAGTCTCTTTGTTCAGAATTACTATGTTCCAACTGATCAGTGATTCATTAGTGACTTTATCTTTTAGTTATTTTGTCTCTTTGCAAAGAGAGTCCCAGAGTGCTGTAATAACTTTGAAATACAGTAAAAAGATCTATTTTATTAATCAAATTACATTACAGTGTAAATACTTACTTCTGTGTTACTAAAAGCAGAAAAAAAGCCTAGCATTCCTGTAGAATGAGCACTCCTATGCAATTAGCCGTTGTTTTGTCTGATTTCTGTAGCACAGTTTGTGGCTGTGCTATTCAAAGTAATATCCTAAATTTAAACAAATACCTATTTTATATAGGCACTCACTTGGCATGATAGTGTAACTCAGAAGTGGCACAGCCACATTACACAGTATGATGAGGTGATAGATAAGTACCATCTTAAAATAAAAGCAACTTTACCATGATAGAATCACAGAATCATAGAGTAGTTTGGGTTGGAAGGGACCTTTAAAGGTCACCTAGTTCAGCCTCCCTGCAAGGAGCAGGGACATCTCCAACCAGATCAGGTTGCTCAGAGCCCCATCCAACCCAGCCTTGAACATTTCCAGGGATGGGGCATCCATCACCTCTCTGAGCAATCTGTTCCAGTGTTCCACCACCCTCATTGTAAAAAAACTTCTTCCTTATATCAAGTCTGAAACTATCTCCCTCTATTTTAAAACCATTACCCCTTGTCTTATCACAAAAGGCCCTGCTAAAGTGTTTCTCCCCATCTTTCCTATAAGCTCCCTTGAGGTACTGGAAGGCTGCTATAAGATCTCCCCAGAGCCTTTTCTTCATGAGGCAGAACAGCCCTAGCTCTCTCAGCCTCTCAGCACCTCATAGGAAAGGTGCTCCAGCCCTCTGATAATCTTTGTGGCCCTCCTCTGGACTCTCTCCAACTGGTCCATGACCTTCTTATGTTGTGGGCTCCAGAGCTGGATGGAATACTCCAGGTGAGGTCTCACCAGAGTAGAGCAGAGGGCAGAATCACCTCCCTCGACCTGCTGGCCATGCTTCTTTTGATGTGGCCCAGGATGCAGTCGGCTTTCTGGGCTGCAGCCGCGCTTTGCGGGCTTATGTCCAGCTTCTCACCCACCATCACTCCCAAGTCCTTCTCCTCAGGGCTGCTCTCAGTCCATTCTCTGGACAGCCTGTATTTGTGCCTGGGATTGCCCCGATCCATGTGCAGGACCTTGCACTTGGCCTGGTTGAACTTCATGAGGTTTGCACAGGCCGACCTCTTCAGCCTGTCAAGGTCCCTCTGGATGGCATCCCTTCCCTCCAGTGTATCGACTGCACCACACAGCTTGGTGTCGTCAGCAAACTTGCTGAGGGTGCACTCTATCCCACTGTCCATGTCACTGACAAAGATGTTGAACAGGGCTGGGCCCAATACTGACCCCTGAAGGACACCACTTGTCACTGACCTCCATCCGGACACTGAGCCGTTGGCCACCACTCCCTGAGTGCAGCCATCCAGCCAATTCCTTTTCCACCGACTAGTCTGTCCATCAAATCCTTGTCTCTCCAGTTTAGAGAGAAGGATGTCATGCGGTCAAATGTGTCAAATGCCTTGCACAAGTCTAGGTGGATGACATCAGTTGCTTGTCCCTTATCCATTGATGCTGTAACCCTGTCATAGAAGGCCACCAAATTAATCAGGCATGATTTACCCTTAGTGAAGCCTAACATACATGGAAGGATGATGTTACAGATCTGTTTGTCATGTTTACAGGAAAGGAGATCCATAGTTTTTAATTGTTCACATCTCCTTCTTGAGCTTTCAGAGGAGATCTGTTGTGCCATACATTGTTGTCAGAGTTGTCAGCTTTAAGCCTGAGCCTTGTGATACTCCAGCAAGTTATATATATACACATACAGTTCTGCTGAGATTCTATTTAGAATTTTGGGTGGGAGGAGAGCAGTTGCATTGTTCAGTAATGATGCATACATGGAAATAATGTTTTGGCTCACTTCACTGTGTTAAAAATCTACTTCAGTTTTTCTTACCCGGTTCAGTTCTTTTCAGTGGACTAGTATTACAGGTAGTGTATTGAAATGAGGTGCATTTCAATGGACGTGACAAAAGTAACTGTTACTGTCCTAGGAGCTGATAACCTAAGTATAAACGAAGATAACTGGTATGAGTAAAGAAAGGTCAGGCCATCTGCAGTGTGCTGTTCTTAACCTTCTGCTGTGCTCTCTGGTAGTGGGTTGACCTTGGCTACCAGGTACCCACCAAGCTGCTCTATTGCTCCCGTCCTCAGCTGAACAGAGGAGAGAAAATACAACTAAAGGCTCGTGGCTGGAGATAAGGACAGGGAGAGATCACCCACCAGTTACTGTCTCAGGCAAAATAGATTTGACTTGGAAAGTAATATTGATTTATTGGCAATAAAATCAGAGTATGTTAATGAGAAATAAAACCAAATCTTAAAAACACTTTCCCAACACCCTTCCCTTCTTTCCAGGCTCAACTTCACTTCCGGTTTCTCTACCTCCTCACCTCGAGCAATGCAGGAGGATGGGGAATGGGAACTGTGGTTGGTCCATAACATGTCATGTCTGCCACTTCCTCCTCACGCTCTTCCCCTGCTTCCGTGTGGGGTCCCACCCACAGAAGCAGACCTCCACAAGCTTCTCCAATGTGGGCCCCTTTCAATGGAGTGCAGTCCTTCAGGAACAGACTGCTCTAGAATGGGTCCCCCATGGGGTCACAAGTCCTGCCAGTAAATCTACTCCAGCATGGGCTCCCCTCCATGGGGCTACATGTCCTGCCAGGAGCCTGCTCCATCGTGGGCTCTCCATGGGGTCACAGCCTCCTTCAGGAGATATCCATTTGCTCTGGCTTGGGTTCTTCCATGGGCTGGTGGGTGGATCTGTGCCTCACCATAGACCTCCATGGGCTGCAGGAAGCCTGGTTGAAAAAATTGGACTTTTTCATCCACTCAGTAGTGGATGAATGCATTATGTATCTATTGTAAACTCTGTGGTCTCCAAATAAGTTTATGGAACTCACTCATTTGTATCTTCTTTAATCTTAAGAGGTTAGACAGATGTAGTGCTGGTTTCAGCACTTCTCGTGCTGGGCAATGTTACCTTATTTAGAATCATAGAATGGTTAGGGTTGGAAGGGACCTTCAAAGGTCATCTAGTCCAACCCCCCTGCAAGGAGCAGGGACATCCCTGACTAAGTCAGGTTGCTCAGAGCCTCATCCAGCCTGGCCTTGAACGTTTCCAGAGATGGGGCCTCCACCACCTTTCTGGGCAACCTGTTCCAGTGTTCTATAACTCGCATCGTAAAAAATTTTTTCCTAATTTCTAATCTAAACCTACCCCCCTCTATTTTAAAAACATTACCCCTCGTTCTATCACAACAGGCCCTACTGAACAGCCTCTCCCCATCTTTCTTGTAGGCCCCCTTGAGGTACTGGAAGACCGCTATCAGGTCTCCCCGGAGCCTCCTTTTCTCCAGGCTGAACAGCCCCAACTCTCTCAGCCTGTCCTCATAAGAGAGGTGCTCCAGCCCTTTTATCATCTTTGTGGCCCTCCTCTGGACCTTCTCCAACTGGTCCATGTCCTTCTTGTGTTGGGGGCTCCAGAACTGGACACAGTACTCCAGGTGGGGTCTCACCAGGGCAGAGTAGAGGGGGAGAATCACTTCCCTCGACCTGCTGGCCATGCTTCTCTTGATGCAGCCCAGGATGCGGTTGGCCTTCTGGGCCGCAAGGGCGCATTGCCTGCTCATGTTAAGCTTCTCATCCACCAGCACTCCCAAGTCCTTCTCCTCAGGGCTGCTCTCAATCCATTCCCCGCCCAGCCTGTATTTGTGCCTGGGATTGCCATGACCCAGGTGCAGGACCTTGCACTTGGCCTGGTTGAACTTCATGAGGTTGGCACGGGCCCACCTCTCCAGCCTGTCAAGGTCCCTCTGGATGGCATCCCTCCCTTCCAGCATGTCGACGGCACCACACAACTTGGTGTCGTCGGCGAACTTGCTGAGGGTGCATTTGTTTATGTTATCCCAACTTTGTGTCCATTTCTTGTATTCTCTTAGATAATTTCTGCCCCAACAGTAAGTAAAATATATTTTAGATCTCTACTGGAGAGTCAGCCTTCGGACCATTACCGGGGCATTCACGTGCTGCAGTAATGCAAGTGGTCTTTTTATAGTATAAAGGTAAGGATTGTTGATGGCAAGGCAGTCATGCAAACAGAAAGCTACATGTCCAGGCAAGGCTTGATCTTTTAATGACGAGAGGTGGCATTTAAATACAGGACCATGCGTGTAAAAGAGAGAAAAGGAGCTTGCTTACAGTACAGATTTCATGTAGTTGAGACTCCTCCTCATTACCAGGATATGTGGGAGTGTGTTTGTTTTTAACATTAGGTTTTTTTGTTTGTTTAAAGATAGCTTAAGAAGAGAGAGAATAGAAACAATTTTAAGCATGGAAATGGCAAGTAATACTATTAGGCTTCTGAGAAGCTAAATTCATAGGAAGATAAGTTATTGTGTAATTACTATTATTCCAAAATTATGAAGAAGCTTAGGAAGAGGCTGAAAGATTTTTTTATGGCCTGTTTTAGCTAAAATTGGTTATGTCATGTTGCGAGGTTTTTATAAAATACATGAAATGAAATAGGAATAACAGGGAAAGTTTTGTGAATAATACCAAAGGAAATGTAAGACCCAGTTCTTCACTGATTAAATCAAGCTTTGGATTACACTACCAACTGAGGTCAACCTGCACATAATTGCACTGTCTGCTGTAATGCTTTTAAAGCTTTATGGACAAAATAATTTTTTAAAAAATACTGAAAACAGAAATAATCTTTGTTAAATAGTTCAAAAATATGTGCTGTTAAATTAAAAAAGTGTTTCCTCCTGGTTACAGTCTATCTGCATAATAGTTGCCTAAAATATATGGATTCATTTAGTTGCGAACAATGTACCATCTGTGAAACATGATTCTTAAAATAAATGCAGTATTCAATGGGTATAGCGCTAGTCAGGCCTGTACAGGATATTACTGTACCCTTCTCCACCTACTTCTTTAAATAATATAATTAGAAAATTGTGAAAGTCAAAAATTCATACCAAGGCTATTGAAGTAAATGAATAGTAATACAAAATGTCTGTGCTGAGAATTAACCATGAGTGGGGCATAAAATATGCCACAAAAATCGTTCATGTATTTTATGCTAACACTTTGAAAACTACGTGGTTTTAAGGTACCAGGTTGGTCTAGGCATTCAGCCAGCTTAACCAGTGTCTCCATCTTGCTAAAAGGTATTAGCTGAATTTTCATGTTTCTAATATAGTGTATTTCCAAGGTACTGTCTGTGTGAAAATTGGAAAACACACAGTTAAACTACCTGTGAGTCTATGGAGGGCCTGGTTTGCCTTATGACATTATTAATTCAGTGGATTCTGCGCTGGACCCAGAGTTATTGTTATCTGATAGTCTGAATACTGTCTGGATGGCAGCCAGCTGAAAAAATTCTTCAGCTGACTTCGATCCAGAACAGGAAGGCTTCCATCAGACTACTTTATAGAGCAAAGTGGGTGAGGTGCTCTGTGCAGGCAGCTTAGCGCTGTCTGTCTGCTGTGTCAGTGCCCCTTTAGTACTGGTGGCAATAAAGCAAACTGGACTCTTCATCAGGCTTACAAGGCTCTGTCTAGAAGCAGATTCAAAGTTATCAGTCTTCTGCTTGTATGACACTATATGGGTGAAGGTTTGGTGACTGGTAATCACATCAGTTCCTCTTCTCTGGGCTAAACAACCCCAGTTTCCTCAGCCACTCCTCATAAGACTTGTGCTTCAGACCCCTCACCAGCTTCGTTGCCCTTCTCTGGACATGCTCCAACAACTCAACGTCCTTCTTGTATGGAGGGGCCCAAAACTGCACACAGTATTCGAGGTGCGGCCTCACTGGTGCCGAGTACAGGGGCACAGTCACTTCCCTGCTCGTGCTGGCCACACTGTTCCTGATACAAGCCAGGATGCTGTTGACTGCCTCGGCCACCTGAGCACATACCACACACAATTTCTCTGTATTATTTTTCTTTTTCAAAACTGGATTTTTTTTCAGGCTTTGTTGGTTTCTTCTTTCACTCATGCAACTTTTAAACGAAGTAAAAATTGAGGCAGCAATTTCATGGTGTTGATTGGACAGGACTAAATAATTTCAGTGTGCATTTGAGCTGGTTTACAGCCTTTGTAGAAAAGGTTACTGTTGAGATGTTTTCCCCCAAAACACCCATATAGTGTCATGAGCCTGTAGAAGAACATGTTAATAGATGGATGGCTGTAGTGAGACTGTATGTAACCAGTGCTCACAGGCTGGTGAGCTTCCTACCTCTTCTGAAGAATATCCCTATTCAATGGCTCTCTGGTTTTTGCTCCGGACCAAATAAGGTGGTGCTCTTTGGTTTCCAAATCAGTTTTCGTGTTTTGTGTTGCATTTTCTGGCAACTACAGTTTAAATGAAATTTCATCACCATTTTCATTCAGAAAAGTCTTCATTAGCCTCAGGAAATGAACTCTCTGTGCATTATTGCCTTAGGAAGGAAGGATGATTGTGTTTATAACAAGAGTATATATATTCTGTATGAATAACCTGCTGTCACTTATATTTTTTTTATTGGGGGTTTGGTATTTCTGAAGGAGTTGAGACTTAGGACTGTTAACCAAAGCTTCAGTTCCTAATATGCAGTTCTTTCTATCTTGTCTTCCAGTGATAATACTTGATGTAGTCGAGTATACTGAGAATGTTTTGTGTAGGCTTGGCACCCAACCTGAACGAACAGATAGAAGATATGACCGTTCTATGATTCTATGTGCTTACTCTATAGTGTTCCTAATCTATATTAATTTTAAATAAACTGAGACTTTGAATATATGATTTTGAGATGACAGTATAAAGGATAGGAGGCTTTAACTTTTAAAATTACGTAAGTGGGGAATTAATTTCAGATAATCTTGTCTTTGTAAATACATCAAGTACTCCATATGTTTATATGAGACTAGTTTTTGTTAAACAGCTGAATATTTATTTTCTTAGAAGTAGTAAAAGATTTTGAGCAGCATGTGAAGTCTGCCCAGGCAAATGCCCAAAATAGATGCTAAACAAGCATATAAATTAAAAACATAATGTAGTAGCAAATTTGTACTAACAGATGAATTCTCAGCTTCATAAGAACTAAAGGAAGGAAGGGACACACTTTGATGTTGTGTTTTTTTACATGAATTAAAACAAACTATTTTGTTTAAGGTATTTTTTTTTAAGCGTATAATACTTAAATAATTTTCCTGTTAAAAAAAAATATAATGACAACTTTGTGCATTTAAAATTTCATGTCTAAACTGTCTAGGCTAAAATAATGAACCAGAAAGCAAAATTACCAGAAATGCAGACCAGTGTTTTGCTTCATCTAGGTTCTTGTCTGTGTCTGGAGCTGCACTGATATAGTTGGGCTGTGTGGGTCCAAAGTACAGACAGGTGTAAAAAACAAAACGAAACAAACCAACCAACCCCCTAAAAACCTAGAAAGATCAAAATGTGACTTCTCTTTTGTCCCCTTTGCTATCACACGTTACACACACCCCACCCCCCCCAACACCTGAAAGGGGGAAATGTGTAGCATATCTGGTTACTGTGTTAGAGATTCTTGTACTAAGTGGCTTTTGTACTGTCTTTTTGCTCATATTCATTACCTTCCAGAGATTTATGGAAATAAAAAAATCAATAGGAGTGCTGCACATTTTAACTTAAAGTTATCAGAGACATGTTTATAATTGACTGGCTAAAATCAAGGTGTGGATAGCGATTAAGATTTCTTTGTTTGAGTGATGATTTTGTGGGAGAGAGAAGGTTATACAAGAGGATAGGTTAAAAATATTTTTTAAATGACTGTCACTTTTAGGAGGAATATTTGAACATACTCACTAAAATTGGCACTTTCTCTACAGCTTCTGGAAAAACATAAGAACACGGAAAGCATGGTAGAGCTGCTTGAACTGTATCAAATGGAAGATGAAGCCTACAGTAGTCTTGCAGAAGCTACCACGGAGCTCTACCAGTACTTACTACAGCCATTCCGAGACATGAGGGAACTTGCGATGCTTAGAAGACAGCAGATAAAGGTGTGGTAATGGTAACTGAACTTCTTATTAATGGCAAAATCATGCTTTTTAGTTACTGTTTACAGTTTATTACTTTTATTATGCGTTTTATGCAGTGATGGTTTCTTAACTGGACATTGGCCGAACTTTTCTGATTCCTCCACTCCGACGAGTACTTTTGAAGAGTGCGAATGTCTCTGAGATACGTAGCTAACCACCACCTGTTTAACTTACTGTGTTTAACTGTTCAAATTAATTGCTGACTTTAATAGGTGAAACTTACAATTTTGTGATTACAGGAGAAACTGACTAATATATAAACCAGAAAGAGACATATGTACAGTATCTTATGTTATTGTTAATTCTTTTAAAAGGTTATAGAGGAAGTTACTTTTCATTTTAGTTTTCTGAGATGATCTGATAAACCATGAGAAGTCAGTAGCTTCTCATCTGATGTTGTGAAGTGCTTAGACATGGAAGTGTATTAAAGTGTATAATTTGCTGTAACACTTTACAGTAGATTTTCTTAAGAGCTAAAAAGGTATAGTCAGCTGAAGAATACTACAGTTTGGTAAACATCTTTTATAATCATATGTTTGTTTTATTTAAAAATAATTATAATCTTAAATAATTAACCAAAAATAACAAATGTCATCTTTATTGCGTCTCAGCAGTACTTTTGATAAAGTCATTAGTTCCTGTGGAGATTGTTAACACTCTTTTCTTCTGATTGTTCTAATATATGTGTTGTAACATAGAGGATAAAATTATTGCACGTCAGTTTGTCTCAGCTTGGCACCTTGTTCAACTAGGCAACATTGTTTTTACTGGTTTAAATTTAAAAAGACAGTGTTTTTCTCTGGTTTTGAGTATAGAACGAGGGAGGCAGGCAAGAGGATTTATGATTCCAAAACTAGTTTTATTTTGAGCTGTGTCCCTAAGGTAATGTCTGAAAGTTCAACGATCTGAAATTAACTCAGTGAGATAAAGTGATGATATTTGGAATAAAAGTGCTTTTTTTTTTTTTTTTTTTTTTTTCCCCTGAATGATAAATGTTGCTGCATAGAGAACTGGGGTGAATATTTTTTCTGCTATATTAAATGGTTGAAGACTATGAGTGCTACATTTAATAAAAAGCCTTCTTTGAAGCATGATGAAATAGTTCCCATTTTATTTGAATTTGTAGCAGAGGAAAAAGTGATATTTTTTTTTCTCTTTTGTCGAACAAGAAAATATAAATATCGTATTGAGTAGTGAATATGAATTAAGAGTTCTGTTTTGGTTTGGTCTTTTCTGTTTGTAGGTTTGTTTTTTTTTTAAAATCTCAATGATCTCTTGAATTTCAGTTTTAAAATCCCTCATTTTCTATTTTTCCTGAAAGAATAACCTTGGTAAATTTCAGAGACGTGTTATGCGGTTTATTATTTTAGTCATACATAGTTGCATCTAATGTACATTGAGTTTTCTTCCTAACTTGGCAGTTTTTGAGTTATAAAACTTGGTCATCTCTGTTAAGTGGTAGAGAATGATGCCATCTCTTTTCGTTTAATTGTTTGAGAGAAAGCAGTACTTCTATCTGTGATGACAAAATGTATGTTACACTGGTTAGCTAGGGTAGAAGAATTGCTTTATAAATATAACTTGTGCATTGAATGGTTTGTGTTAACTTGCTGCATATGCTTTTCTGGCAGGCTTAGTAATGGAACAAAGATCCATAGGTTTCTCTGAACTCTTATGGCTGCGATTAGCTCCATTTTAATGTGTAACAGAAGTGTTTCTGATGCTTACTAGGGAGCTGTAAACATGCGATACTGTTTACATATAAAGAGCGACAAGGAGAAAGAAAGTTTGGATGGAGGGCAGGATAAGGAAGGAAGAACTTGCAAAACGTGTTACTAAAATAAAAAAAAAAAAGTTCTAAGTATAATTAAGCTTGTATACAAATACCAGTATTTAATCAAGATTGCATATGCCTTTTCTAATGACTTTAACATTTTTAGACCTTTTCTCTATTAGGTATCTGTTTCTGATTTATGGGGAAGTGCTTTTAGTTTGTTTGTTAAGAATTTGGGGGTTTTAACAAGTACTTTAATCAGTTTAACTTTGTCAGTTTTCAGAATGAGTTTAGGAGGAAATGAATTGCTTTGCCTATAATCTTTGAGAAGAGTGTTTAGTATCTTCTCCTTTTGGAGCAAGACATAAAAATTGGAAGATATATAATGGGTGTTAAACTTCTGCTGTTGCTGTGAAACTTTTAGCAAGAAACAAGCCTACATGAGGGAAGGGAGAAGAAAGCATGAAATTCTGTCTGCCCAATGGAGTCTTACTAGAGTTTCTTCTTTTTTGTTTTTATATTTTAACTTGATTGTATGCTAGTTTTTCAGGTGTATTTTGCCTCAGTTAGTCTTACGGATGGATCATTTAGTATGGGTGAGGAATCAAAGCTGTATTGTGAAGCATTTAAATATTGCTGAATTTGGAAAACATAATGAGAAAGGTAGGAGATTGTGGAAGGAGAAAAGGATGGTTTATTGTGAAATGAAATATCACTCTGGAAAACTAACTTGGGCCAAAATTTCTATTTAATTATGGACTAGTTATCTGACCCTAAAACAATGTGTTCAGTAGTGATATGTTTCTCATTTGTTGGGCTCTCAGCTTCAGCAACCTAGTTTTGTTCATAAAAGTGCTTAATATTTTTAAGTGCTTCTTAAATCCATGGAGACCTTCCTATAAGCGTGGCAAAATGTTTACCAGATACCATGCATTCTTGAACAAAATTAGACACTGCAAGCATAGCAGTGTTTGAGACTTACATTTTTTTGTTTTACATATATTATGTGGGAATACTTCTGCTTGCCCCAAGGCCTTTATGGAGGACACACAAATGGAAGCCAATTTGTAATGAATGGTATTACCAAATTGAGAAATGCTCATCAAAGAGGCAAGTCTGTACTTATTTCAAGATCGAAATGTAAGATATGTTTAGTAGACATATTCTTTGTGTGTAGTGTGACTGTATTTTGTAAGGTAAGTGTGAAAAGTCGTATTGATAAGCCAACCAACCAGTCAGAACTTCTGAAATGACAGAGGGGACGGACCAGTTAGTGGTTAATATGTGGTTACAGAACTTACTAACAGGTTAATACGATCAAGCTTTAAGCCTTTTAAGTCTAAGATATAAAGTGTTCTTTGATACAGGATACCAAATCTGGTTATTAAAAAAAAAAAAAAGTCTTTCAAAAGAATAACTTCAGGGGCAAAAACCCAAAGCCTTTTATGTATGTACAGTTGTGTTCACCAGCCTTAAGAGAGGACACTACCATGGTACTTTTAGTTTTTATAGTCTTATAACTGTGGGCAGTACTTCACAGTCATGTTGAGTAGGCACTTTTTTTGATCAAAACCCAGGTTAAATCAGTGGGAAGCTTTCTTTTTTCTTGCCCTTTTTTTTTAATTTTTTTTTTGGAAGTGCTTAGTATTAGTCTAAAATATGAAATGTAAGATAAATTATTTCATAACCTACATGTAGATCCCAGCAAAACTTTGACACAAGCATTCTTGAAGGACTGAGTTAGACTGGATTTGTTTAACTGAGAACTGGTAGTATCTTGATAGGGGTGGGGAGCCTACAGTCATCATTACCTCTCAATTCATCTCCAGGAAAACAAGAACATTAAAATGTAATTATATATTAAATACATTTAGAAGCACTCTTAGTTTCATTCCATACATACTCATTATTTTCACTGAGGTGTTAATTCATTTGAATGTGAGGGGTTTTTAAGGACTTTAAATACACTAATATTGAGATCTAGCACTGAAACTAAGAGATTAGAGTAGCATATAGCTTGATAATTCATCAAATTCATTTTTTTTTCTAAATTGTAGAATGCCTTATTAGTCTTAGGTGCTTCCGTTTCAAGGTCCTTTAAGCAGATGCTAGTATAGCTGAAAATACAACTCTGGCTCAGCCGTATGTGTATTTATTTGTTGGTTTAATACTTGATGGTGAATTGCAGTAGTGAACCTCTGTGATGGTGTGCTCCCTCTCCTCAGCCTTGCTCAAGTGATAACCATTACTGATAGATGTCTCTGGTCCTGATGCTAATGGCAGCATCTAACTAAAAGTGGATTCAGGGGAAACAGATAACAACACAATAGCCATGGGATGGCCATGCACCCCTCTAACCACAGTCCTAGTTAATGTCCACCTCAAGCCAAATTTGGAAGAAACTAACATCTACAGTCAGTGTGCAAATATGACTGAGTTAATTATCTTACTTCAGAAATAATGAGCAGCCCAAGAGCCCTTTGAGCTCTCCGGCGTGGCAGTGGGCTGCACATTGGGACCTCCCCTTGAGTAGGGACACCTCTCAAGGTTCCTCCTCGAGGTTGAGAGATCCCTTGCTGAAACAGATTCTTGGTAAGTGGCTAATAGCATGCTAAACTTTGAAATTTTAACTAAGTGATATAAAGGATTGATTGTGCACATCTAATCCTTTAGGCATAAACTGCTGGTCAAACCTGGGACTAGGACCGGATCCAGGCACACCTAGACTTCTCTCTGAGGAGGAGTTTAGAAAGCAGGGGGATCCTTTCTGAATCTCGTGGCTCAATGGGAGTGTCTCCCTGATCATTTTGTCTGACTCTGTCTTCTATGCAGTAAATAATCCAGTGTACCTTGCCATCAAATCTTGTTAAATCACCATCACATTTACCACTTACTATCAAACTTTATTACATCACTGTTTTATATCAATGAAGTATACTGTTGCTTCTCTTACCAGTGAAGTCCATCTCTCCCATCTTTGATAACCTGATAACTAATTTGACTTTGATTTATGTAAAATGAAATACTTAGAAATAAATTATGTTGCATTGAACATTTTAACTTTTGTTTAAAGAAAAATTGCACAAAGTTTGAAACATGCAAAGGAGAAGATACGTTTAATGAGTGTAACTAGCAAAAGAGAGATAATTACTTAAAAATACTTAGAGAATACTTTAAAAAAAGTCTTACAGTCAACTGAAGATGTTTTGGGGAAGGGGGTAGATATCAATGCTTTATGTTCTTAATTTGTAGTGTTGTTCCTATACATCAAATGGATGAGTTATCTATTATGCAATCCATGTTTGTATTATTGGTTCTTGAATAACTGGTGTCTTAATGAATTGGTTTTGAATTATGCTTTTTTTTTTAAGCCTCATATAATATTTTTGAGTGCATGGTGATCTTGCAGTGAAAAACATTAATACAAAGCTACAAAAGGCACATTGGAGGACACTAAAGCAGTGTCTGATTTAAACATAGAATTACTTGCATGGCAGTCAGCTCAATTTAATTCCTCTCGGTTTGCAAACCACACTCTCCAGTAATTATGGACTAGTGACTTACTGACAAGAAGCTGATGAAAAATGCCTGTTGAAAAATCCTAAGGTAGTACTCAGTGGAGAGACTGAAACCCTTCAGAGAATTCTTGAGTCACTTTTTAGTGTATCTGTAGTTGAAGATGTGATCATTATCAGAAATCAGTTAAAGAAACTTGGCTTTTGAAAAACCTGTAGAGTAGGGAAGAAACAGTAATCTAAGTTTATGCAAAATTGCTAGATTAGCAAATGATGGTCATAAACTTTAAAAATACTGCTTTCTTGTCTGAGAAACTGATATAATATGCTGAATTATGCTGTGGTAGTCTTTGTCGTCTCAAAGTCTGTTTCAGAACGGTTGTATGCCAGTCTCTGTTTACATTCTGAACTATAAATCCTCTAGATTTATTATATGAACTCATAGCAAAACATTTTGCTGACTTAAAATCAGAGTTTTATGGGCTTTCCTCAAAATCAATGCTCTAAACAGGCAATCAGATGGAAGGCAAGCTGGTAATCTGAATCAGTAAGGAAACTGAATTCTTGGTATGAGATTGCTGACTACAGAAGTCTGGCATATATCTGATTACTTAAATCTGCCTGTCTGCAAGGTCAATAGAGTACAAAACTGCTCTAGATGTTCAACTGTAAAACAGCTTAATAAGACTTGCAGAAAAATCTGATTATGTTTGGATCCCCAAAATTTTTGGTGGCTTTTTTTTTTTTTAATGTTCTCTTACAAAGGACTGGGCTGGATAATAAAATGGTAGGTGAAATGGTCAATAAATAAAAAGCAGAAGGGTGATGACAACCTCCAAAAGTATGCATGCACATTTCTATGCACTTTATAAACTATTACACCTGAGGAAAAGGTATAAGAATTATCTTGAGGAGTTCTCTGAAATAGCTTGCCGTGCAGCATTTTGAAAGCAGAAAGAAAGGTTTTGAATTATTAGGGGAAAACAAAAAGCAAACCAGGAAACAAGATCACAGCTTTGTATATATCATAGTATACTTGCATCTTGAATGCTACAGTTTTCGTTTCTCTCTCTCGAAAAGATTCCTTAGGACTGAAATAGTTACAAGGTGGCAGTGAGGATAGGTTTGGATAGGTGATTTACGCAAGGTAAGAAAGAGACCTATAAAACATGAATGGTACGGGGAAGAAAATACTGAATGATTTCTTTAGTCTTCTTTATACTAAAAAAACCAAGAGGACCCTCAATGAACTTGTGCTTTAAAACAGCCTTCAAATAAAGGAAAAACAATTAAACTCTTACTAAACATACCTTACATGCTCTGCGGCAGTCATTTCCATAGTTTACCTATGGACACTGAGTTCCAGAAAGAGATAGACCCATCAGTGTCTATTCACAGTGATTCAGATTAGCTATCAGCTCAGGAAGCCTTTAAGCCATTTAGTAACACAATTTGGGAGTTATCAATTTGTCCGTACTTTGTGACTTATTTTTTTCTCTCCAAGTGCTAATAATAATTACAGTTGGAAGTAAGGGCCAGGACAGCCTTAGATCTGATCTAAGATTAGAGTATGGGGGAAATGGTACAGAAAGATACAGAATCAGAGTGTCTACTCAAAAAGACATCTTGATGAAACTCTGAAAGGATGTTATATATGCAAAAAATACTTGGGAGTGATGGTGCATGAGCAGGCAGTGTGCCCTTGCAGCCCAGAAGGCCAACCGCATCCTGGGCTGCATCAAGAGGAGCGTGGCCAGCAGGTCGAGGGAGGTGATTCTCCCCCTCTACTCTTCTCTGGTGAGACCTCACCTGGAGTACTGTGTCCAGTTCTGGAGCCCCCAACATAAGAAGGACATGGACCAGCTGGAGAGGGTCCAGAGGAGGGCCACAAAGATGATGAGAGGGGTGGAGCATCTCTCTTGTGAGGACAGGCTGAGAGAGTTGGGGCTGTTCAGCCGGGAGAGGAGGGAGCTCCGCAGAGACCTTACAGCAGCCTTCCAGTACCTCAAGGAGGCCTACAGGAATCATAGAATCACATGGTTGGATGGGACCTATAAGATCATCTACTCCCACCGTCTTCCCACTACCATTGCTGCCACAGCTACTAAACCATATCTTGTAGCTCCTCTTCAAGCCGCCTCTTGAACACTGCCAGGGACGGCGGCTCCACCACCTCCCTGGGCAGGCCATTCCAGTGCCTGACCACTCTTTGGGAGAAAAAGTTTTTCCTCACATCCAATCTAAACCTCCTCTGGTACAACTTGTGGCCATTTCCTCGAGTCCTGCTTGTTGCCTGGGAGAAGAGGCCGAACCCCTGCTCATCACAACCTGCCTTCAGGAAGCTATAGAGTGCAATGAGATCTCCTCTGAGCCTCCTCTTCTCCAGACTAAACAATCTCAACTCTCTCAGCCGCTCCTCATAAGACTTGTGCTCCAGACCCCTCACCAGCTTTGTTGCCCTTCTCTGGACACGTTCCAGGGCTTCAATGTCTTTCTTGTAAGTGAGGGGCCCAAAACTGAACACAATACTCGAGGTGCGGCCTCACCAGCGCTGAATACAGGGGGATGATTACCTCCCTGCTCCTGCTGGCCACACTATTTCTAATGCAGGCCAGGATGCCGTTGGCCCTCTTGGCCACCTGGGCACACTGTCGGCTCATGTTCAGCTGAGCATCAACCAACACCCCCAGGTCCCTTTCCTCTTCACAGTCCTCCAGCCACTCAGCTCCGAGCCTATAGCGCTGCATGGGGTTATTGTGGCCAAAGTGCAGGACCTGACACTTGGCCTTGTTGAACCTCATCCCATTCAGCTCAGCCCAGCGATCCAGCCTATCCAGATTCCTCTGAAGGGCCTCCCTACCCTCAGGCAGATCAACACCACCACCCAACTTGGTGTCATCTGCACACTTACTGAGGGTACACTCAATCCCCTCGTCTAGGTCATCAATAAAGATATTGAACAAGATGGGCCCAAGTACCGACTCCTGGGGCACACCACTTGTAAGAGGCTGCCAGCTGGACTTGACTCCATTAACCACCACCCGCTGGGCACGGCTCCCTAGCCAGTTCTTTATCCAAAGAAGGGTATACCTACCCAGTCCACGGGCAGCCAGTTTCCCTAGGAGAATACTGTGAGAGACCGTGTCAAAGGCTTTGCTGAAGTCCAGGTAGACCACTTCAACAGCCTTTCCCTCATCCACCAGTCTGGTCACCCAGTCTTAAAAGGAAATGAGGTTGGTCAAGCACGACCTGCCTTTTGTGAACCCGTGCTGGCTGGACCTGATCCCCTGGAGGCCACGCATATGCCGAGTGATCTCACCCAAGGTGATTTGCTCCATAACTTTCCCGGGTACTGAGGTCAGGCTGACAGGCCTGTAGTTCCCCGGATCCTCCTTACGGCCCTTCTTGTAGATGGGAGTCACATCGGCAAGCCTCCAATCCTCCGGGACCTCCCTAGACAACCAGGAGCGCTGGTAGATGGCCGAGAGCGGCTCGGCAATCACCCCCACCAACTCCCTTAGCACCCTAGGATGGAGCCCGTCTGGTCCCATGGACTTGTGGCAGTCCAGATGGAGAAGGAGCTCTCTAACTGTCTCCACCTGTACCACAGGAGGTGTATTCGGCCTGGCATCCCAGACTTCCAGATTAGGGCATAAAGTGCCCTGAGGATAACTGATCTGCCTATTAAAGGCAGAAGTAAAGAAAGCATTGAGGACCTCAGCCTTCTCCTTATCCTCAGTGGTCACATTCCCCGCTGCATCAAGTAAAGGGTGCAAATTCTCCTTGTTTCTTCTCTTACCACTGATATATTTGTAAAAGGATTTCTTGTTCTCTTTTACTGCAGTGGCCAATCTGAGTTCATGCTGAGCTTTTGCCTTCCTAACTTCCTCCCTGCATACCTTAGAAACTTCTTTGTAATCTCCCCAAGTAGCCTGTCCCTTCTTCCAGAGGACGTAGACTCTCTTTTTCTTCCAGAGCCTCAACAATAGTTCCCGATTCATCCACACCGGTCTTCTTCCCCTACGGCTCGCGTTACGGCATTCAGGAACAGCCTGTTCTTGTGCCTTTAAGATCTCCATCTTGAGGAGCATCCAGGCTTCCTGGACCCCTTTACCCTTAAGGAGTGACTCCCAAGGGACCCTCGCAACAAGCGTCCTGAACAAGTCAAAGTCCGCCCTCTTGAAGTTCAGGATAGCCGTTCTGCTAGTGATCCTTCTGACATCTCCAAGAATAGAGAATTCTACAATTTCATGGTCGCTCTGCCCAAGACAGTGCCCAACCTTCACGTTTCCCACCAGTCCTTCTCTGTTGGTAAAGAGTAGGTCAATCAGGGCACCACCCCTGGTAGGCTCTCGTACCAGCTGCATAAGGAAACTATCTTCCACACCCTCTAGGAACCTTTTGGACTGTTTCCTGTGCGCTGTATGATATTCCCAGCATATATCAGGGAAGTTGAAGTCTCCCGCGAGAACGAGTGTTGGCGATTGCGCGACTCGCTCAAGCTGCTCATAGAACGCCTTGTCATTCTCTTCATCCTGATTAGGCGGTCTATAACAGACCCCCACCACGATGTCACCCCTACAGGCCTTTCCTCTGATCCTTATCCATAGACACTCAACTGTATCATTCCCAGCCCCAAGCTCTTCAACGTCAAAATAGTCTTTAATATAAAGGGCCACACCACCACCCTTCCTTCCTCGTCTATCCCTTCTGAAGAGCTTGTAGCCTTCCATCACAGCACTCCAGTCATGGGAGTGGTCCCACCACATTTCAGTAATAGCAACCAGGTCATAGTTATCCTGCTGCACAATCGCTTTCAGCTCCTCCTGCTTGTTGCTCATGCTGCGTGCATTGGTGTAGATGCACTTCAGCCGAGACAGCTGCCTCAGCCCCAGATGAAGCACCGTTCCCCTGGGCTCTTCCCTTGAGGGCCTTGTTTTGTCCCCTTGCCCCTTCGTAGCTAGTTTAAAGATCTGTCGATAAGCCCCGCCAGCTCCTGTGCTAGAATTCGTTGCCCCCTGTGAGATAGGTGGGTTCCACAAACAGAAGACAGGCCAGGGGCCAAGTAAACTGCCCCATGATCAAAGAACCCAAAGTTTCTCTCTCGACACCAGCCTCTAAGCCAATTATTCATTAATGGAACTTTCCAAGCCCACTCCGTGCCGCTCACTGACCCTGAAGGTATAGAACAGAAGATCACTTGAGCTCCTGCTCCTTGAACCAAACGCCCTAAACCCCTGAAATCTCTTTTCATAGTTCGTAGGCTTCTCTGTGCAATTTCATCACTGCCCACTTGAACTATGAGGAGTGGAAAATAATCAGTGGGCCTAACCAGCTGTGGGAGTTTCCGGCTCATGTCTCTGACCCGGGCCCCAGGAAGGCAGCACACCTCCCTACGGGTAGGGTCAGGCCGGCATATTGGGCCCTCTGTCCCTCTCAGAAGGGAGTCACCTACAACTATCACCCTTCTTTCTTTTTTGGAGGAGGCAGTCTTCAACTGCCTCACCTTACGCAAGCTAGGAGATGGCGTTCCCACGTCATCCTCGCTCGCCTCTCCCTCCGGTTTCAGGGCTTCAAACCTGTTACACAGAGGGACCTGGGGAACCGAGGTAGGTCGGGATGGGGGTTGCCTGCGACGCCAACCTGGGACCTGCTGCCATCCCTCCTCTCCTCTCAAGCAGTCCCTCTCCAATTGACTATGGCAAGGGAGAGGGTCCACTACTCCCTCAGTCCAGGGGGTGCAATCTCTGTGTCTTCCTCGCAGAGAGTCACTCCACCAGTCAATCTCCCGCTCGCACTCTCTAATACTCCGTAACCTCTCTACCTCCTCCCTAAGCTCTACCACCAGACTGAGCAGCTTGTCCAGCTGCTCACACCTCGCACAGGTGGCGGTCCTTCCCATCCTCTCCTGGCAGCAGCAGGCTCAGGCACTCCCTGCAGCCAGAGACCTGAACTGCCACAATTTTGGGCAGACCTTCTGTCTGGGTTGCCGCAGTCTTCTTGGGGGAAGCCCGCTTCCTGGTGAGGACCATGTCAATAGGAGAGCAGGTCGCCCAAGAAAAGACTAGACCCAACTCCCACTCCCGCTGCTACTGTATTGAATGGGGAGTGCGGGCTGCTCACACTTCCTCCGTAGGTAGTCAGTAACACCTTTACTCACTTACTGTGACATGTAAGAACTAGTTCTCACCCTCCCCAAATTGCTTTTAACTACACAGACAATGGGTCAAGGTCACACAGAGATTAAGAGTGGTCAGCTGTGAGTTGTCAGCTCCGCCCCTGGTGAATCAGGAGCCCGCCCACAAGCTGCCAGCAGCCAGCCCAGGCACAGGCACTGTTGGTGGCTCCAAAAAAGTCTAAAAGAGCTTTTTTGGTTGCCTGTTTCACTTCAGATCCCCTGCCCAGTGCAGTTTTACCTGCTCTGAAGCTTGTCTCCGCAGCAAAATGGCTGATGCCTCGTGGTAAGCAGTTTGAATGCAGCTGTGAGTTGTCAGCTCTGCCCCTGGTGAGTCAGGAGCCCGCCCACAAGCTGCCAGCAGCAGGAAAGACGGGGAGAGACTGTTTGATAGGGCCTGTTGTGACAAGACTAGGGATAATGGTTTTGGAACAGAGGGAGGCAGGTTTAGATTAGATATTAGGAAAAAAATTTTTACAATGAGGGCTGCAGAACACAGGAACAGGTTGCCCACAGAGGTGGTGGATGCCCCATCCCTGGAAATGTTCAAGGCCAGGTTGGATGAGGCTCTGAGCAACTTGGTCTGGTTGGAGATGTCCCTGCTTCTTGCAGGGGGGTTGGACTAGGTGACCTTTGAAGGCCCCTTCCAACCCTAACCATTCTATGATTCTATGATTAAAGTAAAGGAAGATGAAAACTGGAGATGCATGATTTTTTTCCTTTTGTAGTGTTGGAGATAGGGAAGGAGAAAGAAAGAACAAAGACTTTGATGTAACGTTATGCAGGCTGTGGAGGGCACGGAAAGGGGCTTAAGGTCTTCAGACACAGAAAATGAGAGTGTAAATTTTTACATCAGAGTGTAAACTTTTCAAGTCTGTGTTCACCTAAATCTATAAATAGATTAAAATCTAATACTTTTTTATTCTGTGGTGCTCTGAAAAAACATTTTTTTTTTTAAGCTTTCATGACATTTGCTGGCTTTATACTAGATCTTGCAGTGCTTTATTTGCAGTTGTTAGTTATTTTCAGTATTCCCATTCATGAGTGTCTGTATGTGTTTAGTGTGGTTTCTTCTTTCTAATACTTGTGTCCTTATTATTTTCCTTTCTCCAGAACATTATTTTCCTTTCTTTCTGTACATAGAAATTGTTAACCATATTTTGATGAATTCTTGATGGATGTGCTTAACATTTTGTGTAATGCATATATATTAAGGTTTTTTTAACTGAGGGTTTAAAAATCTGTCCAGTCTTTTTCATCCGCAATCGTAATCTAGAACATCTGGAAACACTCAAGCCCACTTGCTTTAATGCTCAAGCTCACATGCTTAAACAAAAAATTCAAATAACTAGCAGAATATGTCTTACCAAGAAATATATTTTTTTTTTAGAAAAATAAAGCTTTACTTTTGAAGATGAACTTTTTTTTTTTTTTTAGCTTGGATCTCAGTCAATGAAGCTGAAATGTAAATAAAGGTTTTATGATATACCTATGGATAAATAAAGAAGGTATAACTCAGGATGCACAATTTAGCCTTAATTCTGTCAAGTGCAAATATAAAATACTTTAACTTAGTGGTTTTAATGCTCCTTTCTATACACTCTTATGTGTCTGGAGAAGAAAAACAGTTGAATGATCCCAGTCATTCCTCTTACTCTTGCCATAATCTTAATCTTCTATGATTTTTCTCTTCTGAATGCTTAATTTTTCACCGTTCTCCATAGTTTTGAAAAAAAAAACATTCACCAATGCACTTTGCAATACAATGATATAATTGTTTAGTCATCTTTGTGTATGTACTAACATCTTGTTTGCTTTTTAGTTTGTTGCTTCCTTTACAGTCATTATCTTTACTGCATTGTATATGTAATTCTCCTGTATCTTGCTTAATGTAATCAAAACCGCTGTAGCTAGCTACTCCTAGGCACCAGATATTTTAAGGAATCTAGACCATCCAGTCTAGGTTAGTTTGCATGTGTTGACATTGAAGTCCCTCTCACAATTTGTTAGGATAAAACCAGTTAAACTGTAAAGCTCTTTTTACAGCTGAGTGCTTTCACTTAGTATGTTTGGAGCTGTACATGTGGAATTATAACATATTTGGGGAAATAGTGCTTGGTTTGTGTTACCAGCTGGGAGCATAGTTAAATTAAAACCTGTAAGACTAACTTTGAGAAGTCTTTGAATGGATGATGAAGCTGAAATGCATGCTTTATTACTAATATATCCAGCCGGCCCTGGTTGTAATTGGTTGTTTGACCTCCTGAAATGTTTTGAAGATAGCTGAATGTTTGAGCTGAAACACTCCTTTACATATGAAGCTGTTTCCTTTTGTATATTGTCTCTGCCATCTGTAGTGCTCCCTCGACTTAGTTTTTTTTTGTTCTTACAATTAATTGACCTGCTGTTGTTACATGTCTGGTTTTTCTCCTTTTCTGACTATTACAAGTCTGTCTAGCAGAAGGATAACTAAGGGAGCTGGAGAGACATGGCAGATCCCTGCCTAAGCTGTGATGTGTCCTGGCCTAAGTCTGTTTCTGTCAGTTTCGTCCATTCTTGTCCCAGCTGTCTTCAGAAAGAACCTGGGAAGTATTAAGGATCCTTAAGGACTATTTCTTTTAGGAGATGTATGCTATATAAAACTTAACAAAAATCCTGTAGTTGCAGATGTTTCTTATATGTTCTCACAAGAAATGTACTTTACTGTCTTCAAAAATCAACAAGTTTGTGAACTTTTCTAGAGAAGAATGTTTTCAGTAGAAAAGTCTGGTCTCCCTGATCCGTTCTTACTTGCTCACAGGCTAGGTTAGGGACGTCCTTTCATTTTGTTTCCTTTGAAGAACTATTTTGTTTTCCTTCAGAAACATATCCATATGATGTAGAAATGTATTGTTTTATGTTCCATTACTCTGAAGCAATAGCTGATGGAAAAAGATGTCTACATGGTGTGTTGAAGTTAATGGATTCTGCTGTTTCTTCCTCTTCTTATGTACTTTCTGACAATCAGTTTTGTGAAAGCTGTCACGATTTTCTTAGTTTCAAAGCATTATCTGGAGTAAAACTTGCAAAACATTAAAGTCTTCAAAAGCAAGTTTCATAGCTGGGGAAAAAAAAAATTATCTTAGCCAATTTTACCGTGAGGCTTGGATTCTTCTCAAAGAGAATATAATTTTTTTAGGAAGAATTGCTGGAGTTGGATTTGGTTGGTGATTTTTGTTGTTTTGATGGTGGGAGTTTTTTGTGGTTTTGGGATTTTTTTTTTTGAGGGAGGAAAGTGATTACTAGAAAAGAAAGTGTAGATTTGGTTATGTGATCTAGTTGTGACATAGGAGGTTTTCCCTGTTAGACCACACTTTCTCCAGAACTTTGGGATCAAATGAGGAACTTTCAGACCAAAAAGTGAGTTTGAGAAAATGTTAGAATAGAAGCCATGGTTGTTTGCTGGTAGTGTTCTGTCCTTTTTCTTTCTTTCTTTGCCAGCCTGAAACTGGTTGCTGTTGGCAAAATAGCAACAATTAATTGTGTTGTTAATTGTGGACTGATTTATTTTCAGATCTCAATAGAGAATGACTACCTAGGCCCCAGAAGAATTGAGAGTCTGCAAAAAGAAGATGCCGATTGGCAGAGAAAAGCCCATATGGCTGTACTTTCTATTCAAGATCTTACAGTTAAATACTTTGAGATAACAGCTAAAACACAGAAAGGTACTTATTTTTACTATCTTATCCATTAAATAAAAGATATTTTAAAAATATTTAATGCTTACCATGTTCTGTATTGTACTGTGATTTATTGATTTTTGTCATCAGTCCTTCATGAGGAGAATGCAGTTGTCATTCCCATTTTCTATGTCTATTCGAGTATTTCACCAATAAGCATTTTAAGAACATCATCAGAAGTGAGCAGAATAGAAATTTTAGATAAAAGTTTCACAACCGCTTTCTCAATGTGGTTGTATTACCTGCTCTGTACATTTGCGATGGATTTAGGGAGTCCCTGATGGATTCTGTCTTCTGTACTGAATATGTCAGACCACCATAGTAAGTGTTTATTACCTTTCAATTAGTTTCCTTTTCCTGTCTCCCCTGCCTTTCAATAATTTTTTTTCATAGCTCTAAATATTAAGCAACAGCTTAATATTTCACCACTACTTGGTGAAAGCTGTTGTGTTGTTCAGAAATCTTGATGGATATAACCTTGGCATTTCTATAATTGAAGAATGCAGTAGTTTTACTAAAGAATTGATGCCGTAAAACTAGGTCATACAACTTGTAATATACATCTGCACTCTTACCCTTGTACCATTTAAACTTAAATAATCAGTTTATTAGGGCAAACACATTTGAGGATATGGTTTCATGTCACCTCTTTTAGTTTGACCGTGGGCTGTCACGGGCAGAGTTTGTCCCACTATCTTCTCTGCCTGACTGTGGGTTCTTGTTCCTTTCTTTGCATTGGTGGTAGCGATCGTGCAACCAGATGAATAAGCTGTACCCCTGGGAGAAAATCTTTTTTGATGGGTAGGTTTCCTGTTGTCTCCCTGCGTGACTGCTACATCTGCCTCAAGAGAAGCAGTCACTGCAAAATGATTCCTTTTGGTGACAACCCAAGTTAAGTGTAACGTGGACCTACTTTTGAAAAAATGACTAAACCAGTTCAAGCATGTTGTAATGAATTTAATTACAGCAAATTCTAAATGTATTTAATCGATTTGGTTCCTTTCCTAGTGTGACAAAGGCAGCAAATAAAATACCCCATTAGTTGATAAAGAACGTATATTTACAGTTACTTACTTTTTTTTTTTGTTTGCATGCTTTTTTATTTTATTTAGAGCAGTCAGAGTTGTGGGGAAAACACAGGGAAATGAAGTGCCTGGAGACCATTTACCAACTGTAGACCTTTGGTGTGCAGGTTTCTTGCCTGTTTTGTTATGTTTTGGGTTTTTTTGGCCCCTTGCTGATCACAGGGTGGTCTTACATACCAAGATACTAACAGATGGCAGAGAAATAACAGAAGAGAACATAAAAGTATTTTTATTACCTAGCAACAACATGTAATATTTTCTAACCACTGGGAACTGAATGCTGTCCCTTTGATTATGTGACTTTCGTGGCTTCTGCTTTGGAAAGTTAAGCAAAAATATCATATGATTGTTCTATATATTAAAAATTGTGAAAATCTCATGTGTGTCACCAGATGTTGTCTGGGGCTCAAGAGTAGAATATCTGAATCAGACAAGTGAATCCTACTACTCTGGAGTCTTCCTGAAAAGATTCTCATTCATCCCTCCCTGCATGTTAAGATCAGATTATAATCTGTTTAGTTAATTAGAATTTTTTTTTTTTTGAGCAACCTATTTTTGAATTAAAAGATACATGTTATTTAAATTTAATTCAGTAATATTACAGACTTGCACTTGAGGTCAAGCTGAAGTTTTTGTTTTAAATTGTATTATTGTTCACTCTGCAGATTTGTTTAAACTTATACTGGCACTATAGAAGTTGTCAAGGGGAACTGGAGACTCTAGTAGCTGATAATTGGGGCTTTCAGAAGCAGGGAGAATTTAGGATGCAGTTTTAAGACCACGTGGTAGCATTAAGGAGATATTTTTATTAAGTCAAGAATTCTGAACCAGTGGTTCAAGTGTTCAGGTAATGTGTACTCAGCATGGTCCCTCTATGGATTAAAAACCCTGCAATTATAATGATGAAATGATCAACAAATAGTTAATTGCCTATTTACCTGAATCCTAATAGTACTTACATCCTGCATTTGAAGGTCAGCACTGTATAGAATTACTACTCCCTACTAAGAGAACTTTGTATGTGTGCATTGTCTACTGTAGAACCACTAGTGGTCTGAAGAGTGGACTGGTAAGCGTCTGCCTTTTCTTCCCTTCTCTAGCTGTGTACGATCGAATGCGAGCAGACCAGAAGAAATTTGGTAAGGCAGCATGGGCAGCAGCAGTGGAACGTATGGAGAAGCTTCAGTATGCAGTTTCTAAGGAGACACTGCAGTTGATGCGTGCTAAAGAAATCTGTTTGGAGCAGAAGAAACATGCACTGAAAGAGGAGGTAATTTTTTGTACCAATAAATAGAAAAATAAAACATCTGGGGAAAAAAACCAAACCTGAAAGAGTATTGTTATAATAAAAAAAAGCCCTAAAACAACCAACAAACCAAACGCAAAAACTCCCCAGACTTGAAAGTAATTATTTTTCTGCTTTTAATAATAGAAGTTTGTATTTAAACTTACTACACACTACCATGTTTGACAATGGAGTTGCAATCTAGATGTGGTGGGTTTTGTACCACTTATGTTTTCTGTTCACCTTTTTCTGGTTAGTCAACCAAGATCACCATTTTTACTGTTAATGTTTACAGCTATCCATGGAGATGAATAAAATAAGGAGAGGGGTGGGACAGAAATCTTCTGCTATGTAATCTCCACACTTTAGCTCTCAGAGGCATGACCACCTTCTTGGAATAGTTCTGACATTCCAGATGGAAAGTGTCTGAACGCTAGTAAATATACAGGTGACTAGCTTGTTGGTACTGCACTCTCTCCGTCTCTGCTTACCTTAATTATTAAGGCAGTCTTCCAGAGGAGGTTCTGCTAGCTACAGCTTTCCTGAGGAAAAAGCGCATGTATTAAAGTGTGTTTAAATGTCTTAGCAGAAAAAAAAACATGTTTATTGGGTTTTATGACACCTCCTCAAAAGCAAAAATGCTACAAATCCTCTTTTAAAATTTGCTATCATGGGGATATTTGGTGCTAAGGACTTTCTGTCATACTAATATTAATTTACAATCTGTCCAATCATTTGCATGTTTCAGCAAAATTTGACTAAACCAATAGCTCTGTTATGAAAAGGTTATCCAGAGAACTCACGACTTTAGCACAGTATAGATTGGTATATTTGTAAGCCTGATAGACTATCTGCCTATTTTAGGAGCTTCTGTAGAAGATAGCTTGGTCTGCAAAGAGGGGAGGGTACATGCAAGATGCAGAGCACAAAAATAAAAAGTTTGTTCCATTTCAACACACTTTATATTTAGAAAGCCTAGAGCTTTCTGGAAACCTAAGTTTATCAGGCTGTTGCCATCCTTAGCTACGAGTTGATGAGAGAATCCAGTAGTACTAATTGGAAATACTATATTTAATATGTTCGCATATTTAGGGCAGCCATGCATCATCTTTTCCATAGCACATCTTATTTGTGTCCCAGTGGAGCCCTGTGAATATTTATTGAATGAGACCTTGTGGTAAATGAGTGATTGTTTTTATGTGCTAAAGCATTAGGGGCTGCATAGGAAAAAGAGAGGGTCGTTGCAGTATTTTATGGGGTGAAGGGCTCTGAACTGAGAGTTTGAGGCTTTTGGGGACAGAGGAATGAGGAACATCTGATGGGTGTGCATGGGCATGGTGCTTTGGGGTGGTGTATTACACGGTGTAGAGAACTCTGGATCGAAACATGATGATGAGATATGAGGACCAACCTCTGTTCTGAAACATCTGTTTTAGCTTTGAGAATATAATAGCCCTAAGTATGTGAAGTTGGATGTAACGAACATGACTGAGAATCCCATATTGGAGAAGAAGGGTGGTAGTCTTATCATAAAGAAAATACTTGGTGATTATATTAGCTGGTGTATTTGGAAGAGATTACAGTAAAAAAAAAAAATAGAAAATGACAACAACAAAAATGCAAATGTGATACATTTTCTCTTTTAAGCTTAAGAAGTGAAGACCTTCCTGCTATGCTTAGATCTATAAATTTGCTGTCACTGAGTAGGAAAAGGAGACAGATAAGAAATAATATACTTGTTTCTCTTGCACTTAATTTTCTCTTCTCCAAATCTAAATTCACCCTGCTTTTTTATTTGACAGCTGAAAATGTTAGTCCTGTGAGTATCTGTATTTTTTTTTTAAGTGGAAAGAATAACTCTACACAAATTGCATATTAAGCTCTTTTATTTTCATGATTTGTACCTCTGAAGTTCCTTCTGTTGTTCTGAATTTTGTTTGAGGGGAATAATGAAAACTTTTATTTTGAGGTAGACCAGAGTCTGCTTTTGTGGACTGGTTGCCAAATCTTGTCTTCATGACAGTAAACAGAAACATTAAATCAGAGTAAGAATCTTTTGTAATTGTCTAAGTACATAAAATGGTTTGGACAAATGGAAGTGAGCAACTGGAGACTTAAATTCCAACAAGTCCCATCTTGCGTATATAAGATTCAGTAACTAGTCTTCTCTTTTTTTCCTTTTGGAAGTCTACAGTTCAGTTTTAAAGATACACTTCAAAACCAATTTTTAATATACATGATAAATGGTCTGTGACATTTTAATTAAAAAAAAATCATATTCTACCAAAGCAGGGTTTTTTAGGAATGTTTTTCCTAGTTTCATCATTCTAAGAGTGCTTTCCTTTCCTTTACACTGAGCCCGAATCAAAGATGTATTTGCTTCCAATGACTTTGAGTATTTAAGCATATCTTGCATTTCATAGCTGTCATTTTACTTTTGCCTGAATTGGCTGCATCAGCAAAAAAAAAAAGAATTTTATTAAGGGTTCTAATCAAGAAGGCATGAATAGCTATTTCTGGAAAATTAATCTGTAAGATTGTAAGAAAATTAATCTGTAAGATCTGCTTTCTGTAAGAAATGGACAGTGATTTTGGTGCAGATGCAACATTATATTTTTCAGAAAAGTATGTTTCATTTTGGAAGCTTTCATTGTTTCTTCTTTAAACTTTTTTTTTCTGTGACAACTTTTTTGAAAGGCTAAGTAAGAAGAGAAGACTTGGGAAATCTTTTGAAGATTTATTTAAACATATTTGGATTGTTTTTATTAACAGATTAGGAATGCTTTTGCTTTCTTCACTTTCAGTGTTCAAATTGGTAAACTAAAATTGGTTGTAAAAATGACAGTTTTTTTTCTTTAATCTTACATTAAATATTTGTGTAATATTCTCCAGTTCTATCAAAACTTCAAAAAGACTTAAAAACTATTTTAAGTGGTCATTGTGTTTAAAGAAAATAGAAAGCAGAAAGCTTTGAGCACCCCAGGTGAAGTAGTGGAGTGCATTCTATAGACAAACTTGGAGTCATAGTTAGGCTTTTAATAATGCAGTGAGAGATTATTAGAAAATTACTTATTAACAATGATAACCTACTTTGGACTTAATAGTTATCAAAACCCACAGAAGTTATTTCAAAAGAACATTATTAGAACAAAATACATTTTTATACTTTTATTTCACAGAGAATGACTGTTTTAAAGAGGCAAACCCTAGCATTTAAAGATACATTTTTGTTGTTGTTTGAAGGATTTTGTGCATCATTGGCTTTTAGTTCCCATTTACCAAGAGAAATAAAAAGAGCAAGTATTTATGATAATTTAGAACAGACTTGCTGCAGTGTTATAAAATCAGAACTGAAATACATTCTCTGGCAAACCATTTGGGTACTGTTTTCTAGGCATAGAAAATAAAAACAGGATATTGCTTTGAAAAGGTTAAAATGGTAGAGAATCTAATGTAGCAGAGTTTGAGTTCAGGATTAAGACAGGAAGAATGATGAATCAGAGGGTTTCCAAAATAATGGCAGAATGACAAGTCTGTTTTACAGGGGGAGTTGAAGTTGTTTTGACAAATCAAATAAAGGCTGAGATTATACAGAGTTGCTTTCCACAAAAATAGGGATACGGCTGCTTGTGATAAGACAAGGGCTAGTGTTTTTAAACTGAAAAAGGGTAGGTTTGGACTAGATGCAGGGAAGAAATATTTTACAATGAGGATAGTAGAACACTGGAACAGGTTGCCCAGAGAGGTGGTGGGTGCTGCATGCCTGGAAACATTCAAGGCCACGTTGGACGGGGCTCTGAGCAACCTGATCCAGTTGGAGATGTCCCTGCTCCTTGCAGGGGGGAGTGTGACTTGATGACCTTTAAAGGTCCCTTCCTATCCAAACTGTTCTCTGATTCTATGGAAAATACTAATGGGAATAAATATTACTCAAGAGCAATGCACGTTGCTGTTCAGTACTGGCGCAAGAACAAATTGTGTTATCTGGTTGTGAATACATTGGAAATATGGAAGAAGTTTTCTGGCAGTTACGGAGTATCTGGAAGTTATTCTAGTGGGAGTAACAAACACAGAGTTTCGTGGAACCTTTTTGTTTTGTTTTTGTTTTTACAAAAGCAGAATAAGAACAACAGTAACAACATGGAAGTTATTTTAAGAACTCAGTTTATGAAAGCCGTTAATTTTAGATTTGTCTGAAAGCATTCCATGGTGGTGGAAAGCTGCGTTTAGCGACCCTCACTTCTGTATTCCATGTTTGGCTGTTTTTCTGTTAATGTTTTAATCTATCCATTTAGTATATGTGTTCATAGTTCTTGTCAGAGGCTTTCTATTTTAACCCGTTATGTCTTTATTACCAATGTTTGGGTTTACAGATGATACATTTCTACCTTGGAACTATTGAGAAACCTAAGTTCCTGCTGAAGTTCTTCACGTAGTATGAAAGATAAAGCAAAGACTGTAAACGCTGTTACTTTAATTTGGGCCACAGAGATTAAATTATTTGTTTGAGTTAATGCAGGAAGTTGTGGCATAGCAGGAAATTGAACTTGGATCTCCTCAGTTCTAGTTCTTTGTCCAACTGCAGAATGTTTCTTTCCTCTAATATCCTCACATTAAAGTTCTTTGGTTTGTTTCACCGTGTTGATCAGCCTGAGCCCTACCAAGGATGCAGCACATTACTAGTACAGATTGGATAGCAACTTGTAACATTAAAAGTTGAACCACTCTTAAATTTTTAACAAAAAATGCTGAAATTTTCCCAAGAATGATAAGACTGTTTTGAATTATCACATGTATGTATAGGATCTCACATAAAATTTTGCCATAAATGGTTGAAATTGAAGGTCTCTGTTTTTCTTTTTCATGAGGAACTATTATGTAGCTAGGATATCTGCCTGGGAACCATACGACAATATTAATTTCCCATTGTTGTTGCACCTGAAAACTGAGTATAGTGGTGTTGTACCCCCAAAACAGACCAGGTAGCTGGCAGCATCTGTAATCTACCCTTGTTGGCCTAAGACTCAGTTGTCAGACAGGTCTGTTATCACGCAGACACCGCTACAGCTGAATGAAATACTGAGCTACTATAACTTGCTTAGCTGATCTTTTGAAGATGGCCCATTTATGTCCCTATATAGTCTTTGTACAAAATTTATTAACTTAAATTTAGGAACATCTTTTTTAAAGGAAAAAATACATACAAGTTTGAGTGAATTTCACAGTTCACTTACAAAGCAAAAGTTCTTCGTTGTGATAGAAGTTTGAATGACATTGCCTTAATTTGGAAAAAAACCCCAAAACAATAAACAAACCCAACCAAAACAAACAAAAAACCCCATGAAACTCTCACTATGTTTTGTTGCTGTGGTATATTTTTTTACAATGAGAAAATCGTTTGAAAATGCCAAAACTCAGGATACCCTGCCTGTCCAATGAACATTATCTCTTCTATATGGAAAACCTGGAAGATTCAAGAGAATTAGTCCTTTTGTCTTGAAAACTAGCCTCTAATTCACTCCAAATACATCATCATTATGTCACTTACTGTACTTCTGGCAATGAGTAACTTAGTAAGCAGGGTAATGGAATGGTATAACAAGACACTTTGGTGTCACACTGTACTGAATATAATTTATACATTTTTGATTGTATTATTTACAATATGCACTAAAGGGCTTATGGAGTCTTTCAGGCTTGTGTAGCCTGTGTATCCTCATGATACACAAAAAATGCATTCAGTAAATACATAATATAGTAGAAGAAAATTTTAAAATAGACATTACAAGAATTGATAATTGATTCACAGGTCTTCTGTCTATCAGTCCTACACTGAAAGAATCTTACATGGAAACCGAACTGTTTCCTTAGTGTTTAATTGAGCTGTGAAATCCCTGTCAATAGATAATAATGCAAGTGATAAAAGCATACATGCTATTAAAAAAAAGGATAGGACAAATTTATGAAGTAAAATCCAGTAAGTCTATTTTGTGTACAAGGCAGCACTGCCTACGTTTCATCTTCCTGGATATCGGTGATTAACAGGGTATTGACTAAGATGGATCTTTGGTTTAATTCAGTACAGATATCTTTCTGTTTAGTATAGTTATCTCATGTGTGATAAGTAAAACTGAGGAAACTGATTTCTAGCTGTTAATTACAGATGCAGTTTTACACATTGAAGAAACGACCATAATGTAAAAACATATTAGCAATTTTTTTTTTAGATGTACAGTGTACTAGGTCCTGTATTTTTGCTTGGAGACATCCCTTTTTAATGATTGATTGTCTGTAATACAGAAACTGGACCACACTTCATCAGAATGGTGAGGTAGATGGGTAGATCACAAATCTTTGGTTAAAATTTAGAATTACTTTCATCCGTCATCTGGGAATAACTATCAGACATACATTTTTTTGAGCAGATAGACAACTTGGATGTGGCCCTAACTCTTCTGCAGGCACATTGTAGAGCTGCATGGCTTTGAATTCCCTCCAAAGTGAGCACATAATACCCTTGCCTGGTGGTATTTCTGAAGTATGGTCTGTATGGCTAACTGTATGTACTGAGCAGTAAAATCTTGTTTGGCTAAATGAAAGAGGATGATTTGAGTTCACTTTCATTGTGTCTTGTGTCACTTTTCTATGACAAACATACGACATAAATAAGTGCTAAAATATATACCAATATTTTAATTACAAGAGGATCAGTGCATGTAATTATCCCTGTTTCCACCACCTCTGACTTTTTTTCCTCAGTTCAGCTTTAATGATAATTTTAACTGTAGCTTTCTAGATCCTGTTAGCAAAACAACTTTTAGACTTTTTGGACTGAAGAAAATACTAATTTCATTATGTATGTTCAGAGAATCAAGTAGTAGAGTAAAAGTGGTACGGATGTTTCACACTATGCACTATATGACTTGTCATTTTGACAGTCACAGAGTAATCCAGTGCCATGCAGTTTTTTTTATTGCTGTATAGAAAAAAAATTACAAATATTAAAGATATCTGAAAGTGTATGACTGATAAAAACCTATCTTCTCTTGATATGTTAGTTTTAACGTTACATTTAGTGTACCAGACTCTATGTAGCTGTAATTGTGAAGTCTGTGGTTTTGTTCTCCTCATTATCCTGGAGTCATATGTGTGTTGTTTGTTGGTTTTTGTTTGTTTTTTTTTTTTTTTTTCCTCTTTCCATTTAGATGCAGAGCCTGAAAGGTGGTACAGAAGCCATAGCCCATTTGGACCAGTTAGAAGCTGATTATTATGATCTACAGCTTCAGTTATATGAAGTGCAGTTTGAGATCTTGAAATGTGAAGAGCTGCTGCTGACAGCACAACTTGAAAGCATCAGAAGACTTATGTCAGGTGCTTTATGCATTTTAATTAAGGTGTAATTTGTAGAAGATAATTCTCTTCCTAAGGGTCTAGTAAAGCCTGTGGGAGTGAAATGGGAACAGATTCTTTACCATATGAAGCGCTGGATCTTGTAAGATAAGTACTGTTAAATTAAAATTTACACCTGTTCATAAGGCATATAGATACACATAGAAAAGTTTTGGTCTGGTTCTCATTGCTTGTGTTTGGAAATAAACATGTAAGACACTTTGTAAGTTTTGGAAAACTAAGTTCAGGGAGGAGGAAAAGTCTTAATTACTGGACTTGTCTTCTTAAAAATTTGCATTGGTATTATGTGTTTCTTTGAAGTGATTTGTTTTCAAAAGGTATTCCTGCAAATGAAGAGTTTTTCAGCTGAACTTTGAAGACTGTGGTATTGCTATCTCTCTAATTTAGAGCAGTGATGCAAACCTTATGTTTCCAGAACCTGCTATACCTTGTGTACTTACAAACTATGGAATTGATACAGATAAATCATACAGCATTTTTGAATGAACGAATTAACTACTTTCTGTAGTTAATGTTTTTATTCACACCAGCTGTGTTTTATTGTTTAGTGCATAGGCCTTGCATAGCAAATTTAGTTATGGATAGAAAAGTCATTTAAGAGAGATTTGAAGCTGGATTGTATTGTGAGTTGCCTCTGGAAAAGGAGAAAACATAGGTATCATGGATTCTTGTCACTGTTAGGTGAATCTTCTCCTTTTAGGCTTTTAATGGCAACAACTGTAACTGTGTGTATGGAAGATGAGGATTGCAAACGCTGTAAAAGACTTAAAGAAATACGGCACCTTTGACCAAGTGCCTCTGTGAAGAGCTAGTTAGTGCTTTAGAGATAGATAGTTTTTGTACTTGGGAAACTGAACATTTAATTTTGGTACTGAAGACAGAGCATGATTTGCTTACCTGCAAATTGAAGGAAATGCCTTGAACAGGAAGCTGAGAGGAATAGGTATCAAAATCCTTTCTCTTTGATGAAGTGATAGTAAAACCTAAGGGCCCTCATAGATTAAGCCGACTGTAAAAACATCGGAGGTCATTATGACTTGTCACTAATGTTTTCTCCATAAATCTCCAAAAAAACCACCAGCCCCACAACCTGACCCAAAATAAAACAAAACCC
Organism: Chlamydotis macqueenii; assembly: GCF_036417535.1. NCBI lineage: Eukaryota > Metazoa > Chordata > Aves > Otidiformes > Otididae > Chlamydotis > Chlamydotis macqueenii. The sequence continues at coordinate 23,737,289 of NC_141593.1, read as the reverse complement.
CCAGTCAGCTAAACAACCAACGCTTTCCTTTCTCCAGGGCAACAAAATAGTTTACTATTCTGGCTTCTTTTGCTGTTTTAAATATGTAAAGTATTCTTAAATACAAAATCCCAATTTAATTTTTTTTTTCTGTTAGACAACTGCATATGTTAGAAGGAATTACTGTTTTTAAACAGCTCTCAGTATTTAATAGGACAGAAAATTAAAAATACAGTTCTTAAATGTGTGTGAATTTTGTTCAAAGGATGAAGTTATCTCTTGGGACTTTACTTAAGTGGGGGAGTTAGAACAATTAATGTGAAGAATGTGGCACTGAAGTGGCTACATTTCTTCAAGACTGTTCAGCACCTAATCTGAATGAAAAGACCACATAGTGGTCTTTTAATATGTGTTGTTTCCTGTGCAGTCAGAGAGAAAAGAATGGTCTGCTACATCTTCTCTTATGCTTCCTTTTTAAAGTGTACTTATAGTCAGTAAAGTAATAGCCTTTCAGTTGTGCACCTCTGTGTGACTTGAAATACATGTGTCTTAGTGACTTATAGAAGCTGTTCTTTAGTCGTTGACTGTATTGGCTCTGTCTGCAAAGATATTTCAGAGAGTTTTGGATTTGTGTTTTGATTTGAGGAACATCAGCAGTACTGCTAATGAAATCCCAACAGAATTTTTTGAGTGTGTGATTTGATTTAGCTGGCAGTTGGTTGTAAGCTAGAAGAAAAACATCTTATTTTGCAAATTCAGCATACGGGATCTGAAAAGTATCAAATTACAGTAGATTGTTGTATTATAAACAACAGTTGTAGTTTTTACTGTTATTAACCAAATACTTGTACTGAAATTCAGAAAATGTGGATTTATTAGGTTAGAATTCTAAAGAATCTTCTCCTATCCATACAAACTATTTGTATATCCTTGTAAGATGGTTTTGTGGTGAATGTGTTGCTGTCAACAGAGAACGTGATAGTAGGTTCCTGCTTTGGTTGGAGAGTGGGTTGAACAAGTGCAAGTTATATGGTTGTATCTAAAAAGGAATAATTTTAATTGTTTCCTTGTAAGTGGTTGAGTTGTTAGAGGCTTAAACACTTACCAAATTTATAGTAATTTCAAAAGGTTAAAAGCTGTTTGTAGAAAACTCTTGGAATGTTTGATGGAGGTTGCAGTAGAGTTGACAGGGTGGGTTTTTTTGTGGGCTTGTTTTTTGTTTTTTGTTTTTTTTTTTTTTCCAAACAGTAAACCATAATTTAACATGATGATGTTTTAGAACTGGTAGATTTTACTGGTTTGGAGCTAAGCTCTTGAGGTTTATCTGTAAATGCCTGTCTTTAACTCTGCATGAAAGTGATCTAAAACAAAATTGCCATGTGAATTCTCCCATTTAATAACTGCATCGCAGAATGTAATTGTTGTTAGCCATGGATCTTATTTTTACTCACTGATGTCTTAGAGTGGGGTTCTAGTGATTTGGCAGTTTTACATATGGATGGAACTTTATGTGTGGGTGTGGTTTTTTTTCTTTTAAACTGAGCAGTAAAGTAAAGAATGTAGTAGGTCTGTTTTTATTAGGTTTTATTTTAAGGTTAATATAGTGCTGTGTTTCTTTTTTTTCTGGTCCTGCCTAGTGTTCTGCTGAGCTAAAATTAGCATGACAATCAGAATTTTGGATGCAGCAGAGACTGTTGCACAAATAACATGAAGTGACAATAGCTTTTAAAATGGACAGTGTGCTGAAGAAAACCCTGCCCTTCTCCCCAGATAATCTAGTAGCAGAAGTAGGAGGAAGTTATGGTCTTGCTGAAAGTAGTTGGTGAAGTTGAAATTAGGTTTGGTGGTGCTGCAGAGTAGATGCTTGACAGTCATGCCAGCTGTACCTGCCTGTTTCAGCCAGCAGTAATGCATATCCCCCTTAGTGTATTACAAAAGTATCCTACTTGGTATGCCAGTGAAATAAGCAACAAGAAGCCTTTGCTGCTTTTTCATCCCAGTATTCTGGAAGGATTTATAATCATCACTCTTTCCTTCTTGGCAAGAGATGAGAAGGCAGCATTTGGAGATGAGCTCAATGTTAAACTGAATGCTTTACTCAGGAGGCTAAAAGTCATGTGTGTTGATAAAACTATTAGTAATGACCTCCTTTTCAGACCTGCAATGCTTTGAAGGATTGCCTTGAAGTTCCCCTCCCTCTTCTGCCTCTGAGCAGAAGCAGTAACTGGGAGGTCAGAAACATCCCAGAAAATAATTTTTGGTGTTTTGTGGTCTGATTCCCCTTTCATGAAATTAATAGAAGGTTGTGGCAGAAGGATTTCATACCAAAGTCTTCAGAAAGAGTCTGTATATCCTGAACTTTGTAGTGAAGACCAGAGGATATTATGGCACGTCGAGGGTCTCTTGTATTAGTTAAGAGACCCAAAGACCTGTGGACATTGTGATCAAATTAGGCTACACACACAAGCGTATATTTACAGTTGCTTTTTTTTTTAAATGCTCTTAGCTTACCTGAATAACAGGCTGTGCTTCATTGGTACTGATTTCTGTTCTTCATATAAACTTTAAAGCCCGACAGTGCTTTACTGTTCAGTGCTTTTCCTCTGACCTTTTGATTTTTGATAGTCCTCTGAAAGGACTATAGCATTCATCTACATTAAATCTTGCAACTCAGTGGGGGAGTTGAAACAAAATGTTAATCAAATACAAACTATTGATTTGACTTTTTCATTGCTGACATTTTTAAAACAGAGAAGAGAGATGAAGTGGTATATTATGACACTTACGAAAGTATGGAAGCCATGCTTGAGAAAGAGGATATGGCAACATCTATATACTTGCAAAAAGAGGAGCTGCAAAAGTTACAACAAAAAATCCGCCAGCTGGAAGCAAGGCGTGGACGTATTTCAGCCAAGAAAGCCTACCTCAGAAATAAGAAGGTATTATTGCTATTTTCTAGCATAATTAGAAGATTTAATAAAACTTCAAAAAGTTTCATTTCAGATACAACTCCCAGATACAGTCTCCTAGAATCCTTGTGGATTGTATTTACTGCTTACTGAAAGTGGTTTCACCAAGTACCAAATACAATAGCATCTATTATTAAATTGATACATTTAAGATTCTGTTTCCCTTTTAGCTTTAAAGGAACATTTAATTGCTTTGAAGTCAACAAATAAATAAAACTTATTTCTCTAAACAAATCAGAATACTTTCATGTGGAAAGTACATGCTAGAATGCATGTTTTACAGAGTAGTTTTATATGTATTTGCAGAAGGGAATTTTCAAGGGTGTTTTCTCACTAATGAGTTTGGTTTTAATTCTCTTACCTCATCATTTTAAACTTATGTCATGTGTCATTGATATGCTATATTCAGCAGATATATGTGAAATCCAGTAGAATCATAGAGTGGTTAGGGTTGGAAGGGACCTTCAAGGGTCATCTAGTCCAACCCCCCTGCAAGAAGCAGGGACATCCCTGACTAGATCAGGTTGCTCAGAGCCTCATCCAGCCTGGCCTTGAACGTTTCCAGGGATGGGGCATCCGCCACCTCTAAATATATGTTCCACCACCTCTTGTGTATGTTCTTAATTTGTAAAATTCAGTGTGCTATTTAGGGCCACTTCGCTTTTTCATGCCTTAAATGATTGGAATGTTGTGCAAAAAATTGTTCTAATATATCTAATGTTTTGAAATTGTTTATCAAGTGTATGTAAATATGCTCATTCCTTCTTTCCAGAATGACTTGTTTGTTTTTCTCTAGCGGTTTGCAGTTACATGGATATGCATTATTAATGAGTATATAGTATATAAGGCTATGCAGTACTCTCGGTTGAGACCTCATTCTAGATTGGGATCAGGGGTTGGTGTGGTTGAATATTCCCAGTCATGTCCCTTAATGTGAGCGATGACCCCTTTATATAAACAGTTCTAGTAGACTGAGGGTAAAGCTTTCAGGTCTTAACCCCCCCTTCATAACTAATGTATTATTTCTGTATGTGAACCTGAAGCATAACAGCAAACAAAACAGTAGTTGATGCATTTTATGTTCTGGATTTTTTTTATTTCTTCAGTCACTGTTCTGTCTCTGATTAACACATTATGGGGAAGATGGCAAGTAAATTATTATAAAAGAAATGTCTCTTGTTAGCCAATTATGGAAAGCAGTTTACTTGGAGTCATTGAGTTTGTTTCATGTGAGTTTCTAAAAGAAAAATTATCAAGAAGGTGGGCTTTTTAATACTTTAAGGAGTAGATTCAGCTGTCATGTCATGTTAATTAATACAGGCTACTTTATAATAGTTATACTATTTTCTCTTGAATGTAAAAAGACACAGCTGGCATCTTACAGACTACACAAATGTGTTTAAAAGAGACAGGTTGCTGTTCCTTACATAACTTACAGGAGTTAACAAGTCAAGAAGAAACCCTGAAGCAGGAGTAGAGAGACTTTTTAGCATGCTTTTTAATCTATATAATGAACTAGTCACCTTCCAATTGACTCATTTGTTTTCAGGTTATGCTGTGATAAAATACCTTGTTTAAGCTGAAGGAATTAGTTCTAGGCTGTAACAGTACTTGCAGCATGCCTGCATATGATGGTATGGTCGTCTGGGTCTGCATCCAGGAGTAACGTAATCGTGTCTGCTCAACATTGTAATGAAGAACATGGCTATATGGCTTTCAGAACCTGAAGTAACATCTCCATGTGGATGGAACATCACTGCTGGATATCACAGCATGGACATCACAGTGCTCTCAGAACTAGTTCCAGCTCTCTCCAATGTAGCATTACCTGCAACTGAGTGCTGCAGTGAGATACTTAGCTTTCAGCTTCTAAAGAAATCACGGATTAGAATAACACTATTTAAACTTGCAGGCAGAAATCAAAGATTTTAAATGAGCAAAAAGAATAGGCAGAATCAGTTGTTATGTGCCACTTTGCGACACTTGTTGGGCAGAAGAGAACATAACCATTTTGATGGATATTTATTTTAGAGGTGTTTCCTGTAGCTGCTCTTATTACTGCTGAATAATGCAGAGTTCTACTAAGCTTATTAGTAATTACCTGAAAATCAAGATTCTTATGGCTTTGATTCAAACATAAATAAGCTTTGTATCTTGAGTGAGCATTCTAGTGATATTGCAAAACATTGTTAACGAAGCCTATTTATAGTGCTTGATGTGGTTAGTTGTACTTTACAAAACTGGGAGGAAAAAAGGATTCTTGCTCTGAAGAGTTTGCAGTTTAAGTTAAGCATGCAGAACAAAGATACAGATGGGATGCAAAAGCAGACTCCAGGTGGTGAGAATGAGCACAGTGATGACTGGATCCTAAGTGGAGAAAAGAGTGAGTTGTTGAGGGTGCATTTGGAAAGTACGTACTATGTGGTAAATCTTTTTCTCAGTCTGTCTTTCTTGATTAGGAAACATTTATTGTTGAACTGAGATGAGAGTCTACTTAATGCTTTTCAGATTGTCTTCCTGACTAGCAAAGTATCTTAAAACAGAATTGTAAACAATATTCTGCTTTGAATTAGGTTGGTGAGGTTTCAGTGGTTTTTTGGGGTTTTTTTTTGTTTTTTTTTTCCCTTTTCTTCTTCTATTTTTTTTTTTTTACCTTGTTAGTTCTGTCGTTGAAAACAAAAAGCAAGCTGTGCATTAGATGGTGTATATCACAGTCTTGTGATACGTTTAGAAATTATAGTCCTTGCTTATTGTTAGGTTTTTGGCAACTGAAGATTCGCTTAGGAGAATGCCTCCTTTTTAGCATTAGATATCATGATTAAGAAAACAATAGGAAATAATTCTCTATCATCAGCTTTTATTTTTTGGAGGAGGTTGTTTAATCATCTGAGTATTTGAAAATCTACCATGAATGTGAATCAATTACTCTGTGTAGAATAAGACTATATGTAATATAAATATAAACTTCTGGGACTATAGTCTCTATTCATTTTGTTTTTCAGAAATGCCTTCCCTGGTTTTGCAGTTTATGCTTTTAATGATACTGTCAAGTAATCGTACCAAATGTTTATTTAGAAACTTTTCCCAAAGGTTTGTTAGAAACCTCATTCAGTTGTGATTCTGAATAACTAAGCCAGCTTCTTTTAAATTTAAGATTTTACAGAGGCTGATGTTCTTTCACTGTACTACCGTGAGTATAAACTCTCATATTTTTTTTTATGCAAACCTATTTGCATTTGTATGAGAACCATTTCCTGATGTTCCTTTGTGTTGATGACAGTGAGTTAGCTACCCAAGAATAAGACTTTAATAGCAGCCTCATTATTTTTCTTACTTCTTGAAAACAAGTTACGGGTTTTTCATGCAGGATATCACAATTGTTATCCCAGTCTACCCCCTGCTGGCTGCACAGTAGTATTAGTTAGGTTATTGTATGGAACTAGCAGCTGTTTTATTAGGGAGCTAGATTTATAGGAAAGAGTCAAAGTAAAAAAGATGGTGTGGAAGGTGTCTAGAAAAATTGGAAAAATAGAATTGTGAAGCAACTGAATTATTTTACACCCAGGAAAAGCATTCTTCACCTGGTTGGTGAAGCTGTTTGAGGCATGTTCTTAATGTGTGCTTTGACCTAGGAAGCTTCCTCACATGTGGCTGTGTCCCTTTAACAGGACACCTTTATGACTTTGCAAGCCCACAGTTTGAAGCATAGCCAATGCTAAAACAGGGGACAGTTGGCATAGGGTTACTTAGTATTTATTATTGTTACTGCTACTACATAAGGGCATAACTACAGAACACTTATAGTAAAATACAGTTTTGCACATAGTGAGCTTACTAAATGAGAAGATAACCTTTTAATTGGTTGCTTTTCAATCTGAAAGCAAGGCTCACTGGAGCTAGTTAAATACACTACTAATGCAGGTCTGGTTTACGTACATTACATCTTACTACTCTTAAACATGGTAATTTATCCAGTGGTGAGGGTTGAAATGTTTCCTCTGGTCTCCCTTTTTGTCTCTTTAATAGAAGTACAATTTGATACTGTGAGATCAGTCAGGTGATTAAAAGTGAAATGAACATTACTTCTTGATACTCTCTCAATTCCATGCAGTTGGTCAACATCTTTCTTGAAGTGTAGCTCTCACTGGACGTAATGCTCCTCTTTTCCTGGTGCTGAGAAGGAAGGATTACTTCACATGTGTAGTGGGCTGTATTCCTGCTAATATGCCCAGTTACGATATTTTATTTTTTTGCCAGAGTTTGTTCCTTTATGTTCAACTTGTCATGTGCCATAAACATCCAGATAATTTTCTTTAATGCTGCCACTTGCCTGTTTTTTTTCCTTCATCTTTTATTTGCCGTTACTTAATCTTGTCTACAAGAAGAACCCTGCATTTGTCCCTATGAAACTGCAACATATCTTTTTTTTGTGGGTTTTTTTTTTTAGATATTTCTGTAATTAGTTAAGATGATTCAGATTTCTAATCCTGTACTGCAGTGTGTTTTCAGCCCCTCGTCTTTTTTGTTATTTCAAGTCATAGAGATCTAATTACATTAAAATAGGTTGTTTATTAGTACAAAGTCAGCATCAAATATGTTTTGATCTTGTTTATCCTCTTTACATGCTTATAATATCTTTATTTATTGCTCTTACTCAGAAAGATTTTAATATTGATGCTAAAGAGAAAATGTTTCATAAAAATGTGCTCGCCGGGTGTTTATGAGACGTAAAAAAACCCAACCCAAACCTAACATATGTTTTCTCATTATTTTAGAAATTTTTTTTGTATCTTGTAACATACATTCCGTGTTATTTTAGAACTTAACACATAAATAGAGAATAAACTATAAAGGTAAATTAGTAGTAGATTCTCTAATTCTGAAGCTATTGCTGTATCTTTGAAATGCAAAAATGAGGTAGTTTATGTTTTTGCAGTTACAAATTAAAGGGATTAACTTTTCCAGCTGTATTAATTAAACTCTTTTCATCAGGGGAAAAAAACTCCACAAACAAAACCCAGCAGTGTTTAGCTATATATAGACACTTCTGATGAAGCTGGGTCAGTGTTTGCACGAGTTACACTCTTGTCAGAGTGTTACCTCTATACTGTTGCAACATTGATGGTCTTACTCTTTAGAAACGTTAAAGACAGCACAGTATTTCTGTCCTATACAGGAACATTTGCTACCTTTTTATGTGGTCACAGTATGTCCATGGTCAGCTTGTAGGAGAAAGTAGCTTTTTCTGCATTTCCAAGCATCCGAAGTTGTGGCCTTTTTTTATCCCTCCCCTCCTCCTTGTTGTGTTTTTTTTTGCCACTGCCACTGTATCTTACTTGATGGCTCATAACTCCATCAGCTGCCTCAAGCAATGCTTTCAGTGGCAAACCCTACTGTCTGACTCCACCCCGTAAGTCAAGGTGACTGGTGTCTGGGAAGCCCATAGCTTCAGTCTTCTTCTAACTGCCATCACAATCCAAACTGCTTCCTAACATTGCTGCCACTTACATGGCCATGAGATCTGATTCTAGCTACACATCCAACTTTCTTGTAGTTCTGTGTGGTGCTTGTTACCCGGTCTAATTTAATTGCCCATACTGTCTGATTTCCTGGCCCTCAGTATTGTCCTGTGAACTTATTGGTCTTGTCACAACTATAAATTCCTGCACATGCCTTTTCTTTGTAAGTGATACTTAATTCAGTTCTTTTTACATTATCTACCAGAAGTTTGTGTGACATCCTCTTGCTTGTAATCTATTGTAACATGGCCTGTCTTTTTCTTTTTTTTTTTTTTTTTTAAGCTGTTCTTATTTGCAGGCAATGTAATAAATGCTTGTTTTTAAAGTATATGTTACAGATGTGAACTTGGTATGATAAGTGAACCTGCTTGCACATGCATAAAATTGGAACAATTTTATTAACGTTTGTGCTTGCAAATTGTACATGCAAAAGGTGAGCTGACGCTTGTAAATGGAAACCTGTCTAGTTGCATAAACAGAAACATATTTGAGAGTTAGTTATTATCCATATATACAAATACATGGAGTTACACAAGGGTTTTATGAAGTATTTGACAAATCAGTGTTTATTACCATTTTTGTACTGGCACTGTAGAACAGACTTCAAACAGCTGTTACTTATGTATATTCTTTTGACAGTTAATAGGTTTGAGTTTGTCTGTCTTGGTTTTGTTTCCATTTTATGGTTTCACTGTAAGTTAAATCAGCTTGGTTAAAATAACTTGTCCGAGACAGGCTTTGAAATATTTTTTTTTCTAATTCTTAGTGCTATTTGCTAAATATCTCATTATACTCTATAAATTGATATTTGAAATTAATATTTTATAGATAACATTTTATGTCTCTACAGGAGATCTGTATTGCAAAGCATAATGAAAAGATTCAGCAGCGCCATTGGAGTGAGGAAGGATACAAAATGCACCATACTGTTCAGCTAGTAAGTTTGAGTTTTCTGCTGTTGAGTTTAGCCTTTAGTTAATATACTGCATTCCTCATTATATGTTAATTAGAAGAGTGTTCAGAATGATAGCTGTTTTAACAAGGTGGTGTATATATTCCTCACCTTTGCATCATGGATTTCTCTACCATACTGTGCTGTTAAGGGGGAGTGTATAGCTGTGTTAGGATGACATTGAACCCAAGCAAATAAAACAGTTCTTTAATGCTAGGTTCACAGTCAAAGTGATTACTGCTAGGCTTAGGCTGCATGCAGTTTGTTATGACGTGCACATGGATTATTCCATACATCCCTGAATACAGCATCAGATATGCTGAAATGAGTATGGAAACCATATATACTTATTCTTTAATCTTAGTAAGTTCGTTAGTTATTTTTCTTCTTTCTACAAAAGAAATAACTTGCATTGTGATGTATTTTGGGCTGTACACTCCACCATTCTCTGCATGGTCTTATCACAGAGAGTAGGCTAGCTGGTCTGACCCTTGTGCTGAACATAATAGACTTCATGTTAAAGAATATTAGAGTTCTGGGCTAGGTCTTGAGAGCTGATATAGTATCAATATTTAATAAAGATCACTGACAAAGATGCATTGAAATCTAAGTCTCTTTAATTCAGGCTTCAATTAGATTAGTGAAAGTGATTCTGTTTCATCCTTATACATTTTTAACATTGATACATTTGTCCAGGAAGTCAGCTGCATAATTTATTTTATGAAAAGACTACTTGTGAAAGTCAGTATGTGTTGGCATACTCTTTCAGGAACTTAGAAAAATATACTTTTCTTTTTCAGTTACTGCAATAAGGCAAAGGAATCTACTGTGTAGATTGTAGTCCATTTATCACTCTTAAAAGTAAGACTTGACAAAGCTGAAGGACGTTTTTGTCTTTCAAACACTACAGGGCTTTTTAATTATTTATTTCATGGAGTTGCCTGCTTGCATTATGTAAAGAACCTTATGCTATTTTTTTTTTGTCTTTTTAATGTTAATAATGTGGCTGAAATTTTCTACTATTATTGTAAAATAAGTTTAAGCCACTGGTTTTCATGAAGAATTTTTAAAAGATAACCTCAAGAGTGTCCGAACCTGACACCAAGAAAGAATTTCAGTTTTACTGTTCTTATTTAAAAACTAAACATAAAAAAAAACCCTCAAAACAAACAAACAAAACCCTTGAGTCTGAGAATGCTTCAGGATAAGTTTGACCTGATTATATATGTAACATGCAGGTGTGCTAGTAGAACTATCCCTTCTTCTTGCTATAGTCTTTTGTTTATGCTTCCATTTTAACTTCTTTGCCCCATTGCTCTGTTAGTATTTACTTTCCACACATGGTTTTATTCCTCTTTGCCTTTTCCTGTTTCCTGTCTTTACTATTTTTCAGATGTGTTCTCCTCTTCCTCTCTCTACTGCATCTATACTTACCTCCTTCCAAATCACAGGTGTTTGCTCTTTATGGGCCACTAGCTGACTTTTGAAAATGGCAGGCAGACAGGGCTTTTGTGTTGACTGAATGACAGTAAAAGTTCACAAAAGTGATCAGAATTTTTAATAATGTTGATGAAGATGGGCTTTTAAAACTAAAACTTAGTGCTATAAGTCTTTTAAAAATTAAAGTTGCTGCTTCTGCCTGGGGTTTTTTCTTTATAGTCATCTGTTCTATCGCTTTTCGTGATAACTTCTGAACTTGCATACAGTGACTTTTGCCATCTGATAACTAGCATCCACTTTCAATAAACTTGACTGAAGAGTAGTGTTTTGTTTCAAAGATGTAGTAACTTTGCTGAAGTTTTATGAAAATGGATGACTAATTGAAGCAGGTGGATCCAAATATGTGTTTTGACTGAGGTAAGATCCCTAAACAAGAAAAAATAAAACTGTCTTAGCTGCAGGGAAGAGCTTCAAACTTTTATTGAAGTAAGATTACAGAAAATCAAGCTGGATTAAATAATGACAGCTTAAATTAATTAAATACTTTTATTTACTGTTGTGAATTATAAGAAAAATATTTACTTTATTTGGTCAGTATTGGATTCACAACTTTGTAGCACTGAGTTCTGTGATTTCTTGCACTGTGAAAATACTAATATGACTTGTTTTAAATGGGTAACCTTGCCATTTGGATTGTCATTTTGTTCCTGGAATGAGAGAAAATGGATACTGTTTTGCTGTCAGGCTAATTTATACCATTTTTAATTTAAGGGAGCTTTTTTCAGTATAATATTTTGTCATGTCTCTAGTTATTTCTCATCTTTCAAGGTAACAAGCCTTCAAGTGTTCCAATTCCAGACTGATATCTTTCTTTACTGAGCTTTGCATTTCTTCAAGATTATAAAACATGAAATCTGTAATATTTTTAAGGGGAATACAAAGGCCAAGTTTTGAAGTTCAGAAACATGTTTATTTGAGAAGTAGATTGTTAGTTAATTCCTAACAATTAGTAGAAGAGTTATTTTAATTCCATTTTTTTAATGATGCTAAACGTAGTATGGGATGCAATATTCACAATGTTTTCTGTATATTTTTTCAGAAGCGAGATCAATTACAAGATGAAGAGGAAA